>NC_134483.1:507306815-507625149 GCF_040206685.1 Ascaphus truei
ACTTTTTTTAACCACCATAACCTTAATAAGTGTGGTATGTATATATATATATAACCATAATACTGAGTTAAGTTATGGTGAGTAAAAAAAGTGACAAAAACCCTCCACAGGAAAGCAAATATGCAAATATAGCTGTATGCTCATCTGCATGTCTTAGGCAGGTCTGCAACCCCGCCTTTCCCCATTATCACCCAGCATACAGCACTTCCACTGCAGCAAGGGATTCTGGGAAATGACATGCAAATGAGCACGCAGTGTCACTTTTTGCCTCAATAACCATTTTTAACATGGTTCCCTATAGGCTTAAGCTTGCTGCATGGTCACAGCTTTGAGCACAGCCAGGGTTAAGGTGCATACCCAGAAAACCACCCACAGACAGCTGTTTCGACCTTGATGGGTCTCATCAGTGTGGGGTTGATTTTACTGGGAATGCAAGAGAGGCTATGGGATAGGCTAAACCATAATACTGAGTTAAGTTATGGTGAGTAAAAAAAGTGACAAAAACCCTCCACAGGAAAGCAAATATGCAAATATAGCTGTATGCTCATCTGCATGTCTTAGGCAGGTCTGCAACCCTGCCTTTCCCCATTATCACCCAGCATACAGCCCATAGCCTCTCTTGCATTCCCAGTAAAATCAACCCCACACTGATGAGAACCATCAAGGTCGAAACAGCTGTCTGTGGGTTAACACTCCGTAGACTGGAAAGCACATTTTCTGCACTGTTCCAGACCCTAGAAACAGTGTTTGTATCACAGTATATACACAGTGCTTAGGTTACAGAAAAAGATTACAAGAACATACAGTTACAAAAAATGCAGAATAGTTTCTTAAAATAAAAGGATAAAACATAAACAGAAATCCATATACAGTACATTACCATACCATATGTTATAAGTTATTCCCAGAGAGGCATAGGAGAGATGAGAACTCATGTGTTTGATCCCAAAACACACCTCTTGTTGAATTCTTACTCGTAATTGAAAAGTAGGGCTTTATATTCTAACTCCCCTTCATTGAGAACACCATAAGCCCACCCTGTGGAAAATCAGTCACTGGATTGACAGTATTACGATTTAAAAGAAAAACCCGCTTGTGATGTTTAAAGCCTGATTGGATATAGAAACACATAACTTAATTTCCTTAATACTTAGACAGATGCCATCTTCACGGTTATGTCTGTGTTCTCCACATACCCGCCTGCATCTAATTTTGACAGCCTAACGTCTATTTTCTCCGGAGAAACAGTAATCTGTATTTTGCACCTCTTGCTCATGAAGTGTGTGGTATGATTTGATTTGTCTCATCGCAACGGTGACAGATATTCATTTGTTACTCTTATGAATTGCTGTCAGGCCCATAATTTATTATATTTAATAAAGCCCTCCAACTAAGTGGTGACCTGTTTGTCACCTTTCTTTGGGATGCAGAGGGGGCATTTTTCATGAATGAATGTAAGGTTTTCTTTGAGAATAACAGTCCATGATCTGGATCATCCAAACTATACATATTACCCTTTTAGTGGGCTATCAGTGATAGTCCCCCAATTAAGCCCTCTTGGTACAGTAGATCAGCACAGATATAGAAAGAGTCTTGACTTGTCATAAAAACAATTATTGTATTTTTAACGCAATTTCTAACCAACGTTAATCCCGGAAGTACCAGATTGATTAAAATACTTAATACGCCCCACCATTTTTATTACACCTGCAATGAAGAAATCTGACAATTCTCTCGTAAGATTTGGTGAAGAGGGTGGCCTTTCACAATCAGAGGTTGATGTGGTGTGTTCCTGATCCACCTCCTCATTGGTCACTGGACAAAGTCAGTATCAACTTTGCTGATTGCAGAGGCAAGAAGTGTTTGCTCTTGTGATCCGTACAATACACTTTCTTACCCTTTATCTTGATACTGATGGTCAGTCTCATTGGGGATTATTAATGCCCAGTTGCAAGCAATAGTTGCCTGAAAACAATCTTCTTTACCTTTAGACTCTTCCCAAATTCCAACCACAGTTCCAGACCACCAACTTTGTTTAGCAACTCCAATAGGCAAATGTTTTTTTTGTTGTTTCTGTGCCCTAGCTCTTGCAAGGAATTTCTAACAAGTTTGATGACCAGGCAGAATTCCTTACCGGTAGAAATGTGCAAATGTATCTGTGTGTGTCTGAAAGTGATTACATTGATGGCCCTAACTCCTTATATAGCACATATACTAATAGTGGTCTGTTTGTTAGATTTAATGGCTCCAGTAGGAGGCCTAAGTGCTGGTCCTTTCTCTTTCCATATGCATTATTTACATGTTATTACAGGAGAATCAAATTGTGTTACTGTATATCTAACAAACAGTCCATGTATAAATACCAAGCCATGTGGCCTAAAATAAGTTATTCAGATTCACAATCTTGCCATTCCTATTGCAAATTAGGTGAAACGCAAGTACAGCACAAAAAAGGGACATTATTATGAAACATCTGGTGCTGTATTTAAACTAATAAACTCTTTGTATATCTACAGAGGCGGCACACTTTATTCTAACTTGGCTGGTGCCGCAAGCCGGGAGATTTCCCGGATTGCTCGTTTTTTTCCCTCGGCGTGCCTCGCGTCATCGATGCGCGGTCACGCTTCATCGGGAGCCCTGGGTTGCTGTAGTGTGGGGGATGGCGGTGGGGGGCTCCGGGGGACCCGGCGGACCCGGAGAGGGGAGGGGGAAGCCCCGATCGGAGGACCGATCTTCCGAGGCTCCGGCGCGCGCACGGGACACCTCGGCGCGCGCCCGGTATCTGTCGCGGCCGAGACCGGGTAAGTGTTAGAATAAACTCGGCCGTGACAGTATATCCCAAGCACTACAGTATACCAAAAAAATATTTTCAGGACAGTAGTGATGCTACGCAAAACCCAAATCTTTATCAATTGGTCAGAAAAAACTCAAAATAATATCAATCTGAAAAGCTCATTAACTAGACTTGGCTTCAAAAAGGGCCAAGGATGCCCCAAAACATTGCCATTTGTGCCCGTATTCCTATTACTTTTTCAAATATTCTCTACTGTACTTGGGGTACGTGCTCATATTTTGGTGGTGTATATCTACAGTATATTGCTAACATTTGAATTTTTTTTTGAAAATCACAAGCCCTTTATCCCCTGAACCCAATTTTCCAACTCGATCTGTCCATGAAAGGTCTGTGAATTGACTGTTTAACACTGTTCTTTTAATGTAGCCATGTATTTTTATAACTCTGTGCCAAGGACATACATGAAAACGAGAGGTAACTCTCAATTTATTACTTACTGGTAAAACATTTTTATAAATAAATAAATCTTGGAAAACAAAATGTGTCTGTAGTAGTGCTGGAGCCTTGTACAGTATATATACACGCTTTCACCCAGATCCAAATAACGGTGCTACGTTTTATCATACTGTGCAGTACCTTTAGTCGCACTCATATGTACTAAAGCTTGGCACTCTTCTGTGGGTCTGGGCCGTTGTATATTACTGTGGACCATATCCGTGTCCCGCTGCTCCGCTCACACTTTATACTTTTCAGTCAACATTATCTTCTTTGATTTTTGTTGTTTCCAGGCCCCTCTTTGTTATATATTTGCACAAATATTGCCATTACAGTATAAATACTTTAATACATTGCATCTAGTGTATACAATTGTCAACATATTGTCTCTATATTGTCTTCAGGATTTGTTAGTGCCCAGTTGTACAAAAATACATTTTGTTTGTAGTTTCCAACAATACTGATCAACAATACAAACCAGTTTCTTCTGATTATTTCAGTATGAGTTTAATAAACTAGGATAATACATGACTATTAAAACGCTTTTGCTAAATATGAACTTACTGAAATAAACCTTCACTAATGTTTAGAAATCATTCGAGGATAAGCAACACCATTTTTATTTAACAATGGAGCTACAAAAAGACTGAGATTTTTTCTCTAAGACAAGTCATGAGGACACAATATGAATCAATGAATCATTGTCAGCTGTGAAAAATGCATAGTATGAGCCAATAAATAAATAGACATTTTCAGAACGATAAAACTGAAACTAAAAAAAGAAACAATACATTTACGCTTCATTCTGTGTCACTTGGATTGTTCTGTGATGGAAAAGTCATCTGGAAAAATGGCAATTCACCGTAATGTAATGTGTGTTTGAAAAGTCTCTTTATAATAAATGAGAAGAAAAGTGGTGTCCTACATATTTTTCTAAACAAAATGATGTTATCACGGTTTGCATTTGTGTTTTGTGTTCTATATATTGTGTATAAACATGCAGCGTTAAACGTAGATTTAAACTTTATTTATTTGATTCGTGTATTGGAATATAGGTTGCGATTCTACAATAAACAAAGAAGCCCTAATGCACATCCAATATGACACATTTAGTACATTTTTTCTCTATTTTTTCTTTTCATAAGTCTGAGTCAAATAGTTAAAACTGTTGGACAAAACATTACAAGCCTGCAAACACGTCACACTAAAACCCCATCAGCAGATCCTACACTACTAATGTTATACTGTGTTTTTTTGTATTTCTTCCACTGCAAAGAGAAAAAGGACACAAGGCAATAATATAGACAGTAGCATGAGATACTTGACATGTATGAGGTGTCAAAGGGGTTAACATTTAAGAGCACTGAATGAGCTACACTGCAGTTAAAACTAGTTAAAATCCAAAAGTGCCCTAATAAATATAGTGTGAAAAAAATGAAGTGCAAAAAATATGTACTTCTCACACTTATTACTGCAACAAAGGTCACAGCCACCTTTCTCCTGGGGAATAAATATCTCAATAGACTACTAAATTCACATGTGTTTACTTGGACATGTTCATTAAATAGAAGGGATATGGGTGAGCTTAAGCTGAGGAGGAGAGGCCACATACTGTATCTCCCAACAATTTAATTTACAATTAGACAAGCACACATTTTAGCAAGCTCAAAGCCCACACACACATGCCATTGGCTATATTATTGTCTTGTTTCTTATTTTCCCTTTGCAGGGGAAGAAATACAAAAGACACATGATAACATTGGGAGTGTAGAACCAGCTAATAGAGTCTAACTTGACTTGGTCGCAGCCCTGTAATGTTTTGGCCAAATAATTTAACTAAATGACCCATACAAATGAGAAGAAAAAAAAAACATAGTAATTAACTAAATTTGTCATATTGGAAGTGCACTTGGCTCTTTTTATTTAATTGTTGTACACCTAAGGTTACATTCCCAGTAGCACTCGAATTGACACATAAATATATACATATATGTAGCCCTGTTTCCTACTGAATACAGTGTAACTACCAATGCTGTATAACCTGTTGGCTCGCAGGGCCTAAGCCTCTGCCACGGAGAGCCTGGGGCAATGTATATGTATGAATTATATCTTATCAGATGCAGCGCCTCCACCTGCGATGGCTCCCAGCAGAGCGGGAGTTGTGCCTCGCAGGACAATAACACAATACTACTCACACAGCATGTAAAAGAAACAGTAGCTTTACTATCGGTAACCATAACCATGCATATATGTATCATAACCTATCAGCATTTCTCCCTAAGGAGACACATTAGTTAACGCATCTCGCAGGACGCGACCTTCCACCGTGTTCCCACCCAGTGTCCAACACCCCGTAACACGAACCCCAAAGATAAGTGTGTAGGTGTGTGACTGCGCAGCCACTAATATGAGCAATGTTATAGTTGGTGCACTTTATGAATGTTACCTGCCGAGCGCTCGTGCGCTCGGGCCCGCAAACATACTTCACAAAGGATCTGACGACGCGGAGCTGCCTGTGATACCTTCCAGGGCGATCCCACCCGGATGGCTGATGATATGCCTGAAGAGGTCTGTTCCCAAACCTCTGGGATGGTGCTGTGACAGTCTCTGTGTCTTTAGCAGCTTCACTCACTAACGTGACAGGTTCCTATTCTAGGGCCTGTCCCTACATTAACTCTGACTGTAACTCAGGACCTATCTGGGCCTGGGGGTATGCGGGCCAAGTGTAGAGGCTACTTGCCTCTCTACACACTGAGCTCCTTCCTCGTCCCCCTCCCGATCTTCTCTAAGCAGCGTGCGCCCCTGCGCATCCTCCTAACCTCTTCCTGCTGAGCTCCTGTCTCCCTATTGGTTCCCTGGCATCACCTGGTCTGACTGAGGCTCATGGGGCTTGTAGTCTCTGATGCTATGCCCCCTCTGGTTGGTCCGTGCTTCGCGCGCTACCGCAGCCACTCTCTGCTCATGCGCGCACTCTCTGCTGACGCCATCGCTTCCAAGACTCGCTGCGCATGCGCGAGTACCAAAATGGCGGTGCCCTGAATGCTCGGGCCGCCGCGGAGCTTCTGGTGCACCAGAGCGCTCCCTGCACACTCTGCAACCTTCCCTTACTTTCCCATTGCAGCGGAAATAAGGGTGAACCTGGGGGACCTGGCTACATATATAATATTGTGGGTTTGGGGTTTGAGCTTGCTAAGATTGTGTACAGTACTGTAGGTCTAAACGGTTATGTTATTCTACTCCAATTTTTTTTATTTCAGTATTTAGATTGAGCTTTTTCATCTGTGAACATTTTCAAAAGAATTGATTCAAATTAAAATGCAAGCAAATTCAAAGCTGTCTCTGCTAGCAATAATATGTCCCTTCTCCCAAAGCAGTATGCATACAGTAATCATGCTGTATGTTCTAGTGTACAGAAAATGTTTATCAGAACCACAAAACCCATGTGATGTACCAAATACAGTAGTCAAGGGTGTTCCTAAAACTATTCAAAAGTATTTTCGTGAGAAAAGCTGTCACAGTTACCCACTTGCATCAGTTGCACGTGTACTTTTTAGCAGTACTTAAACAGTGACAAATATGGCATTGGACGGATCTATTCTGAGTTGGCCATAATACAGTTCTTGCTCCAAGTGGGAGAGAAAGAGGGGTGGGGGCGGAAAGAAGGGGGGGGAGATAGGGGAAAGAAGGGGGGGAATAGGGGAAAGAGAGGGTTTGAAGGGAAAGAAGGGGGAGAGAGGGATGGGGGAGAGAGAAAGGGGAGGGGGGAGAGAGGGTTGGGGATAGAGAGAGGTGAGGGGGAAAGAGGGGTGGGGGAGGAGAGAAGGTGGAGAGAGAGGGGTTGGGGGGAGAGGGGTGGGGTGGAGAGAAAGGGGTGGGGGGAAGAGGAGGGGTGAAGGGAGAGAGGTGAGGAAGGAAAGAGAGGGGTGGGTGAAGAGAGAAGAGGTGTAGAGAGATGGGTAGAAAGAGGGGTGGAGGGGTGAAGGGTGGGGCAGAGAGAGAGGGCTGGGGGCAGAGAGGGGGGTTGGGGTAAGAGAGGAGGGGCGGGGAGAGAGGGGGTGGGGGAAGTGAGAGAGAATGGTGGGGAGAGAGAGGAGTGGGACTCTAGACAAATTGATAGCATAGGACTAAGTTAATATATAAAACAATAGTTGTGATAATTATGCTAAACTTTGCTATAAAATCCAAAAACAGTGCAATGTGGGCACTGTGCTTGACGGACAGGTAGATTGCTCTGCCTATACTGATAACTGAAATCCATACATAAATTGAGGACATTCACTAACACATTAAAAAAGAAACTATACAGAAAGAGAAAAGGTGAAACCAGGACCTGAACAATTCTGAAATACCCTGATTAGCCAAGAATCAAGATGAAATAATATAAGATAAAAATAGCTGAAGAAAGATTAGATTGCAGATATCATACAATTCTTAAATAAATAATTTAAGGATTCAGATAAAAATGCAAATTAATACTCATAGAGAAGGAGAACATGGTAATAGTGTTATTTTTTTTTTTTTTAGATAATCTTCATATAACAGATTAATTAACTGACTAATAATGTAGCCTTGTGGTTAATACAAGCATAAAGCTTTGCTAACTGTTCTGCCTGGAAGACTTGCTCCCAGTATTCTGCTTTTACACTCCAGTGCTTAACCCACAAAGATACATTCTATGTTTATGCTTATATGGCAAGTTCTTTGGTGCAGATATTCTCTTCTGCATTATATCAGAAAGAAGACAGCTGCACTCAGGGGATATTATCTTCTACTCATATGTACTTTTATGTCAGGTGCTATCAATTCTGTATTTTATATGCAGTCTATTTTATTTTACATTGTGTATGCAATGTTAAAATAAAACCATCAGAAAAGTGTAGATAGGCTAAAAGGTGACAGGAGCTACTGCAAGTGAAAGGTTCACATATGTTTAGATCTGCACAAACTGACACTGATGATGGTGCAAAGCTATTGAGATACCCCACACAGGGATTATTTTAGTATCGGGCATTGCAATATTTATAACAAGGATAACTGTAAAAAATGCTTCAAGCTTGACCATTTAGGGGTCTATGCAGTAAGCAGCGAAAAAAAGCATTGCTCAGTTTTGGAACTACAGGGAAAAGGGAGACCAAAAAGCGCACCAGCACAAACGGAGCAGGAAAAAACCAGAACAAAAAAATGATTAAAAGGGCACTTTAATGTGGCAAAAGACCCATCCAATGCATTTCGAACGTCGCAGTTCTTTTTTCTTGAAAAAGAACGCTGCGACGTTCGAAATGCATTGGATGGGTCTTTTGCCACATTAAAGTGCCCTTTTAATCATTTTTTTGTTCTGGTTTTTTCCTGCTCCGTTTGTGCTGGTGCGCTTTTTGGTCTCCCTTTTCCCTGTATTGCATTGAGTAGCTGCACAGCTTGCCTGCCTGCCCTACCAGGATGTGAGTATTTGCATATTTTTCAGGGGAACCTGCCAATGAGACATATGGTGAGTGGGTTGCACCACACACCACCTGTCTTCAGGAGGATAGTACCCATTATATGACACAATAGGTACTATATCAATTGTTAGTACCCTGGTACAGTGGTCTGGCTTATTATCATTTTGCGATATACCTGCATTTGAGCGCTTCAGCTATTTTCCATATTGCAGTTTTGGAACTAGCCATGGTTTTGGCGTGTTACACTAGCTGTATGCATGAATGGGCGAATCCGCGGCGAATCAATGCGCCACCACCATTTGCCAAGATGGCGAATAGCTTGGCGGGAATGTTTAAATGGCATGCACGCACGGCCAATGGCGTACACGCACCGCCAATGGCGTTTACGCACCACCAATGGCGTACTGTTTCTGAATCGCGTGAGCAAACAACCAATGGCGTGATTGAGCGGCCTATTTAAAGGTGACATTTGTTTATATTCTTTCTCTGTGTTGTTGGGAGAGAGAGAGAGGGAGTGACGGACAGAGCTGTGCATTGTGAGAGAAATTGATAGACGTGTTGATTGATTTGTTTTGTGCTGTTATATTTTTTTTGCAATTTATTGTTATTGTCTATTTGAAAGTGTTTAGTGAGCTTGAGGTTTAATTTTTTGTGTTGCTTGTGAGTGCTAGAGGTATGGACAGGAGGCGTGGGAGCCAGAGGAGTGATGCTGGGGTGAGTGGTGATGCTGAGCTGAGTGATGTGAGTCAGGAGAGTGATGCTGCTGTGAGTGGTGATGCTGAGTTGAGTGCTATGAGTCAGGAGAGTGATGCTGGTGTGAGTGCTGCTCGTGTGAGTAGTCGTGTGAGAGAGGGGAGTGATGCTAGGGTGTGTGATGCTCGTGTGAGTAGCCGTGTGAGTAAGGGGAGTGATGCTAGGGTGAGTGGTGCTCGTGTGAGTAGCTGTGTGAGTAAGGGGAGTGATGCTAGGGTGAGTGGTGCTCGTGTGAGTAGCTGTGTGAGTAAGGGGAGTGATGCTAGGGTGAGTGGTGCTCATGTGAGTAGCCGTGTGAATAAGGGGAGTGATGCTAGGGTGAGTGGTGCTCTTGTGAGTAAGGGGAGTGATGCTAGTGTAAGTGGTGCTCGTTTGAGTAAGGGGAGTGGTGGTGGGGTGCGTGGTGGTGGTGGGGTGCGTGGTGGTGGTGGGGTGCGTGGTGGTGGGGTGCGTCATGGTGGTGTGGTGTCTGATGGTGCAGTGCTCCTGGATTCTCTTCCATTGGAAGAAGGGGAGTCCAGTCAGTAGCAGCCACGTGCCAAGGCTGCACGTGCTCAGAGGAGAAAAACAAGCGTGCAAAGAAATAAAAGATTTAATACGGCTGAAAATAGAGCCCTTGTGACGATTATTGTGGCCAAATATGATCAGCTGTGTGGTCATTTATAGGTAAGAACATTGATTCATTGATTATGTAACAAATTGTACTGCTATGATTATGCATAAATATGTTTAAATACATGTGATTTATTGGACGTCATGTATGTCATATGTAATACATGGCATCTATGTCAGTATGTAATGTAGCTTATGTATGTATGTAAATGTCGTTCATGTATTTCAAGATAGAATGCATGTAATAGATGCGAGAAGATAATATTTTTATGAACATTATCAGTTTGTCTTACAACTGAATATTTGATTTCATCACACAATTTATGTAATGTAGATTCATTATTAATGTCCTTGCTCCACTAGTTTAAGCCCGCATGCAAAGTACAGTGACTTTTACAGCATTATTTATCATGAATGTCACAGTAGACATAGCTTATTACTATTGTTGTCTAGCGGTATCAATGTGACCTGTAAAATATGCCTTTTTGTATAGTTATGTCTATGTATTTTAATCTCTCCATTTTTATACATACATTACATAAAATCAATTGAGGCATACACTGCATATCTCTATATCCATACTCTTCCTCTCCCTCTGTGTACACACACAACACATTCGCTATACACACACAAAATGGTGGTACACAGACAATACGAAACGCACACAGCACACATCAAAATCAAAATGTAGTTGTAACAGTTATTAGAACCCGGCACCCCACCCCACCACCACACCACCCCACCCCCACCACACCACACCACACCCCTAATTCAACATAATGTTCAATTCAAATGTTGCATTTATGGAGGGGAGGAGTCAACTGTTGCCTGTGAGTTCTTGGCCAATCCCCTGTCCTGTCTCTGTTGTTCATTATGCTGATTGTCTGAAAGCAAAGACACTCAAAAATACACATTGTAAGCTGCTTGAATGTGGCAGATTCATGCATCATTACAACAAATAACATTATGTAATCCTACAGCAGTCCTGCACAACTCATGTTGTAGTTAGCCACATAAAGGGCATGTTTTACGGATATTAACCGTTCACCAAAGATGCCTTAATTATTGCCTCAGTATGAGTGATACCTTCATTGAGGCAGCTGTGCACAAGTATGTAGTTAAACAAAACATGCCCTGTTTGCTGCATTTTAACCCTGGGGTTCTGCATGTCTGTGATAAAGCATTATTGTCAATGATGGGTGTATTATTACATCTTCTGACTATCATTCAACATTTTCACTATTATGTCTATATTTTGATGTATACCCATGTATGTTTTAGTTTGTGTGCCACACATGTCAGATAAAGTTGCATTTTTTCAATGTGTTCATTTTTGCAAGCATTTACAGTATGTGAACTTACCAAAACAGATAATTGATTGTACTCCATTATTGTATTATATTTAAAGGCAGGACCAGTTCCACAATTCTGCAGGTGATTGCGGATTAGCCAATGGTGTCAAAAGCCACGGTCGGATCCTGTAACCTGAGTCACCTATAATAGAGCGTGAAAATTAATGTACAGATGAAACATTGTATTAATGTTGTCACATATGTTTCATTGTCAATTTTGATTATTGTTGAAGCCAAAATATTTCGGACTTTATATTTCATGTCCCATGTCTGAGATGATATCGAAACATGCATATATATCATGTTCACACAATAAAAACATATTTCAATAATGACCACTTACACAATCATATGTAGTATATGGCAAATTTGCATTAGGTGACGATACCGATGTTGTATTACAATATGTGAAATCATATATCTCAAGTAACACATGGATTGATGGGCACTTGTGTTGTAGTGTTATTGTGTGTGTGGGTGTAGGTGGACATATTAGTAAATATCTATCCAATACACTATTATGCTAAATAGAATATGAAAATTGCACAATCATTATGTTAAATATTATTTGCCATTATGATAAAAAGCTCATTTCAAAAAAACTATTTTAAATGTGACCAAATTAGACATGATGACATATGTATGTTAACACTTCGGAATATGTACTCACCCACCAGCCAACCATGCCCAAAATTCCCATTTTCAAAGGCATGGAAAACTGATGAGTTTCTAAGGATAGATGAATCATGGCTGGAACCACAGAATCTGGCTACCACATTCATTATCGTCATCGTGTCATCGCATACCACCTGCACATTCAGGGAATGGTAGTGTTTCCTATTACGGTATGCATGCTCACTCTGACTAGGCGGGATTAAGTCAACATGGGTGCAATCGATTGCACCCATCACACATGGCATCCCGGCTATGTTATAAAAGCCATTTCTGACTTCCAGCCACTCTGTCTGGTCTCTAGGAAAATGAATATAATTTGTAGCGCTTCTAGTCAGTGCACATAGAAACTGGCTAAAGGCCCGCAAGAATGATGACTGCGAGACCCCGCCCACTATGCCCACAGTTGTTTGAAAAGACGCAGAAGCCAAAAAATGTAATGAGCACAGCATTTTAACAAGACCATGATTCACGACCTCTGCTTGTTACACTATCCAAATCTGCTCTTAGTTCTTCGTAAAGACCTAAGATTGCTGCTGAACTCAATCTATAACGACTTATAATCTCCTCCTCACTCAGCCCATCTAAAACTGTTCTTTCACGGTACACACGTGGACGGGCTACCAACACGTCTCTCCTCTGTCTTCTCCTCCTATCCCTCTCCTGTCCCTCTCCTCTCCCTCTCACATCCTGTCTATTTTGTCCCTCCTGCAAAACAAGCCTTCGCCTTCTCATCAGCAAACGTGTTGTTTGCATATCCATGTCGACGTCACAAGGAGGGTTGATTGTTCCTCCTTTAAATACATATGTGATTCGGTTATGTGACTGAAATAAATTAACCTGTTGTCTAAATATATTAGCATTTTCATGGCGAACAATGAGTAACTGTTAATTTGCACATTAAAACATTGTGAGGTAATAATGAGACATGTTTGTAAATGACTATACAACATTGGTTACAACAAGGTAACAACACATTCAAAATGCTTTCAATTTGTATGTACACAAGTGTGTGCAAGAACATTTCATTACATGAATGTAGAGAAATATATAAAAGCATATTGCCAGATGAAGGTGTTTATTAAGAATATTTGTGTCATTTCACACACACTTGTTTGTGCTTCAAATAATATCCGTCAATACTAAAATTAAGTATAATGTGAATTCATTATTTACTATATCCATATATCATTTGTGATGTCATTGTTGTCTGAAGAACAGTAGTAACATGCAAGTGTTGCACTGCATTGTGTCCAATGTATTCATGGAATGTTAATGTGTGTACACAATTGGTAACACTATTGGTTCTGTACTACAGAGAGGGCGTGCCTACAAAACATGTAAATATTAGCAATATGCATAATGTGTGACTTGCAACATGCTTTTAACATTATAAACATTATGAAATAAATGTCAACATTTTATACACGAGCCTTGTTATTATTATAAGGTATTTAATGTTAATGAAGTATATAATTTGTTATGTTGACAAACATGATTCATCTTATATGAACTGTTCCTTTAAGAGACTAGCCAAAGACTTACCATTAATAATACATTGATTTCTTCTGTAACTAATCATAGCAGTAAAAACTGATATATTTAAAACATCATACACGTAAAAGGTGACACTATTATTTCAATAAGATGAACTAGTTAATGTAACAAATCATGTATTTCAAGGACCACAGAATCAATAATACAAACTAATATGTCTTAGCTCCATTGACAGCATGCTAACAATATATATTTCAAGAAGCATTTTTTTTCTAAGTCCCGATCCGCCGCTCATCAGTAGCCTCTCACCATCAACTAGCCAACTTTTTTTGGCGTGGCTGATTCGGCATAAAAACACCATTCTAGAGTGGCGAATAGCGCCACAAAGCTACTCGCCACTACTAGAATACAGCGTGGCGGAAAATGTGTCTATTTTAGGCGAAAAGTGCCTTCTCGCCTCGCCACTGGCGGGGAAAAAAACCGCCAAAAAAACTGGCGTTTTTTTTGATTCTCGCCACTTTCTCGCCCCTTACTGAATAGGGGTAGGCATTTTTGGCGTGAAACTGGAGAGAATTGCCTTTTCGCCACTTACTGCATGAGGCCCTTAGTTGGGTGTACAGTACATCTGACAAGCTGAACAAGTTACAGTACATGGAAAGCAGAAATGGACACAATACATATTTGAGAGAAAAGATATCCATTAGAGCAGAGGTACCCAACTCTAGTCCTCAAGGGCCACCAACATGCCATGTTTTCAGGATATCCCTGCTTCAGCACAGGTGGCTAAATCTGTGGCTCTGTCGAAGACTGATTGAACCACCTATGCTGAAGCAGGGATATCTTGAAAACCTGAACTGTTGGTGGGTCCTGAGGACTGGAGTTTGCTACCCCTGCCTTTGGCTGCGAATATACTCACGGCGTGCCGCCGGAACAAAGTAATGGTGGCCAATGAAGGTAAACATAGTGCTCGTGACCAAGAGCTACGGAGCAACAACTGGTGAGGAGACAAATCAAATTGTTTCTGTAGTGCGATGGCTGCTTCACCGCTGCGTCACGTGAGCTGTTCAGCCAATGAGGGTGAACCGCTCACGTGATGTCACAGCCACGCCTCTGCCACCCCTCCTTGTCGCCTCCCGATGCTTCCAGCCTGCAGTGCATGTTTCACACGGGTGACATCACGCGGTTGCAAGCATGCAGTATAATCGCCACCTTAGGCTGCGCTTATAGTGCTGTTGCCGGTGACAGCGACGTGACGGAGACGGTGACGTAACTCTGCGATCTCTGGAAAAATCAAATTGACTAGACTTCCAGCGGTCGCGCCTTCACGTCACTTCTACTATAAGCGCACGCGATGGCGGCAACACATTTGTTTTGCCGCGATGTTGCTTCACCTTCAACGGCACTATAAGCGCAGCCTTACAGTCTCAGCCTCATTAGCAAAGGAGCCGTAATGTTGTCTGCAGCTCACTTGAGAGACGTCATTTACAATAGTTGCCTCAAATGGTATACTGTAGCTGCTAAAGAGAGAAAATACATCACGTTTACTTCAAAGTCAGCAAGTAGAAGGAAAATCAAAGAGAGTGCATACAAATTCAGTGATCAGTATAATAATAATGTGCACTAGTCTGAGAGAATGCAGCTTTGTGACAGAGGTGTCAGGGAATGGCAGTTTTTTTGAGTCGCCTGAACAGCTTTCTGAGAGGAGAATGGGACATTGCATCACTTGTCTTTATTGCATTTGATAAGTTGCCAGGTCTTGCAACTTACTTGCCTAAGTGATGTGTGTGTAGGATGCATTATTTACATTTGATGCAAATGTTTATCGACAATGTTGTAAATCACTGGTATACTGCTTTCTATTTTATTCAAACATCCCGGTTCTTTATGGTAGCCCTAGTACGTGCCCTGGCAGTGGGCCATTTTGACCGCCAGTACAAAAGAGAGTACTATACACCGAGTAAAAATGTAGAAAAACTTTAGAGATGAAAGAAATGTCTATTTTTCAAGACAGTTGCTCATAAGTTCCCCAGTCCACCAAGTAATCTCAGATTTAACCAAACTGTAAATTTAGTCCCAACAGTGCACACTGTTTCTTAATTTGTGTCCATTCACTCAGGCCTGAAACTTACTGTACTGTCCCAACTGGTGAACACCAACATATCTGTACTTCCACATTGCTTCATGTAATCACTGCACTGATGGTAAATTCCTGCGCAGGTACAGAGTCAGCTCTGAAGAGGAATGCACTACAGTATCTCCACCGCCGTTAACATGGGAATAAACGTATCCAACAATTGAACAAGGCCACAAGCCACCCCTGTGTACTGCAGGCAAGGAAGGGATAAGGGGGCAGATAATTATAGAGGAAAACTGTAACTGTAATGTCAACCTTGGTCACTTGGACTACATTCGACTGGGTCAATTCCTGACTACTGGTCCTTGTGGCCCTTCTCTGTTTCCAGCCTAGGTAACTGAACTGGGGTCTATATATTACTTTGTTTTAGTGCTAACAAACACCCTCAGGGCCAGTGCAATGGTTTATGGTGCCCTAGGCAAACCTTCAGCCATGCACTCTCCCCTTTCCTATAAAAAAATCCCCCAAAATGTCAATCTTTTGTATTTTGGTTGGATTTACCCCCGCCTTACACAATCCTCTCTCTATCCCACTCCTCCCCATACTTTGTCTCCTCCACGCCACCTGGTTCTCTTTCCCTCACCCCCTTTTTTATTTTTTCACCCTGTTCACCCCCTCTTCATCCTCTCACCCCTCCCCCCAGTTGAAAATCCTTACTTGACTGTTGAGGTCCTCCTTGACACCGTAAATTCTTACTTTCTTCCATGTCACTGAGGGCAGAGCCCTGGGTCGTCCTCTATCACAGACACCGTCATCCTCCTCTGCAGTTGGGTGGATGTAGTAGCCCCCTGATTGACTTTGGGGGCAACAGAAGCACGCAGTGCCTTTGCCTATTCCACCACCAGCACCTGGGCAGAGGGGATTTTGCTGGGGTCTGCAACACTGTTGGGAGGGTTCTCTTCAGTGAGCACCCCATGGGGAGAGTCCATCCCAGCAGGGGCCTCCTGCAGAGAGAAAAACTGAGACTCCCCACAGAGAGAGCCCATCTCTGATGCCTCACTGATATAAATTGGGGTGCTCACCACAACACCCCCCTGATATCCACTTCTCCTGCTCCATCCCTCATACCCCCAACCATCCCATTAATCCTGTTCCCAGAGTCACCCATGGGCGTCAGACCTATTTCCTCCCCTTCCTCTGGTGACTTGAGCTTGGGCATTGCCCCGGTGTGCCATCTATTGGTGGCACATCTAAAGGTGGATCTTCACTAACCCCATAGTCCAGAGGACAGCTGCGCCCGGTGCGATAGATGCACTGAAAAACAAGTCCCCGTGGACTATTTTCCAATTGAGAGGGGTAGTGGAGGGCTCCATGGCAGCAGCAGTTGCACTTTCAACCTAAATGAGAGCATGTGCCTCAGGGCCCTATCTCTGTAGCCCAACAGCATTTTTGTTATGGGAGACTTTGTCTCTCAGGGTTTGCATGTGTGGACAAATGAAGCAGTCCAGGAGAAAAGGGGGCACATTTGATAGTATGATTCTTGTGCCCAACCCATCCAGGGGATCAATGGGGATATAGGTCCCCCCTACAGCAATGTCCATCTACACAAGGGATGGGTGGCAGCAAGCGTACAGAGAAAGAATACACTTTCCCCATACATCTTGCTGTCTGCCACCCCTGCCGAGGGGTCAGGGGAGTTGTATGTTTTGGGGGCGGGGGGGTCTGTGTGTATTTGGGGTGTGTTTTTTTCTGTACATATTTAAGGGGTGGGGGGTTTGGTATTTAGTTATTTTTATTTATTTATAAAATGTTTTAACAGGAAGTAATACATTGAGAGTTACCTCTCATTTTCAAGAATGTCTTGGGCATAGAGTTAAGATGATAAATAATATATATACAGTACATGGTTACAAATACATAGTTACATAAGTGAACAGGGTGTACAATATATACAAGACATTGCATGCACAGTTAGAGATATATATTATAGGCGTATGTAACAGTTACAGACCAAATAAAAATGTGAGACAGCTTTAGTTTTGAAAGAACTTAGACTGGTGGTGGCTGTCGGAGTCTCTGGTAGATTGTTCCAGTTTTGGGGTGCACGGTAAGAGAAGGAGGAGCGGCCGGATACTTTGCAGAGCTTGGGACCACGAACAGTCTTTTGGAGTCAGATCTCAGATAAGTGTTTCATGTGGTAGGGGTGAGGAGCTTGTTCAGATAGATGGGTAGCTTGCCCAGAAAGAATTTGAAGGCAAGAAAGGAAAGATGAACTTTGCACCTAAACTGAAGTGATGACCAATCTAGTTCTTTGAGCATTTCACAGTGGTGTGTGTTGTACAGTAGTTGCATTGGAGAACAAAACAGCATATTGGATTGTAGAGGGTATAACGTTTGCTAAGGTGGATTTGGGGTGCCGAGCAGTATACTATGTCTCCATGGTCGATAATTGGCATTAGCATCTGCTGTGCGATACGCTTTCTGGCCAGCAGACTTAGGGAGGATTGTTTGACATAGGTTTTGGATGTCAGGGTATCAATGTACATCCCAAATGTTAAATGGGAGTCAAACCATATGCCCAAATATTTAAAACTAGTAGCAGGAGTTAGGGTGGTATTAGCGTTGGTTCTGATCTGGAGCTTAGTCATTGGAAGCTTTAAAAATTTAGCCTTGGTCCCAAATACCATTGTTACAGTCTTATCAGTGTTTAAAAAAAGTTTGTTTTGGGAAATTCAATTTTCAAGTCTGAAAAAATGAGATTGAAGTATGTGTTCAAGGTCGGAGAGGCTAGGGCTGTGTGCATATAAGATTGTGTCATCTGCATACATGTGTATTGAAGCTCCCTTACAAGCTGTAGGAAGATCATTGATGAACCCTGAGAAGAGGAGGTGCCCCCAAACAGAGCCTTGTGGGACACCACAGGTGATATCCAGGGGGTTGGAGTTAGAGCCTGAGATGGACACATGTTGGGATCTACCTGATAGGTAGGACTGAAACCAGTTTAAAGCATGCTTCCCTATTCCTAGCAAAATCTAGGAATATTGTACAAGTAAGTTGTCCCAGTTTCATTCCACACTGGATTTCATTGCAAACTTTTAGCAGGTTAGTTACCATGGAGTGTTTGGGGCAAAAGCCAGATTGGAATTGGTTAGGGAAATTTGTCTTGATTATAGTAATCAATTAATTGGGAGTGAACACATTTTTGGATGACTTTGGATAGTATTGGGAGAAGAGAGATTTACCTGTAGTTTGAGACAGTGTTTTTGTCCCCTCTTTTGATGATTGGGACAACTCTGGCAGTTTTTCAGGTCTTAGGGATATGGCCTGCAGACAGGATAGAGTTGACTATGGAAGCAATTTGTTTGGCAATGGCTGGGACACCAAGTCTTACGAACGTAGATTTCAGTAAGTCAAGTCCACATTGGCTGCTTAGTTTTAATTTGAGGAGCGCTTGCGTAATCTCTTCTTCGGATACTAGGACAAATTGAAAATTGTGAGCAGTGTTGGGAGAGGGTGTGGCTGTAGGGTTACTTTCAGAATGAGGTTCATGTTTGTTGTTTGTGGTCTGTATTTGTGGGACATTTGGTATGTATTTGGGGGTTTGGTATGTTTTTTGGGGTGAGGTGGTGTTTTGTTATGTATTTGGGGGGGCGGTGGTGGTATGTATTTGTTTGTTTTGTGGTATGTACCTGGGGGTTGAAGGTTTTTTTTTTATATGTGTTTGGGGGTGAGGAGTTTAGGTATGTATTTGGGAGGTGGGGGGTGAGTTTGGTATGTATTTGTTGGGTGGGAAGGTTTTTGTATTTGGGGGGGAGGGTGAGGTTTTTTGGTATGTATTTTGTGGGAGGAATGCATGTGTAGGGGGAGGGTGAGAGGGAATTTGTGGGGGGGGGGATTGAGTGAGAGTGGCGTAATTGATGGGGGAAGAGTGAGAGGGGGTGAGGAAGAGAGGGAGTGAGACAGAGGGGACATAATACATGAGAAGAGGGGGGAAATAGAGTGGTCTCACAAGGTGTAAAATGGGGGGCTTCCAAAACCACCAACATGGGGCTGGGGTGGGCAGTTGTAACTCTAGTTCTGGGCCCTGGGAAATCTGTCTGCAACCCTGCTCCTGGAGCAAGTGGTTAAGAGGTCAGGGGCCCGGGTAAAGCCCTACACATGCCTACTATCCCTCCTCCCATTAGGCAGGATATTATAAGCCTTTATGAACACACAGTCCATGCAATCTCTAACACCAGAGCCCACCACATCATATATTTTTGTGTCAAAAGGAGTGCTACTGAGCGAGGCCAAATGTATACAACACAAGACAAAAATACCCAATGCTACATCCAATGTGATAAAATACATAGTTAAATATTTCAGTGTTAGTATTCTCATGAGTAAGGGTCATTTAGTTAAACCCTTTGGCCTAAGCGTTATAAGCCTGCAGCCACTTCACGGCATGACCAGTATGCAGGTAGTGTTAGGAATAAATGACCCTTACTCATGAGAACACTAACATTGTTAGTACATTAACTATGTATTTTGTCACATTGGATGTAGCATTGGGTATTTTTGTCTTTTATTATACGCCTTTATGTCAGGGGACGAAGTAATGCCTCGGGAGAGAGGTGCAGAGAGCAGCTGTCCCTTTAACAACTACTGTAATTAGTTGCTTCTCTGTTAAGGGAAAAAATCAGTTTATAAAACCATTTACTAGTGCGCGTGGCGACATCAGAGACAGGCCCCGGCTCTCACCAGCTACGGGCCACCCTCTCTGACACTGTCCCAGACCGTGCCTCTGACGCAGGTGCACGCCGGGCCTCTCTCTCATGCCAGTGCATGCCAGAAGCTGGGCCTAGCTTGGTTCTGGTGTGCGCCGACATCAGAGAAGCCTGGGGTACACTAGTGTCAAAGGTTCGGCATGGGACAGAAAGAAAGAAAAAATACATCAGTATTATGTGATAACTTTTTTTTATACAGTGTTCGACAAATCACCCAAAAATCTACTCGCCTAACCAAAAAATCTACTCGCCACCTAGTCCCGCCCCCAACCCCTCCCCATAGTCCCGCCCCCAACCTTAGTCCCACCCCCAACCCCACTTTAAAATAAAATATATAAATAAAATACGTTTAATAAATTCCTAGTCAGAACAACATTAGTTTTTGAAATAAATGTATTTATTGTATTACATTATACTACAATTAGTCCTTTTTACGTGTGTGTGTGTAAATGTCGATCTAGAAATAAAAGCCAAAGCTTCACAATATCTAAAGCAGCAATCCCGCCTGGGATCTTACCTGATCCGCAGTCCCTCAATGTCCAGGTACCCTCATTCCCGCAATGTTATACATTGGAGGGGAGGTGTTCCCTACCTGTCTTCTGGGTTAGGGGTGGTTCCGATGTCTTCCGTGTGAAGCTTGAGTCAGATCTTGAAGAAAGAGAGAGAGAGAGAGAGAGAGAGAGAGAGAGAGAGAGAGAGAGAGAGACTATCCCATGCGCACACACACACACACGTAACAAGGACTAATTGTAGTATAATGTAATACAACAAATACATTTATGTCAAAAATGAATGTTGTTCTGACTAGGATTTTATTAAATGTGTTTTATTTTAAAGCGGGGTTAGGGGCGGGACTAGGTGGCGAGTAGATTTATTTGGTTGGGCTAGTAGATTTGTGGGTGATTTGTCGAACACTGTATATATATATATACTTGTAGTCAGTCCCGCAGCAAGAGTCCAAGGAGGCTATTCAAACTCCACACAACATAGAACGTAAGAGAAAAAACAGAAGTCCTTCAGCACGTGGTTTCACTGTTTCCTCTCCAGGGAATATAGGGAGAAAACAAGAAGAAAGACAAACCACATACAGGTGGTGTAATAAGGATTGATATCACTTTGAATGATACTGAAAGCTTGGACTAGAGAACTTAACACTTGCCTGTGTTCTGTTAATTCAAAGTGATATCAACCCATTTTACACCACCTGTATGTGGTTTGTCTTTCTTCTTGTTTTCTCCCTACTGTATATACCCTGGAGAGGAAACAGTGAAACCACGCGCTGGAGGACTTCTGTTTTTTCTCTTACATTCATAGTAGAACTGCAATATGTGTAAGAGGTATTTAGGAACACATAATAATTATATATAAATATATATAAAATATATAAATGTTATATAAAACATAAACACATACATAAAAGATGGAGGACAAAGGCGTATATGAGAGACATAGGGCCTCATTCTAGTAGCTTCGATAACCAACTCATCAAGGATTTTGAGCAGCTATCACAAAAATGTGCTTGCTATCTTTTCAGAAAGCCTCAATGAGTTGGTTAAATCGTGCGGAGAATGCCTTTTCTCGCGATTTCTGGCTCCTGGCCAAACACATCGTGCGAGAGCTGACGATAAGCTCATACTCGCATTTTTGATAAAAAGTAGCTATTGTAGTAGCCACGATAATCTCATCTGAGCTCTAGAAATGCGATTTGATCAAAGATTCTTCTCGCCAGCCCAAGGCCACATGACCGGGACATTTAAAAGCATAGGAATACTGACACCCCATATCAGGGCCTGTATCTCAGGAAGCAGGGGGTCCCCGGTGTCACGCTGTGCTCACCACAAACAAGGCGGAACCACGGTGCTGAGGTGGGAATGGATATTACGTCACCCACAGCCACGGGGGTGCATCTGGAGTGTAGAGTAAGTCGGAATAGCCGGGTTGGGGTTGGAGAGGTATGAGTTGGCATTATACTTGCCGGAGTCAGCGGAGGAGAGGTACGGAATGTTGCAGGTACAATTAGCCGTGTACGGGATTGGAGAGAGTAGAGTCGTTGTGGTCCGTTTGCCGAGGTCAGGGTAGGAGAGAGCAGAATGGTCATTTGTCTGGATGCCGAGGTCAGGTTTGGAGAAGGGCGGATGGTCGTGGAAAGCCGGGTTAGTACACAGGAAGAAGCAGCAAGGCAAGACAGGACAAGACTGTGGAGGCAGAGAAGAGGTGAGTTCAATGCAACTAAATCTATGCTCAGCCAAAGTGCTAGTGGCACAGTTGAGTATATGTAGGTGAGAGTGTCCAATAGAAGAACTGCAGCGTGGATGTGTGTGCGCAAAGTGAGGCTGCGATAGGAGGTAGTGTAACAAGGCTCAGGTGAGCTCCCTGGGATGGAGCCTGTGTGTATTGTGTGCACGTCCGTGCGTGTGCCTGTGCGTGCGAGTTGCGTGTGCCTTCTGTCCTCGCGAAGGGACGGCTCTAAGGAGCTGGAGTGGGTGCATGCGCGCCTGAAGCACGATGGCCGCCGGTGGGATCAGCGGGACTCACGGAGGAAGGAGCGGGCATTGGGAGAGTGCCAACCACCGGAGCGGGTGAGCGGGGACCGTGCCGAGGGCGGCGTAGCTCCCCAAACTTTGCACCCGGACCTGAAATCAACGCGGTTCTGCTCCGAAGACACCCTGCTCCCGCACACTAGTATTCAATTTTTTTATAAAAACACTGCGATTATCTGCAAGAGATTTGCAGGGAGAGGCGGGTCTCCGTGTGCAGGTCACAAGCAGCAAGAGATGAAGAGGAGCACAGCAGCGATTCCCAGCAGCTTCCAGCTAGTGTAGCGCCAAAAAAAAAGCGCCTTGAGAAAGTCCTTTACGGACGAAACGCGTAGGTGCGTTCCTCCCATTGTATTTTTATCTACTGACCAATAAAATAATATTTTTATAACTTATCCCCATATGGAGTTACCCTCATTTTTTGGCGCTACACTAGCTGGAAGCTGCTGGGAATCGCTGCTGTGCTCCTCTTCATCTCTTGCTGCTTGTGACTATCTTCAGAGGACGGCACACTGGAATTGATCCACTAACCAAGGACACCAGACAGGAAGGTAAAGGGCTGCAGCCCAATATATATATTTTTACCATCCATTGCTGGACTTATTTGAGTTGTTCCTCTGGGTTGAATGCACTTCATTAGGAGACCTATTTTGGGGTACCCGCGTGGGCACCACCAGGCCTCTAGTCTTTCACCCGGAGATGTTATGTGTATATACTCTATGTCCTGAAGTTGGGATCTACTATTGGAACTAATTGAATATCCATGGACTATTTATGGTGATGCACTGTTCTATCCGTGTGCAGGTCAGACTGTGATAAAATTGCAGACGGGAGAACTTAGAAATATCTCTGAGTTTTCTTCTACGCTGAACGGCTTGGGCATTTTTCTACCACACGGCTTGAAAGGGTTCAGATTCTTTCTGAATACCGTGATAACTCAAATATCAAACTATTCGATGGGAACATGCCAAACCTTGCGAGATAGCAGGAAACTCATCCAAGCTACTCGAATAGACCCATAGAATTTAATTGGGGAACATATACACAGACTGGGGTTAATCCCTCTGTGTTTTGTTAATAAATAGTATACCAATTGTAAAAACAAAACTATTAAAGAGGATGAGTAAAACATATGGGTTAAAGAACCATTGCTAAGAACAACATGAATAAACAAACTTGACTGGCCCTAATCCACAAAAGAGATATATTAGAACCCAAATGTAAGCTCATAGGAATATCATATTAGATAAAGGCAGCTAAATCAATGTCCAGATTGAGGCCATGTGGGAATAGTGTGTTAAGAGAGTGAATCCAGTAACTCTCTCTGCCTTAATGTCAGTGTAGGAATGTGTCCCCACCTCATACATCCTGGACTACACTCTCTACTCCCATAAGTGATAAACCAGCTGGATTTTTATTATGATATTTAGCAAAGTGTTTAGAAATAACATGGTTCTGAAATCCAGAGCAGATGTTTCTTTTGTGCTCTTTAAAAAGCGTGTTTAGAGACATCTCTTGATGCGACCATATATTGTTTCTCGCAAGGGCATTTTAACACACAGACTACCGAACTCGAATTTCAATTGATGTAACTTTTTTTTTTTTATCATAGATTGTTTTATAATTTTTCTTATGTCATTAACAAAACCCATATGCACATTACAGAACTGCAACACAAATTGAATTTTTTTTATGTGTACCTTTTATATATTTATATATAAATTGAGACGTCACAATATACTATCTTTTTTTTAAAATTATTAGTAAATGTGTTAAGCTGTAAATGTAAATTAATTCTCAATAGATTCTGCTACTGACCTCAACAAACTTATTGCTCTGTTGTAGAAAAAAAAATCCCCCAATAAGGCCATGCTCTCAATATGAAGTTGCAACTCATTTATACATGCCAAAAGAAGAAATAGATTTGTCACTGAGTACTTATTATGTAACAGATACAAAACATGTATTTAATATATTCTTAAATAAAATAAGCCAACCACACAGTAGAGTTAATCCTGTACATGGATCCCACATAAAGAGCTGAAATATCTTGAACACTAATCTTAACAAAAGTCGACAACAAATATGCAACTTTAGAATAACAGTTGCTTATAAGTGGTGACATCAAGCAACTTCCAGAACATTTTTATATCGCTAAAGGAGATTTGGCAACAACATTTTATTACATACTGTATAGTAGTGTCAAAAGCAATCATAGAACTTAGTTTACAATCAAAACACAATAGATTGAACACTCACATGGGGACTAAACTCAATGAAATAAGTAATCAGAGTAGAAAACTGGATTATAACGTTCAAAGATCACAATAACTGCAATAAAAAGTACAATATAAATCAACAAAGACAAAACATTAAACATTATATTAAAAATATGACCTAAGCAATGAAAAGTGGTTAGCATCTCAACTCTGCATGCGCCGGCACGCACACCTTGTGTCCTGGTGGCGCATGGACGGTGCTTCACCACGATCTGCGGTTTGAAGGCAACATTTTTAGGTGCAGGGGAGGCGTGGCCAAAATGGACTGGGGCCGTGGCCATGACAGAGGGGGGTGGGGCCATCACTGCTTGGCGACATAGGGCTCACTGGGCTTCCAGACCGCTCTGCTCCCCTTGCCTACCTCATTACAAGCAGTAAGTAAGCTTGAGGCCCCTAGGCTAGACTTCACCCCTCACCCCTGATGGGGTGAGGTAGAATCCTGACTACTCCCTAAGGAGCCGGCTACACTGGAACTCTCTTAAATTAGGAAGGAAGCCATGTTTTATACCAGGGGAGGGTCCCACTCCTAAGCTCTGGCAACTGGGCAGCACCTCCCCAGTGAGCCCACCCCCACTGGCTCATGCTCCAACGGTTTCCAGACTAGCACCTGGAAACCGCAACAAATTATTATTCCCGTGGGGAGACTCACATGCTGGCCCATGTGAGAGGAATTTAACCCTAACACTGCCTGCTTCGTACCAGGACTTATAGTGTTAGGGCCAGGAATATATATAGCCAGGGTCACTGTTCTACACTGGCTAAAATATTTCATAACTAGACCTAATAAAAATGAATAATTCAATTATTTTATACATTAATATATCTTTATTATTCAACAAGAACCTGAAGCAGATTTTAGAAAATATACCTATACCATTTATAAAAATCTAAGTGAAAACAAAGAAAAACCTGGCGCCAAAAGTTCATTGGATAATCCTGTACTCCTCAGGGGATCAGCACACTTGCTTGACAGGCCATATAGGGGAAAAAACACAAACAGACACAGATCATAGTGCAACACTGTAGGGTTAAAACAGGTCTACACTAATACACACACTGCACATATAACATAGAGACTCCTAGTGACTATAAAAACTATTTATTAAATAAAAAGAACTATGCCATAAAATGGTTTGGACAAATGAGAACACCGCTGGTCATCCAGATATGAAAAATCAGAGCCCTACTTACAAGCAGCAAGGCAAATACAGGCAATGCAACAAAGAGTCTTCCGGCTGCTGCTGATGTCTTTGCAGAGATGTGATTCCTGCTGCACCGTGACTCTCGTGCTGACTCTCCCTCCAGGGGTTAACAGGAACAGTGGCAGTGTTGGAGGCCTGCTTGTGGGGCTCACAGCTCTCCTCCACGTGAGGCTGCTCTCCTCACTTCCTCCTCCGGTTACACAGGCTGTCTCAGCGTGCCTGCACGCGAGTGTGCACGTGCCCTTAAAGGGACAGTACAAACGTCCTGTATGCCAAGAACTAACGGCTGCAATGGGGCTCAAATGTGACCAAGTGTCCCAAAAAGTCCAATACCAAGCTCAAAGTGACTGTGTCACCTGCCCTACGCGTTTCGTGGATGTTACTCCACTTCCTCAGGGGCTACAAAGACTGACACTGAATGACATGTACATATACCCTAACCAATTAAAAATTAATTGCCCAATTAGGCTGTATAGCCTGCATGTCATTAATATCAAATCACTACGTCTCTAACAACATAATACACATACAATACATTAAACAACATTAAAAACATTCAGATATCAACTGATAACCATATATCCCAAAATTGAGGCCAGATGTAATATCATAATAGGCATTGATATATACCAAAATGTCAAATTGTGGCCAAAGGATAAACAAACCTGCTTAAGCCACTTAGTATGCTACTGCTGGTACAGAGTCAAATGGATAAGGTGTCATCCATTAAGTAATGGTTGCATTTAACTAATGTTTGTTTGAGCCATTTCATCTACCTAAAAAGGAGCCCAATTCAAAATCAATATTGAGCCCATATGGGGATAGAGTCTTAAGTTCATAGATCCAAAAGGCCTCCCTCCTATTGATGTGTTGAATGTTATTACCACCTCTCCAATTGGGTGTACACAATTCAATAGGTTGACAGATAAGGCCCTTTGGATTTTTGCCATGATGTACCAAAAAGTGGTGGGACACACTGTGTGATGTTAAACCCTTTTTGATGTTGTAGATATGTTCATATATACGTCTTTGAAACGTACGACCAGTGCGACCCACATATTGCAGGCCACAAGGACACTGCAACATATAAATGACAAACTCTGACTTACATGAAATATGTGACATGATTTTGTAGTTTTTGGCGGTGACATTAGATTTGAATTCTGTGCTACAACAGCTGTACTTACAGGCTATACATTTACTGCATGGTTTAAACCCATTTTTAACCTGATTGATGTTCATTTTTATTTCACCTTGGTTTAAAGGGTAACTAGGTGCCAGTTTGTTCCTAAAGTTACCAGCTTTCTTAAAAACAATAGATGGCTGTGGTGTTAGTATCTGTGACAAAGTTGCATCCTGTAACAATATAGGCCAATGTTTGGCAAAAATATTCCTTATTTTGGGGGCCATAGCGTTATATTGTGTTATAAAGGAAATATTATTTTTCCCTTGGCTGTCCCCTTTGTCCTTATATTCCAGGAGTTTGTTCCTGTCCATATCTTGAACTAAAGAGATAGTATTCTCTAGTTCGTCTAAGGGATAGTTCCGATCTAGAAACTTATTTTTGAGTTCACCCGCCTGCTCTACAAAAGATTCCAACCTGGAGCAGTTGCGCCTAAGTCGGATGAATTGTCCTTTTGGAATAACTGGCACCTAGTTACCCTTTAAACCAAGGTGAAATAAAAATGAACATCAATCAGGTTAAAAATGGGTTTAAACCATGCAGTAAATGTATAGCCTGTAAGTACAGCTGTTGTAGCACAGAATTCAAATCTAATGTCACCGCCAAAAACTACAAAATCATGTCACATATTTCATGTAAGTCAGAGTTTGTCATTTATATGTTGCAGTGTCCTTGTGGCCTGCAATATGTGGCTCGCACTGGTCGTACGTTTCAAAGACGTATATATGAACATATCTACAACATCAAAAAGGGTTTAACATCACACAGTGTGTCCCACCACTTTTTGGTACATCATGGCAAAAATCCAAAGGGCCTTATCTGTCAACCTATTGAACTGTGTACACCCAATTGGAGAGGTGGTAATAACATTCAACACATCAATAGGAGGGAGGCCTTTTGGATCTATGAACTTAAGACTCTATCCCCATATGGGCTCAATATTGATTTTGAATTGGGCTCCTTTTTAGGTAGATGAAATGGCTCAAACAAACATTAGTTAAATGCAACCATTACTTAATGGATGACACCTTATCCATTTGACTCTGTACCAGCAGTAGCATACTAAGTGGCTTAAGCAGGTTTGTTTATCCTTTGGCCACAATTTGGCATTTTGGTATATATCAATGCCTATTATGATATTACATCTGGCCTCAATTTTGGGATATATGGTTATCAGTTGATATCTGAATGTTTTTAATGTTGTTTAATGTATTGTATGTGTATTATGTTGTTAGAGACGTAGTGATTTGATATTAATGACATGCAGGCTATACAGCCTAATTGGGCAATTAATTTTTAATTGGTTAGGGTATATGTACATGTCATTCAGTGTCAGTCTTTGTAGCCCCTGAGGAAGTGGAGTAACATCCACGAAACGCATAGGGCAGGTGACACAGTCACTTTGAGCTTGGTATTGGACTTTTTGGGACACTTGGTCACATTTGAGCCCCATTGCAGCCGTTAGTTCTTGGCATACAGGACGTTTGTACTGTCCCTTTAAGGGCACGTGCACACTCGCGTGCAGGCACGCTGAGACAGCCTGTGTAACCGGAGGAGGAAGTGAGGAGAGCAGCCTCACGTGGAGGAGAGCTGTGAGCCCCACAAGCAGGCCTCCAACACTGCCACTGTTCCTGTTAACCCCTGGAGGGAGAGTCAGCACGAGAGTCACGGTGCAGCAGGAATCACATCTCTGCAAAGACATCAGCAGCAGCCGGAAGACTCTTTGTTGCATTGCCTGTATTTGCCTTGCTGCTTGTAAGTAGGGCTCTGATTTTTCATATCTGGATGACCAGCGGTGTTCTCATTTGTCCAAACCATTTTATGGCATAGTTCTTTTTATTTAATAAATAGTTTTTATAGTCACTAGGAGTCTCTATGTTATATGTGCAGTGTGTGTATTAGTGTAGACCTGTTTTAACCCTACAGTGTTGCACTATGATCTGTGTCTGTTTGTGTTTTTTCCCCTATATGGCCTGTCAAGCAAGTGTGCTGATCCCCTGAGGAGTACAGGATTATCCAATGAACTTTTGGCGCCAGGTTTTTCTTTGTTTTCACTTTCACTTTCTCTGTCAGTACTGACAGTATTACTAGGCAGCCTTTATATATATATTTTGCAATTGTCACACTGGTGTTTTAGTCTTTAGCGCTTGTGCACATTTTTTCTTTTTCACATTTTTGCTTATTGTACATATTTGTGTAGCAGCTTTAGATATTATGAATACATTATTTCATTCACGCTCACAGAGGGGTTTTAATATAGACCAAATTTTCAGCAACCAAGATGGAATTCCTGTACTGGAATCTCCTTCAGCAGACTTTCATCCACTCATTAATGAGTTGGAAAGACTGCTTACCTTAGAAACAAAACAACTATGGGAAGTCATAGCACTTAGTAAATACGGTGAATTCAACCGCATACCACGTGGCCTAAGGATATTCAAGCCTCCTACCACAGACTCTAAAAATGAAGTATTCATGAGGGATTGGAATAAAGCCCTAGATGAATGCTCATTTAAATTAATGCAATTGTTGGTACAACAACGTAAGAAGTCCCTTTCAGAATTGGATGAGCAAATTATTGCTCTTCAAGTCAAATTGGAACAATTTAAGGACAATAATGAATTACTGGCTCTGGAACCAGTAGTCAAAAAAAGACTTGACAAAATGGAACTAGAGTTAGTAAGTAATAAACAGACCAAATTTTTACGTGACAAGGTGGATTATGACACAGGGTGTTATAGAAATTGGAAACAGGATATTAAAGATCCGAAGGGAAAACCTTTTAAGAAAAACTATCGTTCCAATAACAATTATACCAAAAAAAAGGAGTCAAATCATATAAAGGCTCCAGTTAACAGCCCTAGTATTCATGCCACAGTCTCCAGTCTTCCCATACCTAATTCCCCATTACCCATTCATAACACACAGCAGTTCATTCTGCAACGCAAACCCAACCATACCATCAAGAAGAACACTGATATAACACCACAGTTGGAACCTATCCCCACCCACAATCAGTTTGAGGTTCTCTCTACAGATGAGATTGAAGTAGAGGTAGAAGGAAGTATATATCAACCTCTCCCCTCCCAGAGTAACAAACCAGCCTTCTCTTTTTTAGAGTGGAGGAAGGAGAGGGATCATATATTTCCAGAGGTGAAAATCACAAAAGTTTTAAAACCTCCTTTAGATTCAATGCTTCATGTGAACATCCACAAGAAAAGAAAAAACGATTCAGGGGGAGAAGAGGAGGTAGGAATAAGAGATGCAACGTAAAATCTGACAGCAGAGAAATGTATCAAAATATATTTAACATTAGCAAATATTCCCTAAACAATATGGAAAAGAGAGTCTTGGGTAAGGGCCTTACATTCGCCCCTGTATGTGGGCCCAACAGCTTCAATCTGTTTATTGATGTGCAGAAGTTTGCCAGAAAGTTGGCCTTAAAAAAGTATTTCGCCAAAGATGCCATCAGTAACCAGATTGAATCTGTAGGAGTGAGTAATGTATATAAATCTACTCCATTTAAAAAACAGTCCACTTTTAATCCCAAGTTTGTCCAAGGCCACTTTGTGAACACCTTCGTGGAGATGGTTTCTAGAGATCTGGAACAATCAAGTCGTACCTTTAAAATCAAACACGACAACCTCAATCAAGAGGAAAAACTGGCTGTAAAGTCACTGGCCAGTAACGATTTGATTGTTATCAAACCAGCCGACAAGGGTGGGGGAGTAGTAGTGATGGACAGTAATTATTATGTCCAAGAATCAAGAAGACTTCTTGGTGACACTACTACTTACCTCCCCCTTGCTAGTGACCCAACGGACATCTATCACTCTGAATTAGTTACCCTTTTAGATACGGGACTTGCCAATCAAGCTATCACGCAGGATGAGTTTGACTTTTTGAATAATTTGCACCCACGTATACCTCTATTTTACTTTATCCCTAAGATTCATAAAGATCTTACACACCCCCCCGGTCGTCCTATTATATCAGGAATACAATCACTCACGTCCAATTTATCTCAATTTATAGATTATTATTTACAGCCACTAGTAGCGAAGTTAGATTCACATTTGAAGGACACTACACAAGTCTTGCAAATCTTGCGTGGGATTGATTGGAGGTCTAGTTATGTATGGGTAACATGTGATGTCACATCCCTGTATACAATAATAGACCATCAACAGGGATGTGAGGCCATCCGAAGGGAGTTCGAGGAAGACAACACCTTATCCTCTGCCCTTAAGGCCTTCTTGATGGATGGGATTAGATTTATATTAACACACAATTATTTTTGTTATAATTTACAGTATTATTTGCAGATATGTGGTACCGCCATGGGCACGAGGTTTGCCCCAAGTTATGCGAACCTTTTTATGGGGCAATGGGAGAAGGAGGCCATTTGGAACAACTGCCCATTTGGTGCAAGCCTCGTGCTATGGCGGCGCTACATAGATGACGTTATTTTTATTTGGGATGGGGAACTGAATTTAGTAGATCAATTCATTTTGTACCTTAATGACAATAACAGAAATTTGAAACTAATATGCCAATATGATAAAACCACCATTAACTTTTTGGATTTAAATATTAGTATTGTTGATGACCACATTCATACACAAACATTTTTTAAGCCTGTACAGGCCAACAATTATGTTATGGCCAACAGCCATCACAATCCGCAATGGATTAGGAATATTCCAAAAGGACAATTCATCCGACTTAGGCGCAACTGCTCCAGGTTGGAATCTTTTGTAGAGCAGGCGGGTGAACTCAAAAATAAGTTTCTAGATCGGAACTATCCCTTAGACGAACTAGAGAATACTATCTCTTTAGTTCAAGATATGGACAGGAACAAACTCCTGGAATATAAGGACAAAGGGGACAGCCAAGGGAAAAATAATATTTCCTTTATAACACAATATAACGCTATGGCCCCCAAAATAAGGAATATTTTTGCCAAACATTGGCCTATATTGTTACAGGATGCAACTTTGTCACAGATACTAACACCACAGCCATCTATTGTTTTTAAGAAAGCTGGTAACTTTAGGAACAAACTGGCACCTAGTTACCCTTTAAACCAAGGTGAAATAAAAATGAACATCAATCAGGTTAAAAATGGGTTTAAACCATGCAGTAAATGTATAGCCTGTAAGTACAGCTGTTGTAGCACAGAATTCAAATCTAATGTCACCGCCAAAAACTACAAAATCATGTCACATATTTCATGTAAGTCAGAGTTTGTCATTTATATGTTGCAGTGTCCTTGTGGCCTGCAATATGTGGGTCGCACTGGTCGTACGTTTCAAAGACGTATATATGAACATATCTACAACATCAAAAAGGGTTTAACATCACACAGTGTGTCCCACCACTTTTTGGTACATCATGGCAAAAATCCAAAGGGCCTTATCTGTCAACCTATTGAATTGTGTACACCCAATTGGAGAGGTGGTAATAACATTCAACACATCAATAGGAGGGAGGCCTTTTGGATCTATGAACTTAAGACTCTATCCCCATATGGGCTCAATATTGATTTTGAATTGGGCTCCTTTTTAGGTAGATGAAATGGCTCAAACAAACATTAGTTAAATGCAACCATTACTTAATGGATGACACCTTATCCATTTGACTCTGTACCAGCAGTAGCATACTAAGTGGCTTAAGCAGGTTTGTTTATCCTTTGGCCACAATTTGGCATTTTGGTATATATCAATGCCTATTATGATATTACATCTGGCCTCAATTTTGGGATATATGGTTATCAGTTGATATCTGAATGTTTTTAATGTTGTTTAATGTATTGTATGTGTATTATGTTGTTAGAGACGTAGTGATTTGATATTAATGACATGCAGGCTATACAGCCTAATTGGGCAATTAATTTTTAATTGGTTAGGGTATATGTACATGTCATTCAGTGTCAGTCTTTGTAGCCCCTGAGGAAGTGGAGTAACATCCACGAAACGCGTAGGGCAGGTGACACAGTCACTTTGAGCTTGGTATTGGACTTTTTGGGACACTTGGTCACATTTGAGCCCCATTGCAGCCGTTAGTTCTTGGCATACAGGACGTTTGTACTGTCCCTTTAAGGGCACGTGCACACTCGTGTGCAGGCACGCTGAGACAGCCTGTGTAACCGGAGGAGGAAGTGAGGAGAGCAGCCTCACGTGGAGGAGAGCTGTGAGCCCCACAAGCAGGCCTCCAACACTGCCACTGTTCCTGTTAACCCCTGGAGGGAGAGTCAGCACGAGAGTCACGGTGCAGCAGGAATCACATCTCTGCAAAGACATCAGCAGCAGCCGGAAGACTCTTTGTTGCATTGCCTGTATTTGCCTTGCTGCTTGTAAGTAGGGCTCTGATTTTTCATATCTGGATGACCAGCGGTGTTCTCATTTGTCCAAACCATTTTATGGCATAGTTCTTTTTATTTAATAAATAGTTTTTATAGTCACTAGGAGTCTCTATGTTATATGTGCAGTGTGTGTATTAGTGTAGACCTGTTTTAACCCTACAGTGTTGCACTATGATCTGTGTCTGTTTGTGTTTTTTCCCCTATATGGCCTGTCAAGCAAGTGTGCTGATCCCCTGAGGAGTACAGGATTATCCAATGAACTTTTGGCGCCAGGTTTTTCTTTGTTTTCACTTTCACTTTCTCTGTCAGTACTGACAGTATTACTAGGCAGCCTTTATATATATATTTTGCAATTGTCACACTGGTGTTTTAGTCTTTAGCGCTTGTGCACATTTTTTCTTTTTCACATTTATAAAAATCTAATATTACAGCTCATTTAACTGTGATTCATATGAATTGTTATGTCTGTCTTAGACATTTAGGCCCAGGTGCACTAAGTTCTATTAAATCAGGGAAAATAAAGAGACATTGCCTAACTACATATAATACTCTACAGCCATCTGTTACTTCCAGTTTAACAAATTAAATCAGATTACAGCGATTTGACTCCTGAATTACAGCACTTTTGAAGGGTCACCACTCCGGAGTGTGAGAAAGGGCCTCACACATGCGTGAGATATGCGTGAGTCCGCTCCTCTTCTCCATAGTACGGGATCTGGTTTCTGCTGGGGGTGTTGCCATTGACTGTGGAGGGTGGAGTCTGTGATGTTAGGGGCAAGGTCTGTGATATGTGGGGTTGAGGTTAACACTTCTTAGAAATCTAGTTACGTTATCAAGATTAACCACATTAATACTAAAATACTGAGGTTGTGGCATTTCTATTTGTAATCCCATTTCTCCACTGGAAGATAATGTTAACTAACTAACCTAACTTGTAATGGTAGATAAATACTGCTCCCAGGAGCGGGCTGGCCTGGGGAACAGGGCGGCAGTCATATTTGAAATATTCTAACAGGTTGGAGGAGATGGGGGGTAGGAGCAGGGTTTGCTTATCTCATTGCAGTTTCGACCCATTAGGTAACACTATTGAGCTCAAACTGCATCTTCTCCGAGGTTCTTCGGGTTGGCTCCTCTCGGCACTGTGCTAGTAATGGTAAGTGTATATATGTATGGGGGGGGGTGTGTGTAGCTATGATGCAAGTATGGGGTGTGTGTATATATATGATACATGTGTAAGGAAACCACGCATGCCAAGTACCTGTCTGCATACAGGAGGCTTGATCCTATGCCGCTGTGAGCCTGGGTTGATCACGTTCATTGGTATACAGCGCTTCAACCTGAAAGAGATCCTTACACAGTAGGATAACCCCTCATAGGAACACACCAGTAAAGGAATAAGGATACACACACCGTATAGCTAACATATTTATTGGCATATAACAGACAAACACAATAATATACAGGGCCACCGGCCGTACCCTCAATATATGTGACCAATACTACCAAACCCCACACCCCAGTGACATTCCCCCAAAGTTATGATGGTGCATTGGGCACCAAGCCACCCAGTGTCCACAAAGACAGGCTCACCCCAAAGTATGTGAGGAGTAGCACTACCCCTGTGTATGGCCAGTGGTGCATGTTGGGTAACTTTCTGGTCTTAGGCCAAACCAGACCAAACTGTAGAGTGGATCCATCGGACCGCAGAGTGAGCCCCAGACCGCAGGCCACTGATCGCCGCATGGCGCTCTCCACTGGTGCAGCCGCACTGACTAGCCCACTGAAGGGGGGTGTCCATAGCTGAAGGGCCTTTCCTATGTACACTCTGACACTACTGTGAGTCGGGGAATAGCTGGGGCCTACAGGGGAAATCTGGCCTAGTCCCAGGGCTGCTGGCATGTGGGACACTACCTCTTTCCCCTGCATCCTGGTCCCGAATGGTGTGCTCCTTTTTCACTCCAATATGTGACCTTGTTTTCTTCAGCAAAAAAAAAAAAAATGTTGGCAACCAAGAGAAATTCTTAAAATACACAATCACTTAAAATTTACATTTGATTAATCAGAAAATAAATGGTTTTACGGAAAATAACACCTAGGGCACAAGATGTAAAAAAAAAAGGCGAAACACCTTATTAACATGACATTTCATGGTCTTTCTTAAATTGTTAGAACAATTGGTAACCCAAAATTGCAATTCAAGCATACACTTGAATCTTAATGTGCGAAGAAAGTTTATTTTTTATTTTTACGGCAACTGATTATGCTGATTGTTTGCAAAGTTGTAATCAGTATAGAGTAATCACAGAAGTAGTTGAACATCAAGCTCCTGAAAAGACTGTACATTAGAGTTTTGAATATGTTTCTGTGTGAAATGGTTGAAAAGCTAGATACTTTTTTGAGTGCTAAAAAACATGCTTTTGTTTAACAATGTAGGTTCCTTCTAGAGATGCATAAAAAAGTTGGCAAAACTGACGGATTTTGGACTTTCTCGTTCTACTATGAGGAAAAGTTTCTAAAGCCACTGAGATTCACAAAATATTTAGCAAGTGTTACCAAGTAATTATGCACTGTACATTCTAGTGAACTAGGTGTCTTCTGTAGCAAATGTGCTTGAAATTCTTTATTGCAGTGCAAATACCATAACTAGGGCACAGAGACACAGAAATACCCCACAGGACTATTAAAGTTTGAGTTGGTAGTGAGGGTTAGTGTTGTGGGGTGTTGATAAATAAGAACTGGACTCTACTGGACTGTCTAAGGCAGGGGTAGCCAACTCCAGTCCTCAAGAGCTACCAACAGATCAGGTTTTCAGGTTATCCCTGCTTCAGCACAGTCTTCGACATAGCCACTGATTGTGTGGATGGAACCTCCTATGGCGCTGAGGGAAGAATGGACGTTGATTCTCTTGCAACAGTTCTTTTCTTTGAGCTGAAAAAACATCAGAAAGGGAAGACAAAAAAAACTCAGAAAGGGAAGACAAAAAAAAGGCAAAAACCACTGCAATAGTGTATTACCCAGGGACATACTAGTGTATACAAATCGAGAGCATTTATTAAAACATAACACTTAAGACATTTATGACATTTGACATGAATATTGAAACAATTAATAGATTAATCGGATAAGATATAAAACTTCCAAGCGCTTGTGCTAAGGAAGATGTGCTGCTCCGCCGTGGTAAAATTGAAATCCTACTCACCGGACATGAGTAGGACATGTGCAAGGGTTTAGGGTCTTTTCCTCCAGAAGACACCGCTCGCTGTGGGGTGCGTCCGTCTATTAATACGGGGGGACCGGCTTCAATACTCGTGGACTCGTGGATCACTTGCCGCCCGAGTTCGCCCGATCGTCTCCTCCGATGACGTCACCGCCTGGATTTCAAAGCTACGGTGTCCCTGAGTTGCCAAAAACCTTTCCTACGCGTTTCGAAACTCCTATTCATGGGTCTCTTCGTCAGGGATGGTTGCTACATGGGATTATGCTTCTATTTATACCTCAGAATGTTCAAATAGGATAGTTGATGTAATTGTCTTTTTGGGTACACCCTAATTAGAAGTCCTTCGTTTTAGGAATGCAGATATATCAATTGCGTTTTCATTCAACATTTGTTATACATTAAACAGCTTATACACAGATAACATGAAACGTAGAATTATAAGTGAAGCTTAATAAAGCTTGATACAAATCATATTAATGGATGAAGCGCAATAAAGTCAATGAATATTATAATGACATGCAATTAGTCTTATTCATGCTAAGACCCAGGGATATATATTTATGATAGAATTTCAATCCATTGATTGATGATCTCATTTTGAATTAGTGTTCAAATGGAAGTTAAACGATAATTCCCTGATGTCAGCATGGATAACAGCAATATCAATACAATACAGACAAAACATATGCAGATAGACACACAAATATGCATATATAGTTATATAGTTAACACCAGAAACTTGATGGTCAGCAAGCACTTGTGTACATATAGTAAGCTAATTATTAAGAAGCTGATTACTCAGAGAGACATATTTTGAGAGACTAAAGAACAAAGAATTATATACACTCGTTGCAGTGTGAGTTTAGCAAAAACAGCAAACTATTGCAGCAAACATTTTGGCATATACTATAAATCTGCGCGAACAATTCCATAATAATATACATTTCTGGAATCATTCACAAAAATATGTAATGCTGCAAACTGTGAAACATTCACATATCTCATGTTCCATAGAGACTCCAGCCGTGCGGAGGCGCGTGGAGGCTGAGGGAAAGCGGGTGCTTTCCCTGGCCTTACTACGTGCGCTGTCCGGGGGCGTGTCTGGGGTCGGACCAGTGATGTCACGGAGCTGGTTCGCCCTCATTGGGCGAATTGCTCATGTGACCGGCCCTCCGCTCCCGTGAGCACTTAAACTAAAAAAAAAAATTGTCGGCTACGCATCCACACGCCTGCGGAAGCGTGTGCGACCCCGTGCTAAAGCCGCTCTCATTGCGGCTGCAGGGGCTCACTAGCAAGCGTGAGCACAGGTCAGCAAGGGTCAGCGTCTAAGTGCTGACCATGCCCGCGGCCTTACTCAGGCATTACTTAGCAGCTTTTAACAACACCATTATAAATGAGAACCCGAAAGTAAGACTGTGACGATTGCGAGATCTATGGAGAAAGCTACCAGGTTTTTGATATGCAATATGCAGCCCAAATAAACACAGTATATGCAAAATAATTTCTACAGAATAAAACAAAAACTTATTTTCAACATCTATGTAGATAAGTTCAAAGCATTTGAGAGCTTTTGCGCGTACACAGGAAAAATGAATGAGCGCAGTTTCATAACATTTCAGTTTATTGTCCCAAATTCATTAAAGCCCGTTAGCATACTTACCTTGACGATACCTTAAGAAAATGTACATGCTAAGTAATATTCACTAAAGAAAATAATGTGCCATTGTCACTTTTTAAACTTATTAAAAAGGCTTGCGTTCATTTGTATACATAGCTAGTGATGGGTGAATGTGTCAAAGTTCGGCCTGTAAACTTTCGGAAGAACTTTTCTATTTCTTCATAAACCCGCACAAGTTAGTTTGAAACATTTGTTATTCAAAAACTATGCGAAAGCATGGAATTCAGCCATAGGGGCCTGTTCTGGTAGCTCCGAAGATATCATTGTCAAACCACACATTATGGCATGTACAGAAGGCGTGTAATGAAATGTACAGAAAAAAATGGTATTCTCTATTGCAAACCGCTTCTTCTAAATCTCGTTAAAAAAAAGTGACAAGGAACATGGTTTGTACGTGCTTTAGGCTAGGTCCCCAGTGCAGCCGGCATCTCACCAGCCCCTTACCGCCTCCCAAGATGTCCCTAGTGCCTCCTCATGTCCAGGCTCACTACACAATGTGACGCGTCAGCCAGCAGGGGCTACAATAGGATTGTGATCCCGAGCAGCGACGCGTCACGTGGTGTGGCATGGAGCCAATGAGGAGGGGAGATCGCCGGCAGCCTGGCATAAACGGGAGAGGGGGTGGATACACACACACATCCACAATCAGATCCTGGGATGGGATGTGCGTTCCACACACAAACCTGCAGCCTTGACACTAAACAGATGTGATGTGGCTCCAGAACGTCTATAGCTTGGCTTTGGAATCCGTGGCTGCAGGGGGGGGGGGACTATGTGTATACTGCCCTGACCTGGGAGAGCTCTGATGTAAATGAGCAGCCCCTCCACCCCCCGTCATGGCCCCGCCCCGACCCATTTTGGCCACGCCCCTGCACCTAAAAAAAGCTCCCTACAGTGGCCGTGCACGCACCGCTAGGAAGCAAGGTGAGCGCGCCGGCGTCTGCAGCGGGGCCGTAGTTTTGGAAGCACAGTGACCTGAGGTGGGGCTACCTCCATCCCCAGTCTGACATGGGTTCTGCTCTCTCAATCAAACCCCTTTTTCAGGCTTTATATGTAACTTGCAATACCAATCTCGCCACTCTTTAGATTATCTTAACAAATGTGCGCTTTTAGAAGTGCTTTTCATAAGAGAGCAAAAGAATAGCAGTTGTGGGCAAAAAAGTGAGTGGGAAGCGGCTTTTTTGACAAACCTATCAAATTGTCAGAGCAAGAGTGAAACCGCTTCTAAAAAGCTGATTAGACGCGGTTTGGACATGTGATAAGGGCTTACAGAATAGCAAAGAATGCCAATTGGCTTCTAAAGTGCAATTTAGAAGCAGTTTGTCACACTTTGAACCTACCAGAATAGTCCTTTAAGTCTCTATTTCGCTGTTTTTTTCCTGCAAGATTGTTGGGTGGGGGGGGAGTTAGGTTTGTCAAAGCAAACTTCTTACGTTCGCTTCAATTTTAAGTTAATTTTTTATTTCGCTTAGTCTCAGTTTTGCAGAATGAGCAAATTTCATTTTTCACTTACAGATTCAGCGGCCGTTATTCGAACATTTCACGCGTTGTATACCTCGGAATACCCATGTCATGGTGCGGGATTTCTTCCAACCGTATCGCCTTAAGACGCGAGTGCAGAAAATGGCATTTTAGTGTTCTGGTTTTTAAACACCTGAAATTGACACAGTAGCACAGTACTGTACAGATTGCAATTCATTAATTTCTGCCACGGATACGCGAAGAATTGCACCCAAAAAAACAGAATCCATGAAATTCAAACAAAGCAACCGCGATAAACACGTGTGCCTTGTGTGATTGCCGCGTGGAATACAGCAGAGCACACGAAAATGGCTCCGTGAAATGTTCAAATAGCGGCCGCTGCATCTGTAGTTAAATTTTCATATAATCAAATTAAAATAATATATATATGTGACCTTTTTTGGAGCTCAGATCAATTTGCAAATAGTCAATATTGTGAAGAAACGCCATTTTTGCAGCAGATTCCAACTTTGGCGAAACGTTTACTAATCTCTACACATGGCATATAATTTAGTATAAATAAGCACATTTCTAATGATCTAAATCATATGTATCCCAGACTCACTAAGCACTCGGTGAACTAAACCTATGTTATTTAAATTATACTTACTGTAGATCTTGCCAAACTAACCTTATTTGTTTCTTTGAGTAGTAAGTAGGAATTTAGACCAGGGTAATGCAGTTGATGTGGTCTACTTAGATTTTGCAAAGACTTTTGATACGGTTTCACACAAGAGGTTGGTGTACAAAATAAAGAAAATTGGACACAGTAATAATATATGCACCTCAATTGAAAACTGGTTAAAGGACAGACAACAGAGGGTTGTCATAAATGGAACTTTTTCAGGTTGGGCTAAAGTCATGAGTGGAGTACCTCAAGGATCGGTACTGGGACCCCTGCTTTTTAACTTGTTTATTAATGACCTTGAGAATGGGATCGAGAGCAAAGTCTCCATCTTTGCTGATGATACTAAATTGTGTAAGGTAATAGAATCAGAGCAGGATGTAATTTCTCTTCAGAAGGACTTGGAGAGACTGGAAACATGGGCAGGTAAATGGCAAATGAGGTTTAATACAGAAAAATGTAAGGTTATGCATTTGGGATGCAAGAATAAAAAGGCGACTTACAAATTAAATGGAGATATATTGGGGGATTCCTTGATGGAGAAGGATTTAGGAGTGCTTGTAGACCGCAGGCTTAGCAATAGTGCCCAATGTCATGCAGTGGCTGCAAAGGCAAACAAGATCTTATCTTGCATAAAACGGGCAATGGATGGAAGGGAAGTAAACATAATTATGCCCCTTTACAAAGCATTAGTAAGACCACACCTTGAATATGGAGTACAATTTTGGGCACCAATCCTAAGAAAAGACATTATGGAACTAGAGAGAGTGCAGAGAAGAGCCACCAAATTAATAAAGGGGATGGACATTCTAACTTATGAGGAGAGGCTAGCTAAATTAGATTTATTTATATTAGAAAAGAGGCGTCTAAGAGGGGATATGATAACTATATACAAATATATTCAGGGACAATACAAGGAGCTTTCAAAAGAACTATTCATCCCCCGGGCAGTACAAAGGACTCGGGGCCATCCCTTAAGGTTGGAGGAAAGGAAATTTCACCAGCAACAAAGGAAAGGGTTATTTTCAGTAAGGGCAGTTAAAATGTGGAATTCATTACCCATGGAGACTGTGATGGCAGATACAATAGATTTGTTCAAAAAAAGGTTGGACATCTTTTTATATGGGAAAGGTATACATGGATATACCAAATAAGTATACAGTACATGGGAAGGATGTTGATCCAGGGATTAATGTGATTGCCAATTCTTGGAGTCAGGAAGGAATTAATTTTTCCCCTTAATGGGGTTTTTTGTTTGCCTTCCTCTGGATCAATAAGTAAGTATAGATATAGAAAAAAGTATCTGTTGTCTAAATTTAGCATAGGTTGAACTTGATGGACGTACGTCTTTTTCAACCTCATCTACTATGTAACTACGTAACTAATTAGGTTTGCAATTATTTACTAGTTTGCACAGTTCCTGTACTGTAGATGTATAAGTCATGGAGAAATGTACATGTATTTAATTCACAGTATAACACCACTCAGAGCGAGATTCAAAAACATGAATAATTCTGTAAAATATAAATCTTTATTCAGCTTATTATCACTTAAAAATCAATATGTTTACACATCACCCAGCAAAGCATATGCACACTCAATTTAAAAATCCACACTCTATGATTGCACTGCATATTATTAATAATATGAATAATAAATATAAGATATCAATAATATAGAGAGCTAGACCGAGAAGGAAGTTGGGTGTAAATAAGGAAACCTAGGGCTTTCTGAAATAGTTCCCAGTATAATTGAGTCTATTTTGCATATGGACTTGCATGATACTATTTTACACGCATTACAGCTATGAAGAAATAAAACCCATTACCAATATTCAGGTGAGCTAAACACAGGAGTTATTTCTGCATACATTTAGATGAGTGAATCTGGAGTTAATTGAAGCAAAATAGTGTCCATTCCTATTTTGGTTAACATACCGGAATATTTTTTTCACTGATTTTGCGCCTGATCTATGCGTTGGTGCCTGACCCTTCACCAGAGGAGCCTATTAAAAGGCACCCAAAAGGAAAAAACAAAGCAATATGGTCAAACAATGCTTCCAAAAACAAATGTTTCATGTTTCTATAACATTCACAACTGGTTCAGCAAAATAGGTACAATCAAGCACAAAATAATCTCTTAAGGAGTGTGTGAAATATAATATATAGGAGTAAGTGCAATAAATTCCCAAATAAAGTGATTAATTAAGTGAAAAAATAGTTTTATATATAAATTAATTAATAATGATTAATATCGATGACTATACTATTACTTTTGGGAAAGTTGCAGCTTTTTACAAAGGATGTCTGCCAACACCCACATGTTGCTACAACTGGATCAGCAACTGGCCAAAAGAATGGATTTATAACGAACATTCAGGTTTCACAATGGAGAAAAGTAAACACTGCAGTTTCTCTGGGACATCTATTGGAGTATGTGCTCTTCAATGTATTTACAGTATAAATGATCAAGAAGAAGGGAAGAATAATAAAGAAGCAACTATTGTGTGTATAATGGGTTAGTCAAAAGCAGACTGCAAGTAGCTACAGATAGTTCAAGTTGTGCAACTTATTATCCCTGGGTGTTGCATTAGTGGGTTAAAAAGGAAACTACATTTGTGAAGGGCACGTCCATAAATACAAGAGAGATGGACAAAAACTCACCTCCATGATTTAAGTCTATGGGGCCTATTCACTAAACCTCGATAAGTGCCTTAACGATTGGTAAGTGCACTTTTCAATTGATTTTGCAATGTGTACCTATTCACAAAGCTTCGATAACATGGCAAAATCGCTTGAAAACAGCTTTTTACAGAGCGTTATCCCTCTTGCTATTACAAGCCGTGCGGAAGCTGAAAAAATGCCCAGACACAAATGTTATGCCAACAACTGTGATTCACAAAGCTCCAAGATGCAAATCGTGGGTTGAACACTCACTTTGTTTTCTCGATACCTAAATGGTGGGGAGATCAGAATTGCAACTTGCATATGACGGAGTTCATTTTATTTTTACTAAATCGGATGGCCAAATATGGTAAATAGCGCTTTTGCCCATTCAAATATACAATACAGTCCAATAAAATTAATAATAATAATAATAATATTAAATAAACACAGTAGCCATTTCATCCATTGATTGTCACTGTAGTTACCTAAGCCCTCAACTGGGGCATAGATTGCCAATGTGGCTATCAATGGGTACCCTTCTACCCATCCCATTCAAACTGAATGAGACTGCCAGGGACCCCCGCTGTGTTAATCCGATGGGCCATTAGTCTGTTTGCAGAAATGTCACATAAATGTTGCAGCATTACTGGGAGATTGCCCCAGATTTTCAAAGGCAAGTGTTCGGATACTCGTTGCTGCATCTACTGTAAAACAATACATGCATGTACACCGAGAATGGGGGGAACTAAGCTTGTTTTCCTGGGGGCGGTGCCAAAGGGCACATGGACAATCTCTGAACCTCAGGAGTCATAGCATGCCGACCATTCCATTGTCCCACTTAACACATGAGGCACCCCTACCCCTTTCCAGTTTTACTCATTGGATTCACTGGCATATCTCCACCTCCATTCAATATTTCTACTGACTGCAATATTACCTTAAGATGTTCTTATGAACACAGAAATACAACATTCAAATAATACTATAGCAGAACCCAAAAGGATGGACCTCTCAGAGATGGAATGCCTGAGATGACCAAAACATTTTTTCCATCTCTAATTCTCTTGATCTAATCTTTATTTTCTCCTTTATTCTCTGTCTATCTCTTTTACTTTGCCAGCAGCAATAAGCCTCTCAGTCACTATATTTTGCGACTGTATCCTTGTAACTTTAAAAGACTGTTAAGGAAGTTTCGAAAGCCTCTGTAGAGCAGGTGTTGAAAAAAGATATGGTTCTGTAAATAACATGCAATTACTATTTTTGCTAACATGATGTTGTTTCACTACAAATTTACAAAATGTCATGTCTACTAAGTAGAAAAGTGCAAAAAAATAGTAAGGCGCTCCTCTATGAGGTATAAATAGTGATAAATAATCTCATAATAAAGTGCACACTCTAATTAGGTTATGTGAGAGCGTTCATGTGTATAAAGAAATATATAAAGTGTACTTTATAGTGTGAAAACGTCGCAGCTCAACCCTATGAAGAGAAGGTCCAGGTTCTCCTGAAGTGGATAATCAGATGTAGCTTTTGGGGAGTGCAGATATCACCATATGTGGAAAGAATAATAATATTAATAGTGTAGTAATTGGCTTCTGATGAAGCTTTTAATGAGCGAAACGCGTAGAGTCGAGTTGTAGTAGGCTACGTTTGCTCCCGTGACTACCCTGTGCCTGCCGTTCCAAAACCGGGACCGATCGCACCTATGTGACGCGACCGATCGCACCCGGAAGTGATGAGACGCACCACAACAGCCGGGCAGACTGCAGACGAACAAGCCAATCAGCCATAGTTTTTATGTGCCTATGCGCAAATGTAAGTGCAATATTCTTTGCCTTAATACAATTATTCTGTTGAACTTGTAATAAGAGTGTCATCTCTATTACAGTACATTGAGGGATACTGTGCTGAGATCAGTTGCCTTCTACTCATTTGAAGAATCCATATCATATTTACATGTACACTTCTGTTACCTGACTGGGAAAGTGTGAGTCCCCATCTCTGTAAATACCTAGTTGTCATTTCATTTTGGAAATTACTACACTATATAGATGTAGCCAGGTCCCCCTCTGCTTAGCGGACCCCCCCTCCAGAAACTCACTGCAGCGGTCGGGAGATGGCGTGGCCGCTCGCGGGGAGGTGCAGGTGCGTGTGCGCACACAGCGCACGCTTACGGTGGCACGTGGGCAGTTGCCGGGTGCTGGTGCGGTGATTGTGGACAGAGTGCTCCCGGCAACTCCCGTTGCAGGGCGCCGCCATCTTGGCTGGTGCGCATGCATGCGCAGTGTGACAGAATCACGGGAAGGCCAGAGGTAGGTCGCGCATGCGCAGTAAGAAGCACGCGAAAAGGCGGCCAATCAGGAGAAGGCACTGAGCAGGGATTTCAAGTCCCATGAGCCTTAGGAACACCACGTGATGCCAGGGAACCAATAGGGTGTGAGGATCCTCATAGGCAGGGAATAAGAAGCTGTCACGGAGCACACGTTAGTCAGTCTGTGCCAGGAGAGGCTAGGGGAAGGAGGTGAGGGTGCAGGGGTCACTGACCCACTGCACTAGGCCAGCAGCCCCCTAGGCCCCAGTTATCCCTGAGCCACTCAGTAGTTTGTGGTGCTTCAGGGACAGGCCACAGGTTAGGGACCCTGCCCCTTAGCTATTACAGTGTCAGTTAGGGACACAGGGGACGCTGCGCTTCCCACCAAGAGGCTAGGGATCAAGCCTACTCCGCCGAGAGAGCGGAACTGTACCCAGGGTGGACAGCCCTGACCGATCAACCCACTGGAGGAACCGGACGTCGCCAGGAGGTTGCCGGATCCTTTTCGAAGATCCTTTGAACACCCAGGCACCGTCACACTGGGCAGGTATTGTTACGCATGTGCACCACCTACAGAGTACTCACACATAGTGGCAGTGCTGACCACGGGACAAGGGTTACTGTGGACACGGTGTGGGGTACACGGTGGGGGGCAAGGGGTATACACTCAGAAGTGGGAGTGAATGACATTGGGACTTTAGAGTATAAGATTATTATATGCATATCAGTAAAGGTTATTCTTGTTTATTCATACCAATTGGTTTAAGTCCTGTGAGGGACCCCTCCCACCTCCCGCTATGTCGGGATCCCTCCCAGGTGGAGGTGTTGCACCATGAGATAGAGTTATATATATATGTACCCCAGGCTCCCCGAGTGGAGGCTTAGGCTCCTGAGAGCCACACAGGTAAAATACAGTATCTGTAGCGTCTGTGTTCACAGGGAACACCCGTTATATTTGGAGGCACTGCTGAGATCAGCCCATGGGGTGCCCTACTCAGTAGTTCACGTAGTATTGTATCAGTCAGCATACAATATTGTATCATCAGTCACTCACACCACAACAAGTGGGCGAATGGGCCAAGAGACTAGGAGAACTCCTGCGACATGTGGTCGCCGAAGGAGGGGTGCCCGCCATGTACCCATGTTCACTGTCTGCAGTGCAGTAAGGACATTACCTCGTCTGGCGGGAGCCCGCCTCATCAGTAAGCACTACAACCTTGACCAGCAAGAGAACACCCTACTACTGGCCACAGAACAAGCTCTACACCCTGATAGGGGCCCACAAGTAGTGTGTCTACCAGAAACCTTACCGCAAGGGTGCCCTCTCATTTATCCTGGAACAGTCTCTAGTTACACCACTTCCCTTACCAGGCATGCGGGTTGGGAAGGCAAAGATATGGTCGCCAGTACCCCCATAAGATCGGACGTATTCCTACCACGAGTGACTTTCCTTTCTGATGCCAGGTGAGGGGCCACCAGCTGGGCCGGTAGCCCACCAACATCACCAGCCCCTGACAGATTAACGAGCAGCTTCACAACAACCCCTAACATGGGAGCGGGGATCACTAGTCCCTCAGCTAGTGGTGGATCCATGCTGGGAGTGACATTCCCGCAGCTTGTGGAAGCTATAACTACGTCAGCCCAAGCTCAGAATTACCGGAAGCTGAAGGCGTTTTCAGGAACGGTTCCTGTCCCCGCAGGTGAAGAAGGCATCGAGTCTTGGAAGGAACACACCCTCAAGGTGATCGATGAGTGGCCGTGCTCTGAAGCGGTAAGACGGCAGAGAATCCTGGAGAGCCTCAGACCCCCGGCATCCACCATGGTCAGTGCACAGCGCGACCAAGATCCTGATCTCTCTGCTCATCAGATGGTAGAGCTGTTAGTCCAGATCTATGGCAAAGATGAAGAGGAAAGTGAGCTGTGGTTCAAATATTATGGTCTCAGACAGAGAAAGAAGATCTGTCAGATTTCCTTCAACGAATCCAGCTGGTACTTTGGAAATTGCTAACTTGCGACCTCATTCCAGCCTCAGCTATGGACGAATACCGGCGCAAGCAGTTCCTCTGAGGGGCCATTCCCACGCATCAAATAGTGATCATGATTAGGTGCACCCTATTACAGGGGCCTCCCCCTACATTCATGGACATCTTGGGGCTAGTCAAGGGACATGAAGCCTATACAAAACTACATACGTCCACCAAGGTCAAAGAACAGCTTACGAGTGACATTCAGGGAGCCTCCGCTCACCGGGTCAAGAAATCTGTCAAAGAAGAAGAGGAGCCGCCCAAGTCACCCTCAATGAAAGGCCGAACATCTGGGAAATCATCCCCCACTTACTCAAGACGGTTTGATCCCAAGGATGTTGTCTGCTATGGCTGTGGACAGAAGGGCCATTTTTCCAGAGAGTGCCCAGAAGGAGTCAACCAAGAAATAAAAACTCAAAGTTAAGGAAGCTCGGCTAGGTCCATGATCTGCCAGATACAGACCACAGAAGCCAAGATATCCAAGGCCACCCCTGAGCCTCCCGAACCTCCTACTGACCCAAGCACCGACGATGAAACTCCACCAGGGGATGCTTACAGTAAGGTAGGCCCATCTGCCATTGTGCGTGTGGTACTTGAAGGGATCTATGCCTCTGCTCTACTGGACACCGGGTCCCAAGTGACCATAATATACAGACAATTCTATGACCAGCACCTCAAACACTGTCCTCTGCAGTCGGCGGAACATATGAAGGTGAGAGGGTTAAGTAACGAAGATTACCCCATCGATGGAATTGTAAGGGTTCAACTGGAGATACTCCAACTGAACACTGGCAAGAAACATCCCATGTATGTACTGTAGAAGCAATGGTATGTCCTGAGCCTCAAGAACAGTGTCAGTACCCGATAATCTTAGGAACGAATACTGATATAGTGCGAGCTGTTATCAGAGCATACTTGAAAGAGACCAATGAATTACCAATGACCAATCCACTCCTTCACCCGGTACTACGGGAGGATGCAACCGGGTATATGCCTTAGAGCGTCACTGGGACCTATACAATTGTCAACGCGGACTGACGACAATATTACCAGGGGGAGTGCAACGTGTGGCAGTCTGGTGCTGTTATTATCCCGATAGAGATGAGACTGACCATCTTTTCTCTTTGGAGAGTACCCCTGAGGAAGAGGTTCAGAGAGGGTATAGGGTAATACCCGAAGTGAAAAAGTGGACGACTAAAATTTCTCTACAAACCTACGTATATGTTCAGAATATCTCCCCATTCCCGATGGACCTTGATGCAGGACGAAGTTTGGGGCGCATATATCCAGTCAGCCCTGTGGAAACAGTGCCACAGGTGAACGTCGCTGCAGTTGAATGAACGGAGGACGGTGTTTTCCACAAGTGAAATGGATGTGGGTTGCAGTCGCAGCACCCAACACACCATTAGATTGAGTGACGCCACTCCGTTCTGTGAACGCTCTTGTCGCATCGCCCCCAGGGATGTGGACGATGTAAGGAACGTCCTGAAAGAGATGGAGACCGCTGGGATTTTTACCGAGTCTCTGAGTCCTTACGCTTCACCCATAGTGGTGGTAAGGAAGAAGAACGGATCCGTAAGACTGTGTGTCGATTATCGAACCCTGAACAATCGTACGGTACCCGACCAATACAACATTCCTCGCATTGAAGATATTCTGAATGCTCTAACCGGGAGCCAATGGTTCAGTGTTCGCGACTTATGATCTGGGTACTACCAGGTCCCTATGAGTGCAGAGGACCAGGAAAATACAGCTTTCGTCTGCCCCCTGGGTTTCTACCAATTTACGCGTATGCCCCAAGGTATATGTGGGGCCCCTGCTACCTTCCAGCGACTGATGAGAAAACTATCGGAGACATGAACCCTCTGGAGTGTCTAGTCTACCTGGACGACATCATTGTCTTCAGGAAGACCCTGGAGGAGCATGAAGAGAGGCTGCTTAAGGTGATAGACCGTTTTGGAAAAGAAGGGTTGAAGTTGTCGCTCGACAAGTGTCGGTTCTGTCGCACCTCAGTGACTTACGTGGGACACATCGTGTCTGCTCAAGGAATTGCCACCGATCCGGCCAAAGTAGAAGCGGTAGTGAACTGGCCTCGTCCCGAGAATGTCACGGAACTGCGATCATTCCTGGGCTTCTGTGGGTATTACCGTCGCTTCGTGGAAGGGTACTCCAGTCGAGCTAAACCCCTGAACAATCTTTTGAAGATATATCCCGAAGATACAGGAAGGAAGACCACGTCGGCCCATCAACCGTTTGGCGATAAGTGGATGTCCGAGTGTGAACAGGCCTTCCTGAATTTGAAGAAAAGCCTGACCGAAGCACCGGTGCTTGCGTATGCTGATCCAGAACAACCCTACGTTCTGCACGTGGATGCCAGTCTCAATGGACTGGGCGCCATCTTACATCAGAAGCACCCGAGGGCCTTCGGCCCGTAGCCTACGTCAGCCACAGTCTGACACCCAGTGAACAAAAATACCCTGTACACAAGTTAGAGTTCCTGGCTCTCAAAGGGGTGATCACGGAAAAACTCCATGATTATCTTTACGGTGTTACGTTTGAGGTAAGGATGGACAACAATTCCCTCACGTACATTAATACCTCTGCCAAATTGGATGCATCAGGGCACCGATGGCTGGCAACTCTATGTAATTACAGATTCTCTCTGAAGTTTAAGCCGGGGCCTTTGAACATTGGAGCTGACGCTCTATCCCGATGACCAGGACTAAGTGCTACTCCAGATGATAGTGAGTGGGAAGAAATCCCGGGGCCAGGGATGCGAGCAATGTGTAGCACGGCTGCCATCGTCAACGATCAAGTGCCCTTCTCAGAACTACGGGTTGCAGATTCCTTAGGATGCCAGTCGCAGGCTATCCCAGCCACCTACTGCGATCCAAAGGGAATGAATATAACTCACGACAAGGTAATACGATGGAAAGTCCTAGTGGACTACCAAATGAGAGATCCGGTAATCAGCATCATTCGGCAAGCTGTTCAAAGGAAGAATCCAGCTCTGCTGAAACGTGCTCCCAGAGACCTGATCGCGTTGCTAATGCATGAGATGGACAAGTTTGAAATTGACAATTGCTTACTCTATAGGGTAGTACAATATCACGACCACCCTGATAGGCGACAACTGGTTCTACCCCAAAACTTAAGATATATGGTATTGAAGTCTCTACATGATGTACATGGGCATCTCGGTGTAGAGAAGACCTTTGGGTTGGTCAGAGCTTGCATCTTCTGGCCCAAAATGCGAGCAGCGGTAGAACAACACTGCTGCCGTTGTTCCCGTTGTATACAATGCAAGACCTTGCCTACAAGAGCAGCGCCCATGGGCCACCTAAAGAGTTCTGGCCCAATGGACCTAGTGTGTATGGACTTTCTGTGCATTGAGTCCGATACCCGAGGAATATGTAACGTGCTGGTCATCACGGACCATTACCCCCGGTATGCTCAGGCCTTCCCCACGAAAGACCAGAAAGCCATCACAGTGGCAAAAATACTATGGGAGAAGTACTTCGTTCACTACGGTCTTCCAAACCAGCTTCACTCAGACCAAGGTCGAGATTTTGAGAGCACTCTGATCCGGAAATTGCTCAAAATGCTGAATATTGCTAAATCGCGGACGACGCCATACACATCCCCATGCGCATTTTCACCTGTAAAGGGCATACGTTGTATATAAATCAAGAAGAAATACAGTTGTGTAGTACAGTACATGAATTACTGTACATTGTGTGGTACAAATTGAGGATGAAAGAGATGGGTCTGGCGGTGCATCTGCTCCTGAGAAGAAAAACTGCAGACCGGGGCTTATCACTGGATAAAAAGCTTTATTGGCACATAGCAGACGAAGAACAACTCTTACGCGTTTTGCGCGTCACTCCGCGCTTTATCATTATGTGAGTCTACCCCATACAAGTTATTCCTCGGGACAGAGGCTATTGGGCTATCACTGTATTATGAATGTGTGATAAGGGGTTAAATTCCACATATGGGACAGTCTCTGAGAGGTTACAATAAGTTTACACTGTTTACACTTAAGTGTTTGACTGGATTCTTCTGAAGTGGCGCCGCTAGGGAGCTTGGGACTCCCATTTCTCTTCCATTGTGTGGTACTCATGTGTTTCTATGAAACCTGGTTGAAACATATATGCGTGTAATTGAATTTTTTCACAGTACGGGTATTCGGGGTATAGTAAAAAAAAAATGATGCATGAATTACTGTACATAACATTGCCTGACAGTATTGCTGGGTAGGTTTCCTGCATGAACATGGTGTTGATGCTCATCAGCCTGCCAAACCTGCAAAACATGAATCAAAACAAGAATTAAACTATGACTACAATAGGCATTTTTTTTTATTTTTGGAATACTATAATAATTCAATAATACAATCTTCTTCAACCACCAAACTGACATCTTATTGCTGTTGCTTTTTCATGTTAAAATGTTAAATAATTGTGAGATTGTTAGAGAAGAAAATACTGTAGATGCATGAAGTACAGTACAGTACATTACCTGGCATCACGGCTGGATCTGTTTCCTGCATGAACACAGTGTAGTCATCAGCCCGCCAAATCTGCAAAACAAGAATGAAAAAAGAATTGAGCAATAACTACAATAAAGTACTTAATTAAAAACCTCTTTCTGTAAAACTGTATTTATTAGATTAAAAACATTTGATGTAAAACTTTATTTATTAAGTTCATAAAGTTGTCTTCTTCTCCCGGAGCGCTCCAGCCCAGAGCCCTCCAATACTGCAAAATGGCATTGATGCTGTCTTTGATGGTCTTCGTGTGCAATGCTCATTTTAAACTGCTTCTTTAACTCGTCTATAATGGCTCTTTTCAAATTGGTGGAAATCTGCGTCTTTCCCCTGGTAATGGTATTGCGGGAGGCACCCAGGTTGGAGCAGCTACTCGTGAAGGCAGATTGGAGGGACCGGTTCGGTAAGGTTTATTATTCAATCTCTCGGTCCCAATTAATCTCTTTCTCCTGCGAAAGTTGCCATCATCGAACATAGCCATCCATGATACATGCAGTGCCCAGCACCCGACCCTCTTGTCGGGACGTGAGGTGTTATAAAAATCAATCATCAATGCTTATGCTGTGTTTAATACAATTCCTACACCCTTCTTGGTTTAGTATTTCTTTGTAATTTGTACTTGGCAACGATATATTCATAGATCTCGGATAGAGTAGCACTCTTATCTGTCCGACTTGAATGGCACAATATATTATATAGACATAACTGCAAGCTGGTCTTGTCTTGCAAAGAGTAAGCTCCATGTCGCATGACATGTACAGCATAGTACAAAAGTTATGAGAAAGATTCTGTAAATGCATAGTGTTTTTTAATAGTGTGAAACTGCAACATTATATACAGTATGTACTGTACAAGGTAATTAGACAAAGAGACATGTACATTTTATCTTCTCTTCAGCGACTGCACTGTACTGTAGCATTCAGAGTATCATAGGCAAATATATTCAGTTAGCCACTTGTCAGACATGCACTGAACTGCAACAACACACAATAATTTAGTCTGACCACAAACAAGGTCCGTGCAGGTTCAGGGCAGGCTCAGTGCTGTGAGGTGCACAGTGAGGCCACAGATGAGGGGGCAGCTTCACATAAATCATGCTTTATCTGTTCGTTGAAAGCTAATATTTATCTATCAGGGTGGCGTTGGTGGTTAATTAAAATTGAAATGACGGATTCCAATGTACATTACTGATAGTAAACAAAATGGATCTGCCTTTTTAAGATTAATCAACGAAGATCTCTGGCTCAAAGGAACTGGCAAATCCTCTTTAGATTTAGGCACAAAATGTGCCCATCTTTAATTGTAACCCGAAAGGACTGGCGGAGGAGTGGAGCAGCCACATGTGTTAGTGCACTATCCCTCTTTGTTTCTTCATTACAAGAAGGTATCCTGTGAAGAATTCTGTACCCAAATCCAATACCGTGCCCCGACCCACAACACAGTTAACACACAATTCATCTCATACAACCCTGAGTGTAAATCTAGGCTCAGGGTTGCTGACATTGTAACAATGGTACAAAAACAACAGGTATGGAAAAGTTATTGCACCCATTCAAAACGCAAAATATCTCAGGTTTTCCATAGAGTTCAATGGCAGTTATAACTCAGAATATCTCGCCATAATGCGCGAGCAGGTGCAATAATCCCCGCTGCAGCTGTACAGTGCTACAAAATTGTGCACACATATACAGTATATTTACAGAAAAAAGCAGCATGCAGTAACAAGTAGCAGTTGAATTGTGTTTGATTGCTGTCTGGAACTGTATGTCAATAGACACTTCTCAGTTAAGCGCTGATTAAGTGAAAAGTGTGGAAGTAATAATCTTTTTCAACCCACACAACTAATTGCAATATTAAAGTATGTGGCTGAAGCTTGTTATGTTTAGAAGTAGAAACCAAAAAGCATACAGTACCTGCATGATGAAAAAATTTGTCCTTATATGTTTGTTTAATACTGTATGTGTTACGTGTATCATTAATATAAAAAAAGCCATTTCAAATGGTTTATTAATTGTACAGGTTACAGAGTACTGCTGGTTTCTTTTTTTGTACAGTACATGTTCAATACTGGTAAAGGGTTCAGATATTCTGACTTTATTTTAATACATTGCTTCATTGCATAGAAAAGTTACCTAAGGCAGCAAAATGACAATATTTAAACAGAAACACCTCCGTTTCTTAAACCCCACAGAGGAAATAATATATGCAATTGGGTTTCCACCTGAGGTTGAATTAACAGCACTAGTCTCAAAAATTATGTTACTACGTTTATTGAAAAAAAATACATTTGTGCCCAGGACATACTTGAAAACGAGAGGTAACTCACAATGTATTACATCCTGGTAAAACATTTTATAAATAAATAAATATATTTGTGACCCCTCTGCCCGATAATCACCAATGTTAAAGCATGGATTCAAGTTTGCACCTACATAGCAAATAATAAATGAGAGTCTTTATGGAAACTAATCAAAGCACCTTTACCACATTTAACATTGCTTTCTAATGTGAAAGAACGGTGTGAAATATACACATTTTCTTGCTCTCGCTATAAACAACACAAGTATGCAATTGCTGTATCCGTTTTTTTGTGTCTTTCTTCCTTGGGATACAGCAAGGATGCATATTTCATACCTTTTATTTTTCATAAACTCTATTTGCATTGCATATAGGCCTGCTTGTGTTTCCAAGCCAAGGAAAAAGTATATAGTATGACAATGTAAAATAATGTTGTCAAAGTCATACAGACTGGCTTTCATAATACACATCCAGATCATTATTGGAGTCTTATCTTTCATTCTCTGTCTTTCTCATTTTGAGTCAGACTTTCTACTTAGTAGATAATCAGATATAGCTTTTGGGGAGCGCAGATATTACCATATGTGGAAAAAATAATAATATATGTAACGGGTGTTCCCTGTGAACACAGACACTACTGATACTGTATTTTACCTGTGTGGCTCTCAGGAGCCTAAGCCTCTGCTCGGGGAGCCTGGGGTACATATATATAACTCTCTCGTGGTGCAACGCCTCCAGGGCGGGAGGAGTCCCTCACAGGACTCAAACCAATGACACATGGGTTCTGGGAGAGGTGTGCTTCTGTGAGCGGGTGTGCTTGTGCCGGCGGGCGAGGGTAGGTTGTCTGGGAGGAAGCTTTCCTCCTGTCTTGGTCGTCGTGTTGTCTCCTGGCGTGGTCTTGACGGGGTTGTCATGTTATCCTCCTCAACGGCATACATGTACACAAAATCTTCAGGTGGAGGGGGTGCGCTTGCTGATAGAAGGTGGTCAAAAGTCCCATTCATCACATCCATGCCACCCTCCTGCTCCTGCGTCGGGGATACTCTATATACACCAATACCCTCCAATAAATTCGGGATCAATATGAAAAAAACATGGATCGCTACATAACCTTTTCCTTATTGCATGCTTCACACATGAGGAGCTGATGAAAATTTGTAAAAGTCATAGTTTTCGATAAAATACTGATAAATTTGAACAACTGTTGCCATCTTATCATCTGTTGCATTAATCACGGCCCATTTTAAATAAGTGTATGTTCTGTCGGGTTTTTGGAACACGGGCTGGACTTGTACACTCATGGCGGGACTCTCTGGACAATAACCAGAAACTGGTGCTTGTCTTTCTTTAATGTGAAAAGCCTAAATTGATACATTATTGTAACCTCTTCCTTCAGTCCCAAGGCCAATTTACAATAGACCACTGTGGTATCTTTTTTAAACGAAACACCTGCAAGTCGACACATTACTGAAGCGCATGCGCATTACAATTCATGAATATCTGCCATCTGGCGGACACGCGAAGAATTGCAACCAATTCAATCCGAACCATTCTCAATAAACACATCAACCTCGCATCAACCGCGCATCAACCGTGGCTGTGAATGCAACATGAATGCGGCATGCACGCGGCATGAACGCGGTGAAGTGCGTGGCATTCGGAAAAAAATCACGGAAAAATGCGGTGATGTTGGAGAATAAAAGGGGCCGCGACAGTACAGTACCCTTTCAATCTATTTTACAGCATTTTAGTACAAATCTTTGTGTGCACATTCAGGAGTGGGCCTCTAACTGGCGTACTGTAATTAATATTGGTTTAGTTTAAGCATAACCGTAACATGAGCTCCTATCAGTTGGGTTGGCAGAGAAGGACAAGAACTAATTGATTTAAATGCCGCTCTCATATGTGTGTTCAATATGTCTGGCAATTCCTTATAGTTCGTAAGAGAGAGGCTATCTGGCCCCAGGCTTTTCCCCATTGGAATAGACTTGAAGACCTCATCTATGTCTACTGCATCTATTGGCTGTGCCAACAAATTCTTTTTTTGTCTACTTTGGTCCCTTTTAATTTTTGTACTGTAAGTAAGAGGTTATCTTTTCTTGATGTTGTTCCCTGATTGTATAAGTAAATTGAACAGTGTTGCATAGAGCTTTCTAAATTCCTCTTTTATCTATTTGGAATCAAACGTGGTGCATCCCTTTTTTGCTAAACATTAAACTAGGATCATAGCGTATAGGCTGTACACTGTTCATTATACCTGCAGGGTTAAGAGCAAACCTTATTGATTATGAAATTTGGCTCTTACATTTTCTAGCTGTTAACTGCCCCCAAATTTCAGTTAAATTAGACATATCAGATACTATTATTGCATTACGTTACATTGCATAGCATTACTTTAGCGCCTATTCAGTGACCATATACATTATGGCCTGTGGCTCCTCTTGGTCTTGATATCTCTTCCTTTTCAGTCCGCTCAATCAGGGGGAAATTTTCAAAGAAGTTTTGGACTTGTATATCTAATTGTATTGTCGGCCTTCCTCGGATATCGGTATAATGCATCAACTGTAAGATATCAGACGTCAGCTTGACCTGGATCATCTCACTCTTGGACTTTGCCTTCCTCTATACCCTCTGCTCATCAGCTGCTTCTTTCCCTGATGCTGAGATCTGATTGTCTCCTGTCTTCTCCTCCTTCTGTCGACCAGGTTCCACTTCTGCTTGAGCGAAGTCTGCCCACTCTTCGGCCCACTGTCTGAAGTTGGGCAGGTAAGTCCAATTTGTCCCATAGCAGTGATATGTCTGCCGGCTACCATACGATGGCTGTTCTCACTGTGCATAACTATTACTTTAAAGGGGAACCCCATTTATATTTGATTCCAGCTCTTTGTAGGTGTTCTGTGATGTATTTTGTCTCACGTCTACATTTCAGGGTAGAGAAGGCCAGCACCTGGACATTTTTTTAAATCTCTTTCCCTTCAAATTGGATCTGGCCTATCTCTCTGATTCTCTACATCGCCTCCACCTTGTCAGTCAAATAGTGCATTTTCAGTATGATGTTGCGGGAGTGGTACCAAACTGCTGGGTTTTGGTCTAAACGCCCTGTGAGCTCTACTAATTACCAGTGATTTATCCAGTGTTTTTTTTTTATGTAGATGAGGAGATTCTGTAGGTATTTCGTAGTTTCTGAAGCCAGCACCACTTCAGGAACACCTCTGACTCGGAAGTTGTACCTCCCACCCCGGTTGTCCAGATCTTTCACTTGATTGTGCAGGTCCTGAATTTGTTTCTGCTAGGTGGAGAGTTTTCTCACTATAGTTTGGTAACTCAGTCACCCAATTGTGTCAGATCATTTTTTAGTTCTAATATATCTTATTTGATAATATTTTTTTATCCACCAGGAGATCGCTAATATTTTGTTTATGTTGTTATGTCTTCTTTCATGGCTTACTCACATTCAGACCTAGCCAGTTCATCTTCCTCCTCCGTTTCCGAGGCAGCTTGTGGCGATGAGGTGCTGATTCTACAACCCAGAGTGAGCTCCACTTCTCTTTTGGCCTGTTATTCTTGAAAAGGTGTGTGATCTCCTGGGTTCTTCTTCTGGGAGGCATCACCTCTGTGAGTAGGTAACTTTAATTATTCTTCAATTTGTGTTGGTTTGTGATGTTATTTTAAGGTATTCGTTTTTGTGTGGAGCCGGAGCACTCATGTCAAGCAGCCATACACCCCCAACCCTAGGTTTATTTATTTGAACTTCAATTCAAGTACGTGTCTTGCACTCTGTCAGATCGCACAGTTAATATTGTTGTCCTTATGGGCTATTGAATGGCAGAAGTACTTAACAGTACAAATAATGTTTCTACACCCATTTTTAGTCATGTTATTTGACTGTTATATGGGTTAACTGTTACATCATGCAATTTTTCTTAAGGGAAATTAAAATTCTGTTACACCGTGGCCACCTTTGTGCATATCCATCATGTAGCACCACTGTCACTTACTGCCTACTAACGTTTTGAGCTCTTCTTCTCACTGAGTGCTCTAACCTTCAGTAGCTGGCCTCCTTAAAAAGCAGACCACTTCCACTTCCTGGTTAACTGTATAATGTTCCTTGTAGAGCACACCTGAGATACCGGCTATATATGCTGATATTTGCTTTAGCTACAAGAATGAGCAGTGAGCAGCTTAAAAGTATAATATGACAGTAATGCTACCCAGCAGCTGGTTTAACTCATACTGCTTGAGCTGATGTAAAAAGTAGCATTAGGTGCCTTAGGGCTTGGACCCGCTGTGCCCGGCGGCGCGGGCGGCTTTATGGGCTTTCCCCACCAGCAGGGGAATCCTCCCGAGCCGGTCCCGGTCCCCCCTGGCTGCACAGCTCGCTACACGCTGTGACGCGTCAGCCGCTAGCAGATACAAGAGAATTGTGATCCCTAGCGTCGACGCGTCACGTGGTGTGGCTGTGAGCCAATGAGGAGGGGAGGCTTAGGGAGGAGGAGAGGCTTCGGGGAGCGGGGAGAAGTGTGGAGTGAAAGCAGCGTGAGTGCGTGTCTGTGTGTGTGTGTATGTGTGTGCGTGAGTGCTTGTCTGTTTGTGTGTATGTGTGTGTGTGCCTGAGTGCGTGAGTGACTGTCTGTGTGTGTGTATGTGAGTGTGTGTGCCTGAGTGCGTGAGTGCCTGTCTGTGTTTGTGTATGTGTGTGCCTGTGTGTGCGTGTGTGTATGTATGAGTGCCTGCATGTGTGTGTGTGTGTGTGTGTGCCTGTATGCGTGTGTATGAGTGCCTGTGTGTGTGTGTTGCTTTACTTACCTTCAATCAGCAGCTCCAGCCCGAGCCGTGGAGGGAGGGGGGGGGGAGAGTAGCGGGTCCCTCCTTTCAAGCCACGCCCCCCTCCCTGTCAAGCCTCCCCCTCCCTCCCACCTCCCGCTCCGGCTCCCGCTCCCTACAGACCACATATCGCGGTCTGTGTATGTCAGCGCCCCGCCTGTCTGCAGTGAGGAAGCGCTGACGGAGGGAGCGGGGCCTTAGCCTTAGGCTTGTCAACTCAGTATAGTTGTTATGGATAGCCTTTTAGGAAGTGTGCAATGTGACTTATTTAAATATAATTTGCATATCTCCCAGGGTAGCTCAGGTGTTTACCTTTTTGAGAAATGACGTCTCTCCCTCAGTTGTTTGGAGCGAGGTTTGAGGGGATTTATAGATACATAGATACATAGATACATAGATACATAGATACATAGATACATAGATACATAGATACATAGATACATAGATACATAGATACATAGATACATAGATACATAGATACATAGATACATTGATACATTGATACATAGATACATAGATACATAGGGGGCTATGCACTAAGCTCCGTGCTTTCGCGCCGGCCTGAAAAAAATTATCACGTCCGATAAAAAATGAAGTTGGCGGCGCAATTCACTAAGGCCCTCAGCCCATTTTCTATCGTACGTACCCAAAACTGGCTCATCGTGCGTGAAGTTTTTTCCCTCTGCTAGCGCACTAAAACTTCCCGTATGCTAGCTGATAGAAAAAAAAAGCCGCCTGTAACATTTGCATGGAGATTTGCCATCTCCATGCAAGGCTGTTACAGGCGATCACACTAAATAAATACATTTGAATAATAGTGTACATGAGCAGGGGGTCTCCGGAGCTGAACAGCATTGGTTTCAGGTCCGAGGACACCCGTTATGGGGTGCCAGTATCCCCTGCAGAATTTCAATGTCCCGGTCACGTGACGCGGACGCTTAAAAGTGCGGGGTATACTGGCACCACATAACCAGGCCTGTATCTCTTGAAGTAGGGGGTCCTCGGACCTGAAACCAATGCGGTTCAGCTCCGTAGACCCCCTGCACATCTATACAATGAAACACATGTATATTAAAAAAAGATTTAACAGAGGCACACGCGAAGCCAGAGTAGATGGAAGCTTAGGTTTCTAGCTCTGCTCGCATCGGCACAATAATCAACAAAAAGCGGCAATTAAAGTGACCCCTCACGAAACAGCCCAGCAAGATCAATTAGGGGAACACCCGGTGATGCCGGCACGAGGGAAATCAAAACAGATAGACCCCTCGGTCACCACATATTTTAATAATAAAAAAAACAGCAGCGGGAGATGGCCCTGATTCCCCTACAGCAGGGATGGCGGCAGAGGCTGAGGTTGCCAGGCCAGCTGTGAGAGCGGACGATAACGAACCAGTTACCAGAAAAGACCTCAGGGAGTTCTGCACAGAGATGAAACAGTTCTTCAACAGAGAACTGTGGAATCTGCGGAGGGACCTCGATGGACTGGGACAGAGGACCGGGTCTCTAGAGACCAAAATGGACGCCAACACGAGGGCCCTCCAACAGACAAACAAAGCAGTAGCCCAGTTACAGGATAAGATCCGAGACCTCACAGACAAACAAGAGGTCACCGAAAACCGGGACAGACGAAATAATGTCCGTATCCATGGGGTGCCAGAGACGGTAATCGATGCTGAGGAATTTGTACAGCAGTGGCTGGAGCATATACTGCCTGATAAATCTGCCCAGGACTTGCACCTTGATAGGTGCCATAGGGCCCTCCGTTCAAGACCACAGGCTGGAGCCCCCCCATGGGATATAATAGTCCGCTTTCATATTTATAAAATAAAAGACTCAGTCTGTCGGATGGCCAGGGAAGCCAGAACCATGGAATATGAAGGCGTCAAGCTTCAGATCTTCCAGGATCTATCCCCGGCTACCCTCCTACGACAACGCAGTCTGGGATCGGTAACCAAAACTCTACAGGACAAAGGAATCAGATACAGATGGCTGTTTCCGTTCGCCCTCCTGGTAGTGAAGAACGGGGTTGCGAACACTCTGCGGAGGGTCGAGGATGCAAACAGCTTCCTCAAGAAGCTGGGACTGCAGCAGAACCCCCCCAGCCCTGGCTCCTCTCAACCACCTTACATGGAATCTGAGGCTGATCTGACCCCGTCGACGTCCTGGAACAGAGTGGGAGCCGAGCCGGAGGAAGCCACGTGAGATCACGAGTTCTACGCAGCTCTGCCGGACTGGTAGAGCTCTTAAAGGGGCCTGAATCCTGTCTCCCCCCTCATGTCAAAATGGCCGGCCATTACTCCTGAGATGTCCCCCCCTGGTGGTCTTCTCCAAGAACTACAGCAAGGCGATGCCGGATCCCTTCTTCTGCGACAAACATGGAAGCTGTGAGCGGGAAAGCAGGCTAAAGGCGCGAAGAGGAGGAGGGAGTAGCTTCAGACCTGCACACACCGCGACGTCATCACAAAGACTCCCCGGCTCTCGGGCACTTCCGCCCCTCTGGGAGACTTCCGGGTCAGAGGGAGCCGAGTGCGGAGGGAGCGACAGCCAAAGCAAGATCAAGGCATCTGGACTGGAGGGGGAGGGAGGGAATAGTAACTGTGCCATGGAGATAGAGAGCAGCAGCTACCGGGGGGCTAGTTTTCCCGAGAGCCCTGGGCGGGCCTCAGCAAAGGGGCAGATCTACCCCGGCGATCCAACAGGGGGGTAGGGGTAAGCCCCCCCCACGCCCCCTGTGCCGCTTCCCCCCCTCGCAGCCCCCCTCCTTGCCACTCCCCCCCCATCATCTTCTCAGCTGTCCCCCACCCTCCCCCACTGCCCCCCCCTCTTTCCGTTCCCCCCCTCACCGCTCTTCCTGCCACCCCCTCCCCCCATCACCATCAACCCCCTCCACCCCCAACAACCTCCCTCTCCCTCCTCCCCATCTCCCCCCCCACCACATTAGTCCTCCTCCCCCTCCCCCTCATCACCCCTCCCCCCCATCACCCCTTCCCTCTCCTCCCCCCCTCCCACTACCCTCCCCTTCCCCTCCCCCCCTTCATCACCCCCCCACATAATTCCCCCTCCTCCGCCCCCCCCTCATCATCCCCCTACCACCCCCCCTCACCCCCCCACCACTCCCCCTCCACCCCCCCAACGCAAGGGCCACGAATTCCTTAAGGACTTTTTCCAGAAACTTAGTCAGGTAGCCAAAGGCCAGATAATCCTAGCAGGAGACTTCAACCTTACCATGAACCCGAAGCTAGACAGATCGGGAATCGCTAGAAACTGTTGTAAGAAAGTGATCGACACCCTAAAATCAGGTCTCAAGAAAGCCCAGCTAGTAGATATATGGAGGGAACTCCACCCCACGGAAAAAAACTATACTTTTTACTCCCACCCCCACGACGTTTACAGCAGAATCGACTACTTCTTCATTTCTAGTAGACTGGTCCCCTTAGTCGCCCAGGCATCGATCCATGATATTTCATGGTCAGACCATGCGCCTATAGAGCTGAGGTGCAACCAAATTCGCCCTGAAAGACCCAGTGCAAATTGGAAGTTAAATGAGTCACTCCTTAAGATCCCAGATATATGCAACTCAGTCGGAGAGGAGATAGATCAATTCTTCCCGACTAATTATGGTTCAGTGATCTCCGACCTCACCCTCTGGGAGGCCCATAAGGCAACCATAAGGGGCACGCTAATTGGTATTGCAGCCCGTAGAAAAAGAGAGCGTAATAATAAGATAGCAGCCCTCCAATCCAAATTAAATTCCCTCACATCAAGACACAAACTGAAACGAGATCCGAGGGCCCTACTGGAGTTAAAGAACACCAAAATTGAACTAAACCTACTATTGGTCTCCCAGGCTGATAAATCTCTGAGTTGGTCACGGAGGAAATTTTACGAAAAGGCGAACAGTCCGGATACAATGCTAGCGCGCAAACTAAACACTAGACAGCCCAATTATAACATACAGGCGGTGCGTCTGAAGAACGGCTCCTCCACATCCAACCCAAAAAGCATAGTCAAGGAATTCAAATCATTCTACGAAAATTTATATAATGGAGAGAAAGTGGCACATAATCCCAAAACGGCAAGGGCCATGGAAGATTTTCTAGCACGGTCCAACCTAACAGGGCTGAGCGCGCAGGACAGGGAGGGGTTAGAGGCTGACTTCACATTGGAAGAACTTACCCAGGTCATCACAGACCTCAAACCCTCAAAGGCCCCGGGGCCGGATGGGTTTTCGGGGCAGTATTATAAGGCGTTCACAAAGAACCTAGCCCCATGGCTGCTCCGAATGTATAATGCTGTTTTAGCAGGAGCCCCGTTCCCGAAGCAGATGCTCCAGGCGTCAATTTCAGTTATTTATAAACCTGGGAAAGATTCGCAGGACTGCAAAAGTTATAGACCAATCTCCCTAATTAATACGGATGTTAAAATCTACGCCAAACTACTGGCCAATAGATTAAGTCTTATCCTGCCCAGACTCATTCATCCAGATCAAGTTGGCTTTATAATGAGTAGACAAGCTGCGGACAACACCCGACGAATCATTGATCTGCTAGAAATAGCCACCAATCAGAAATTAAGTGTTATGATGTTGAGTCTGGATGCGGAAAAAGTGTTTGACAGGATTGACTGGCCATACTTAAAACAGACGCTTGGGGCATTCGGCTTTGGGGAAAGGGTGAGTAGGGCGATAATGTCGCTATACTCGGGCCCCGCTGCCAAGGTCATACATCAGGGTTTCCCCTCTAATCTATTTCAAATTAAAAGCGGCACACGACAGGGGTGCCCGTTATCCACCCTGTTATTCGCCCTATGTATGGAGCCTTTAGCTGCGCAGATCTGTAACAACCCAGATATATCAGGGATTACGGTGCATTCACAATCACGTAAGATTGCCCTGTATGCAGACGATATACTGCTGCTGATCTCCAAGCCTCTAACCTCCCTGCCGAACCTATTTGACCTGTTGGATAAATTTAATAGAATATCAGGATTCAAAATAAACCAAACCAAATCAGAGGCCCTGAATATCAGCCTCCCAAAAGAAACTGAACAGCTACTGAGTCTGAACTTTAATTTCAATTGACAACCAAAACATATTAAATATCTAGGGGTCTACATCACCAAAGATTACAGGGGCATCTATGATGCTAATTACCCCAAGCTAATCAAGATACTAAAAGCAGATTTTAAAAAATGGATGCCCTATAAGATCTCCTGGATAGGTAGGATACATAGTGTCAAGATGAATCTCCTCCCCCGTATGCTATATCTGTTTCAGACTCTACCGGTGCCACTTAGACTGAAGGATATACTCTCACTTCAGTCTGATATCTCTGAGTTTATTTGGGGAGGAAAAAAACCGAGAGTAAATAAGACAATTATGAAAAAAACCACACGGACAGGAGGCCTAGCGGTACCTTGCCTGGTCTCTTATTACAAGGCAGCGCAATTGTGTCAACTCACACAATGGCAGACCAAGCCTGATCTGGAAAGATGGGTGGATCTGGAAAAGAGGGCTTGTGCCCCATTAGAGATAGATAATATGCTATGGTTACCCAAAACAGCTATTGATTAGGCTGAACGGCCGCTCTCTTCGGTGGCCAACTCATTGTCGGTATGGGAGACTGCGAAATATAAACATACCTTGACCTCAAGACGCTCCATGATGGCCCCTTTGTGGGGCAACCCTGACTTTGCACCGGGACTTGTGGCAAACGCCGCAGGGCTTTGGAAAAGATACGGATATCTTAGGTTAAGATACCTGGAGGGTATACCGAACAGGGTTAAATCATTCGAACAAATTCGATCTGAAAAAAATGTCCCACATTCCGAATTCTTCCGCTACCTCCAGGTAAGAGCGTTCTTCGCCAAAAACTCCCCCTTCCCACCACTAACCACATTTGAAAAGCTCTGTCTGACGAAAACAGACACACAGGGACTTACATCGCAGATTTATAGAGAAGTGGTCGGTTCTGGGAGCTCACAGCAACGACAAAAACTGGCGTACCAAATTAGATGGGAAACAGATTTGGGAGAGGAATTGGAGGAGGACGACTGGACGGCTATTTTAGAGGCTACGGCTAAGAGCTCCATATGCACTACTTTGAAGGAGAATGCATATAAAGTATTGATGAGGTAGTACCTCACCCCATTAAAATGATCAAGGTTTGTCACAAGATACTCCCCGCTGTGTCCGAAACAGTGCGGAGAATCGGCGGACCTGTTGCACGTGTTGTGGTCTTGCCCTTGGATCTCACACCTGTGGGACGAGATTAGACATTGGATCCACAGGATTTTTGACCTCACAATTCCCCCTGATCCGTGGCTGTTCCTATTGAGCAGACCATAGAAGGGCCTTTCAAAATCAGGCAATAAACTAGTTGCACATTTTGCAACAGCAATGAGGTGCGAGAGCGCAGCTATGTGGAAACAACCAGAGATCCCAAATATCCCTAAAATTCGGAATCGATTATGGTACATATGCCTGATGGAAAAATTGACGAGTCTGGTCAATAACACTGGCGAAAAATATCTAAAAGTCTGGACGCCCTGGCTGGAACAGACAGACATCCCGGGGGTTGAGGTAGCCACGATATGGCATTGATAAGCCCAAGTGCATTCTCGTACAAAGAAAGCGGACCGGATTACAAGACCTAGTTGAGGGCACACCTTATGAACACTTTGGGCGGCCCAAGAGGTCGGCAAACAAACTGTGCATAGCAAATCAACCAGCCACTTATGGGAAAGAGGCAGTGCAGAGTGCCCGTGCCCCCCCCACTCCCCTACCCTACCCTCCCCCCCTTAATTTTAATTTTTTTGTTCCCCCAAGTTTAAATTACCTAAATATCCCAGCTGGTATTTGGGACATTATGTTTAACACGTGAACACTTGTTGCACCAGAGGGAGAGTCTAACAGTATCGTACATGACTGTAATACTGTGAATGTGAATGTCATTTGTATTGCGATGCTATTTATCATGAACATTTTCCAATAAACTTGAAGTTATAAAAAAAAAAAAAAAAAGATTTAACAAACATCAATACACAACAACCCCTGCCCCCCTCCGCCCTAACACATACAGTGCAACAATATGCAAAATTACTATTATCCAGATATGGGTAATAGATTATTTGCCCATTATTAAACACTGCATTAGCATACCTAAATAAAGTAAATAAAAACAGTAGCCAGCTAATCCAATGAATACAAGCAGTAACAACATCAACAATGAATTAATTAAACCATTAACCAATGAAACTAATTAATTCCTAAATCAACTCAAAATGAATAGTAACACTAACCAATCAAACCAATGAATTACTACAAGAAATTGAAATTTAAAAAACCAACAGCAATACCAAGCCACAAATGCCCCCCAAATATTGTCATAATAATGTATTAATCTATACCCTAAAGTGGTACAGATTAATATATTATCAGTCAATGTGCCTTCCCCAAAAAATAAAAAAACACATCCAATGAAGAAACCTGTAAAAAGAGACATTTACAAACATTCAATATATTACTTACCATTTGAAGCGGTGGCCCTCACGTACATTGAAGGGCTCCAACAGCATCCGATGCCATCCGCCATGAAAATCCAGATCAGGTACCCAAATCTTCTATTTTCTTTCTTTAATCACCTTCTTCTATCTTCATCTGTCACCATTTCTTGATCTTCTTTATCTTCTATATTCATCTGTCAATCCAAAAAACCCCATGATAAATCCCAACCGATGTTGTCTCGTCATCTTCTTGGGCTCAAATGAGGCGTCACGGCCTTAAATAGGGCTTGTGACGTCACATTTAGCCTCAAAATGATAACAGCCACCTGATTGGCTGATCAAACCATGTTCCGAATTTAAAAAAAATTTTTTTACATGACGTCACTTAAAGGCGAATGATGTCAGCCAATCAGAATGGCTATGTTTCATTTGCCTTCAAGATGACTTTACTAAATCCAAGATAGCCGGTGTCACATGGTATTTCAGCCAATCAGAGTGTGGAATTGGTTCCCACGATCTGATTGGCTTAAATACCATGTGACGCCGGCTTCGTCACGTCATCTTAAAGGCAAATGAAGCACAGCACATAGATACATAGATAGATACATAGATAGATAGATACATAGATAGATAGATACATAGATAGATAGATACATAGATATTTATATACATAGATAGATATATACATAGATAGATAGATATATACATACAAAGATAGATACATACATAGATACATAGATACATAGATACATACATAGATAGATAGATAGATAGATAGATAGATAGATAGATAGATAGATAGATAGATAGATAGATTAATACATACATACATACATACATAGATACATACACACATATATAGTGCATGTTCCCCCACCCCTGGAAATATGGTGGCTACCGTGGGAGTGCTGTGTTACCTGTGGCTCATAGGAGGGCTGAGCTTCCGCTGCTGGGAGCCTGGGTGTGCCTGATCCGTCCGGTGAAAGCTCCTACAGCTGTAGCGGGATCCGACTATGTGGGATGACCCCATTACAGGACCCAAATAATAATATACACGTAGTGATAGACAACAGTTTTACTATAGGCAAGTTTTACTAGAGGCAAACGAACAGAATAACAGTACCACACCAATGGGACCATGCATGCCGGTTTCCCCACAGGGCCCGTCAACCCAACCCCCACACCCTGATAGTACTGAGGGCATAAAACCTCCCCGGTGTTCACAAGAGCTAGCCCACCAAAATGTGTGAGACAGCGCTGCCCCACTAGAACCAAAGGTGTACAGTTGGTGCACTTGGTGAGGTACCTGCCACGTGCTCTGTACCCAGTAGCGCTGATAAGGTATGGTGGGATCCACTGATCCAGCGATGTCATCCGCGAAGCCTCTGTCTCTACATGGACAGTTCCACCATTAAGAATGTCTCTCACATGTGGCTGATGTTCTGGTCCGAGACCACTGAAGGCTAGGATCCTGGCTGTGTCCCTCACACTGGAACTACAGGGGAATTGTCCCTAACTGATGGGCCTGTCCCTGCTGTCCTGTCCCTGCTGGAACCACAAGCTGAGGTGAGTCGGGGCCTAGCCTTCTGATGTCCTAGCTCCGACTGACTGGCGTGGTCCCCGCGGGCAAAATTTATCTTTCTGATAAGCAGGGGATGCTGCAGCCCTATTGGCTGGTTCGCGCCATGTGATGCCCGTCCCTAAGGCTCATGGGACATGTAGTCCCTGTCTATGAGCCTTTCTCTATTGGCCTCCCTTTGTGCTTCTCCTGCGCATGCGCGAGCACAGCAAAAAGGTAGCTCCCTGCACTTGGAGCCTCCGCAGGGCTCTAGCAACGCGATCGCTGCTCCGGTATACCGGTACTGCCTCAGCTCCCTCCCCGCACTCACCGGAAGTGCGCCCACCCCGCAGCCGGCACCCACGCACCCCCGCAACACACTTGGAGGTAAGGGGCTAAACGGGGACCAAGGGGGACCCTGGCTACATGTGTATATGTGTATATATACGCACACAACTGGAGACACTACTAAATTGACCCCCCATCAAAAACTATATTTCAGGTATTCAAATCCGACTTCAGATCGAATCCAAATTCGGATTCTTAAAAATCCGACCAGATTGGATCCAATGATGATATGTTAAAAAGCCACTCTGATTTTTAAGCACCCAATCCGCAGATGGATTATGGTGTGCGGACCGAATTTGGTCTAAAAAAACCATAGAACATCTGCGAAACAGATTAAGACCAGTTTGCTGGTCTCTAGTTACAATGTGTTGCCAAGAAAAACAGAGCGTTTTCCTCATCCCATGAGAATCACACGCTTCCTGTTATGATTTCTACTGGCCAACCTAACTATACTTTCTCCGCTAGAGACCTGTACAGTACCTACACAGGACTCAAGCGTAAATATGATCAGATTTTACTTAAAAGTCAGGGGTATTAAGGAATTTAGACCTATACACATACACTGGCAGGAAGACAATAACCGAACCAAAGTGTTGTTTTGATTCTTGGAGATTGTAACTCAGTTTTTTTGTCATTTTGGTAAAACACTTACTGTACTCACTGATCCAAAATGTTACAAAATTGCTAACCCACCCTACTAAACAAATACACATCAAAACTGGACTAAGATTTAACTACCCTACTTTCTTTGTTTCACTCTCTCTCAAAGACAGCTGCATTTCTAAAAACTAGCTAACCACACTCAGCTGCTCTGAGGTAATTAGTTCCCAGGGGTTTTTAATTTCTATGAGCTTTCCATTTTCAACTTGCTAACTCAGAGCTCTATAGCACATATGAATTCTGGAATAAGCCCCTCAGAGAATATAGCCAAATTTTGTTTAGAAATAATATGCAGGTAATGTATTACCCTTTCCCTAACGTCAGTGAATCAGTCACTAGCAGATAAGTGGTGTTGCAATTAAAAACATACAGTTAGTGTAGTAAGCAGAAATGCAATCACATGCTTTTGTATGTACAGTAGTACATGTGAATGTTTAATTGAACATGAAATCACAAGATACAGTATACTGTAACTGTTCTTGTGTTTTTAAATGACAACTGAACAATATTGGGGGGTTTTGCTCTCAATTTTACTGTTTTCATAGTATCTCAAGTTCTCTCTTTTTCATACTAATTGGCATTGACTATCTTAAGTGCCTATTCTATACAGAATATACACACCAACCTCCTTATTCCCCTTATGTCTCCACTTACACTTCCTTGTAGATTGTAAGATCATAGGGGCAAGTTCCTCCTTACCTACTGTAACAATGAATAATATGTTTGATATTTTATTGTTTTTATCCTCCAACCCTATTGTACAGCGCTACGGAATATGTTGGCAAGTTATAAATAAATGATGATATTATTATTAATAATAATATACTTAGAAGTGGCACTTCTTGTGGGAAAAAAATGTGTTGCAGTGAATTTGGCTCTGCCCCATTCAATAAATATTTTTTTTTACTAAAAAACAAATCCACAAAGAGAAGTTTCATGGGTAACTGTAGTAAAATTAGCATACTAATGAGTAATCTTGTAAAATGACTTATTTGGGGCATTTCAACAAACTGTACAGATTGTTAATATGTGTTGTATTGTGTAACCATGTGTCTGCTACATTGTATGTTAGTTCACAACAGACACATTACAGATAAGACTCTTTGTAGGTCCCATTTTGGTATTGTAAGGAAGTTCATTGACTGTTATCCATTACTACAATCATCTGAGAGGGGTATTTAAACCTGAGGTTCTGTTGTCTGGGATACAGTTTCCTGAGTAAGTGATTTTTGTGAAACGTGTTGAAGCCGTGTTTCAGAATTCAAGGCAGTAGACGCAGGACAACTTCTCGCGGGATCTCTATCAGCTGCCGCTGTGACCTGCAAGTCGGGTCCAGAAGCGCAGACTCCTAACAGCTGAAGACACCGGGAAGACCCTACGCTGCCCCCGTCAAGCAAATCATTCTGTATTTGAGCTGCTACACACTATTTGATATGTACAGTTTGTGCATTTGCTTTAAGCTTTTCTTACTATATAAATATTTTTACACAATATGTCTGTGTGTAATGGTTACCATCCAGGAAGGGTGTGTAATACCCCGATCTGTGAGGGTTTCAGATTTCCCATTGATACTGTATGTGGTTCAGGGGGGACCAAGGCTAACGGGAGACACCTGCAAAGATACATTTTAGTGCCATCTGTCCCTTTAGGACCATGTGAGTTTTGGCATTGTCCACTTTCAATAACATTTTGTATTCGAGACCTGATTGGATTTTGGACAATCCTGAAGTTCGTGTTTTTCTTTCTTTTATTTCCACATATGATTCTGCATTCCCAAATATCACCATTATCATTTCTGCCCTATGCACTAAATAATTTGTTTTTTAAAAACAAATCCCCAAAGGCTAGTTTCATGGGTCATTGTTGTAAAATTAGCATACTAATGAGTAATCTTGTAAAATGACTTATTTGGGGCATTTCAACAAACTGTGCAGATTCAACGATAATGGGATCACAGAGGTCAACCTCTCAATTTTTCACCTTCAAACTTCAGAAAAAGGTTAATTTAACTATCTATATTATGGCTGCGATATACATAACCAAGTTGTCTATTATGGTTTGCTGGACTAGATGCGACATTTTTAAACACTGTCAACACACCATTATTATAAACTTATTTTTTTACTTTGCCATAAACATACTGTAGTGGTCAACTCATGAATATGTGGGCAATGCAATCCATTATAACCACCATGTGTAGCAAAGATTTAGGGGACTATTCTAGCATCCTTCATAAAAAAAATTGCGGGCCGGTTACGCCGCCAGTTTTGTCAGTGTTGCTGTCACAGTATTCAGAAAGCTCTGGAGACCTGCAAAAGCAAAATGACCAAAACTGACGAGTAGCCAGCAAAGTGATGTTCACATCTCTCAAAAGGGCAAGAAAGTGGAAGAAACAAGGCAATATTTCAAGGAAACCTTCCACTGTTCCTTAAGAAGAAAGTTTTTGACCAGTGTATTTTGGCCATGCTCACGTACCGTATGGATGTGAAACTTGGACCCTAAGTGCGAAGATAATTCAGAAGCTTATGACAACGCAAGGAAGTATGGAGAGATGAAGCCTCAGTATTACCTGAAGAGATAGGAAAAAGAATGAATGGTTTCAAAACCAAACAAAAGTCGGTGACATCATTACAAAAGTGAAGAAATTAAAATGGCAGTGGGCTGGACATATCACAAGAATAAATGATCATCGTTGGACAAAGATGGTACTCGACCGGATTCCAAGAGAGATTAAAAGACCAAGATGATGTCCAAATTTAAGATGGGAGGGTGAAATCAGAAAATTTGTTGGAGGAATATGGAGAAGAGAGACTTCCAACCGCAAGACCTGGAACATCCTTGGGGAGGCCTTCATCCAGCAGCGGATCGACAAGGGCTACTTCTGATATTTAGATTATATATATATTGTGATATATTGAAGCAAAAGGTGTTTGAGGGGAGGTTCATAGGACCCAGCACCTTCCAGGGTGTGTTCCCTTCACTCTCACCTGAGCCCTAATTAATGAGCTTCAAGGTTAAAAGGCAGCACAGACAGCTTCCTGTGCTGCTGCTGTGCTGGTCTGAAGGCACATACACAGACAGCCCTGTGAGATACTGGAAAGGGAAGCTGCAGGTACAGTGTCTAAAGTGGGGAAAGACCTTAGGTTTCCCCCACTGTTAGTTAGGGACTAAGCTGTATTAGTCAGAACTCTGAAAAGAGTTAGGTTTTTGTTTCTATTTTCTTACAAGTTAACCCTGTTCCTGCTTTGTACCTGGCAAATAAACCCTCCTGTGCATCAATACTACGTTTCCCTGCCTTTGATCTGGATGAAAGAGACTGCAACGTGGTGTGGACATCACAATTGGTGGAGTTTAATGCCGGCAGTCCACAAGGCAATGAAAGTGGAAAATGGAGGCGTTTCTGTCCTCGCTCCAGTACAAGCAAACAGAAAATGCTGCTATTCTGTTGCGGGGTTTGCAGGAGATGTCAACATCCCATAATGAGAGCTTACAACAGATTACAAAGTTACAAACGGAAAGTACTGCGGCGTTAGTACAGCAGATGGCGCTGTCCCTACATCAGACGCTAAAAGATGAACAACACGAGGCGCAACTTCGCCTACACCAGGAGCTCCGAGTCTTGGGGGAGAAAATTACCGCCCAGGCTAGCGTGGCCCCACAGGTCGCTCACCAGGTAAAATCGCACCTTATTCAGAAGATGGCGATGGACGATGACGTTGAGGCGTACCTGTCTTTTTTCGAGCGCACCGCAGCACGCGAAGGGTGGCCAGTTGAGCAGTGGGCTGGAATAATTGCTCCTTTCCTGGTGGGGGACTCGCAGAAGGCCTATTATGACTTGAAGCCAGAGCAGACGGAAAACTATGAAACCCTGAAGGCTGAGATTATGGCACGGCTAGGTGTCACTGTCGCAGTTCGGCCCAGCGGTTCCACTCCTGGCATTACGATGCAGAAAAGGCTGCCCGCTCCCAAATCTACGACCTCATCCACTCGGCGCGGAAATGGCTCCAGCCTGACTAATGTACAGCCGCCGCCGTCGTCGAAAGGGTCGTCATAGACCGGTTCCTACGGGGTCTTCCTCGCACCGTCCAGAAGTGGGTCAGCCAGAATGACCCCCAAAGCGCAGAGCAGTTGGTCGCTTTAGTGGAACGCCACTTTGCTGCTGAGGAGATGGCCCGGCATACAAGTTCCGACGAGTTTCCCGGTCGCAGGTCCCCGCACATCAGGAGGTCCGGTAAGACTGTTCCTCGGCCTAGTGGCCCACAGGGACTCATAGACTCCCATAAAGGAGAGGGATATCCCACAGCCCATAGAAGGGACTCTAGCCCCACTCCTTCCAATAGACTGGAGAAAAAACCCCGACCCAGTTTTGGGAAGTACACTGAGTGCTACAAATGTCATGAACTTGGACATGTGGCAGCAGTTTGCCCTATGAACCTTGACCGAATGCAATGTGACATTTCTGTGGGGTATTTTTCGGGCGGGGTTCCTGCTGTTAAACAGACTGTGATAGAGAATGGTCATTTAGAGAGGAATAGGATGTGTGAAGTCAAAATAGATGGGATATCTGTAAGTGCAATGCTCGACACTGGTTGTACAGTTACGTTGGTCGCTGCACATCTTGTCCAGTCTGGGTTTCTACCAGGGGTCTCCTTACAAGTAACCTGTATCCATGGGGATGATCGCACTTACCCGGCTGCACGAGTGTACATAGAAAACCCCATCGGCCCAGTACATCATCAGGTCGGAGTAGTGCCGAATCTGATGTATGAGGTACTAGTGGGTCAGGATTTCCCATGGTTTTGGGAACTGTGGGAAAGGAAGTCTGATTGTGTTCAGGATGTGCCCTTGAGGTCTGAGGTTCCCGATCCAGTAGACCTTGGTTCTGTGTTAGAGGTTATGGCAGGTGAAGAACCTGAGGTTGAGGACACTCTAGAACTAGATTTTCAGGATTTACAGGTTGCTCCGTTAAAGTTTGTATCTGCCCAACTAGACGATTTGACGCTAGTAAACGCCAAAGCCACAGTAGTGAGCATAAATGGGGTACCAGTTAATCCTGAGGTTACGCCATCACCACCCTACTTTATCTACAACAATGACTTGGTGTATAGGGTAGAAAGAGATGACCAGGACAGGTTAGAGCAGTTACTGGTGCCAAAGCCCTTTAGAAGTCAGGTAATGGCCCATAGCCATGTCCTGGGAGGACACCTAGGGGTAAAGAAAACTACTGATAGAATAAAGGCACGATTTTACTGGCCGGGTCTACACAAAGACGTAGAACGTTATTGTGAGACATGTCCAGAGCGTCAAATGACCTCACCAGTAAAATCGTTCCGTAGTCCGTTAGTATCCTTGCCTATTATTGAAGTTCCTTTTGAACGTATCGGAATGGATCTGGTAGGCCCATTACCAAAGTCAGCACAGGGCCATCAACACATTCTAGTCATTATAGACTATGCCACAAGATATCCGGAAGCGGTTCCCCTCCGGAATACATCCGCTAAAGGCATAGCCAAAGAATTAATGTTGTTGTTTACTCGGGTCGGGATCCTCAAGGAAATATTAACAGACCAAGGAACCCCTTTTATGTCCCGGGTTACGAAAGAGCTATGCAGGTTGTTGAATATCAAACATTTACACACCTCGGTCTATCACCCGCAAACCGACGGTCTAGTGGAGCGGTTTAACAAGACTCTTAAACATATGTTGCGGAAGGCCATAGACCGAGATGGTAAAAACTGGGATTTTCTCTTGCCGTATTTATTGTTTGCCGTAAGAGAAGTCCCTCAGGCATCTACAGGTTACTCCCCTTTTGAGTTGTTGTATGGGAGACACCCACGAGGTATACTGGATATGCTCAAAGAGACCTGGGAAACAGAGTCAACACCTCACCGTAGCATAATTGAGCATATTTCCCAGATGCAGGATCGCATTGCAGCAGTGTTGCCGATTGTGCGACAACACATGCAGCAAGCCCAGAGTTCACAGCAGAACTCTTATAACCGGAATGCCAGACTTAGGGTGTTTGGGCCGGGAGATAAGGTGTTAGTGCTGGTACCTACAGTAGAATGTAAATTTTTGGCCACCTGGCGAGGACCCTACAAAGTCCTAGAAAGAGTAGGAGAGGTCAATTATAGAGTTAGTCAGCCCGGGAGGAGGAAGCCAGAACAGTTGTATCATGTGAATCTCCTAAAGCCCTGGAAAGAGAGGGAAGCGTTGGTTACTGTAGTTCGGACTGTACCATCTAGGAAACCTTCTGTTCCTGAAGTGAAAGTTGCTGACACCTTGTCTGGCCCTCAGAAACAGGAGGTAAAGGAGTTTCTTGTGCGCAATGCCGAGTTTTCTCCCCTGTACCCGGGAGAACCTCGGTTATTGAGCATAACATCCATACAGAACCTGGGAAGGTCATACATCTTAAACCCTATAGACTACCTGAGGCTAGGCGACAGGCCGTTAAAGAGGAGGTACAGAAAATGTTGGACCTCGACGTAATCGAGGAGTCATTCAGTAACTGGTCGAGCCCTATCGTGTTGGTTCCGAAACCGGATGGCTCGATCAGGTTCTGTAATGATTTTAGGAAACTAAATGCAGTCTCCAAATTTGATACATACCCTATGCCACGGGTAGACGAACTGATAGACAGGGTAGGTGATGCCCGATACTTAACTACCCTTGATCTGACTAAGGGGTAGGTACCTCTAACACAGGCTGCTAAAGAAAAAATGGCATTTTCCACACCAGACGGGCTATACCAATATAAGGTCCTACCCTTCGGTCTACATGGGGCTCCAGCAACCTTTCAGAGATTGATGGATCGGGTTTTGAAGTCCCATACAGAATATGCCGCGAGCTACCTGGATGATGTGATCATTCACAGTAATGACTGGGAATCTCACCTAAAAAAATTACAGGCAGTTTTAGACTCCCTGGAGGAAGCGGGTCTGATGGCAAACCCTGCTACTGCTGCGACACACTTTATTCGAGCAAATACCCAGTATGTACCTGGCAGATACCTGGAATGCGCCGCTCCTCACCTCTGACAAGCCCCGTTGCATTTGCCTTCCCAGCCTGGGTTCATGCCTGGCTGATGGGCGGCTGATCTGTTAAATGATAATGATTAGGATTTAATAGGCTGCAATGCTTCGCGTGTCTACCAGATGGCATAAATTCATGAATTGTAATGCAGTATATATATATATATATATATACTGTGCAGTATTGCAGCCAGCGGGAATAAAATGCTTCAATCCCTGCCTGGAAAATAACTCAATGCACTCGGGCAGAAAACAGTCACAAACCTCAATACACCCGGGTATACCCGAATTCGTGGGACTAGCCGAGCTCGAATAAAGTGTGTCGCCAGTGTAAGTGTGCCATCGGTTTAGAAGAGACCAAGTACTTAGGGTATATGGTTGGTAGATGGCTTGTGAAACCACAGGTGGCAAAGCTGAATCAGGGAGTGGCCGAGACCAGTAACTAAGAAACAGGTTAAAGCCTTCCTCGGCCTGGCTGGTTACTACCGTCGCTTTATACCAGACTTTGCCACCCTCTCGACCCCTCTCTCCGACCTAACGAAAGGGAAGAGTTCAGTCATGGTGAAGTGGTCTGACCAGGCGGAGAAAGCTTTCCAAAGCTTAAAAGACACCTTATGTGCTCATCCCATCCTGATCACCCCAGACTTCACCAGGGAATTTTAGGTTCAGTGTGATGCTTCCGATGTAGGGATAGGAGCAGTACTGTCACAAAGAGTCGGAACGGAGGAACACCCCATCATATATATCAGCCGAAAGCTAACTGTCCACGAGAAGAGCTATGCCGTAGTTGAGAAAGAGGGCTTGGCCATCAAATGGGCGTTAGAGACTCTAAAATATTATTTATTAGGGCGAAAATTTACCCTAATAACCGACCATGCACCCTTAAAGTACATGCAACAAAATAAGGAAAAGAATGCTCGGGTAACTCGCTGGTTTTTGAGTCTCCAGGGGTTCCAGTTCACAGTTGAACACAGGCCAGGCTCCAAACATGGAAATGCAGATGCATTGTCCCTAGTATACACCTCCCTATTTTCAAGTGCTCACCCGATAACGATTGAGCAATGGGGGGTGGGGGGATATGTGATATATTGAAGCAAAAGGTGTTTGAGGGGAGGTACATAGGACCCAGCACCTTCCAGGGTGTGTTCCCTTCACTCTCACCTGAGCCCTAATTAATGAGCTTCAAGGTTAAGAGGCAGCACAGACGGCTTCCTGTGCTGCTGCTGTGCTGGTCTGAAGGCACATACACAGACAGCCCTGTGAGATACTGGAAAGGGAAGCTGCAGGTACAGTGTCTAAAGTGGGGAAAGACCTTAGGTTTCCCTCACTGTTAGTTAGGGACTAAGCTGTATTAGTCAGAACTCTAAAAAGAGTTAGGTTTTTGTTTCTATTTTCTTACAAGTTAACCCTGTTCCTGCTTTGTACCTGGCAAATAAACCCTCCTGTGCATCAATACTACGTTTCCCTGTCTTTGATCTGGATGAAAGAGACTGCAACGTGGTGTGGACATCACAATATATATATATATATATATATATATATATATATATATATATATATATATATATATATATATATATATATATATATATATATATAATACACAGAGGAATTTTTCAACAGCAGGAATATTCTTAAAGCTATAGTAGCTGATTAAAGTGGGGTGCTGGAGCATTTAAAAACTGCTGGACATACTGTAGCACTATGGAATCTATAGACTGCATTCCAAGTCTTTTATTTATTGTCAGTACCTATTTGACTTATGCCATATTTTATTGTTTCAAATGCAAACTTATTACACTAAGGGAGGTGTTTGTGCTCTGTTTTATTGCAAATATATATATATTTTTTTTGTTGTGAGAGAATGTGAATTTTCATTGGAAAGTGGCAGCGGCACTGGTGGTGGTAAAGATGAACGGGATAATGCTTCAGAGGGAAGGGATGATACTTTAATAATTATGACAGATTGTGAAAAATGAAAATGGGCAAGTTGACGGTGAATGAACGTCACCAGCCATATACCTGGCAACAAAAAAACAAACAAAGCGCACAACACTCATCGTGAAAAATGTAATAAACTATGTTTATATATAAGGTGTTTCAAGGTTATGCGTACATCAAGGTAGATTAATCAAGCAGAGAGCCACAGAGTGGCAGTTACCAGCGTCCGCAACCAGGAACCACCAGAGCTTCACTCTCCTTTCCACCTACAGGTAGGTGAAATGCCAGATAATTGATGACTCTGCCACAGTCTCAATGTCCTGTAAATAGCGTCAATGCGCTTAGTGGATCCTGGGGAGTGGTTGTCCTTTGCTCGCTTGTAGTACACAGGTTCCTCTGCAGACCTCACTGTGTTTCCCGATCAGTCAGGCAGCGTGACAGCGTGGTCCCGCGGGCCCTTCTGTGACGTCAGAGTGCCCGCTCTGATTTGAGTAACAGCGTCTGCCAATAATGATTCAGACCTCACTTGGCAACCACAGAGGCAGGCAACAGCGCGGCACATGCACTGTATAGGAAATCAACTCGGTGTTCAGAAAACCGTTTGACAACAATAAAATACACCTTGGAACATGAATAATAAAAATATATCCTATCCTAAAGGGAGCATCATCACGTTGGACGCATTGACATTACGTCATCACAAAGCGCTGGAGTGGACCGATCCACGCGCTAGTGCTACAGAGGCCTGGTAACACGGAGCCACTTTCTTGGGCTCTTGAACAACATCATACATCCACTGGCCCTGGACATCTGCTGGGACGTTGGCCCATCCTGTTTTGAGATCGGGTATTTCCTCAAGGACAGAAAGCACCAACCGGATGGTGGTGATTATTATCACGCAATACCTATTTTATCTGTACTTTTGTGAGTGCATTTTTACCCCCCCCCCCTTTCCCCCTTCCCCTCATTAAATATACAATTTTATGCTATGGGGCGTGCGCTCTCTCCTCTCTTTTTCTTTTAGATTCCCTGTGGACGTGGTTTGTCCATTTTGAGAGCAGCCGGAGACCCCTGCACCAGCATCCATTTCTAATTGGACTATCATTTGAGGACTGGTTTTTACCCTCTTCTTTCGCTTATTTATGGTGTTATATTCATAAGCATTTTCATTGTATATGGTTTGTTTGTGTATAGTTAGCCTTAGTATTGAGCACAGGTATATAATCATTTTGTGCTAATATAATATCAGATTAATTATTGGATTCACATCTATATTTATTTATTTATCATTTATAAATACATGATTATTGATTAAATTCTAGCACTTTATCTTTAGATATATTTATCATTTAGATTCAGACGCGCTGCTTCTTCCCTTTGTTTGTCTCTCTCTCTCTCTATATATATATATATATATATATATATATATTATATATATATATATATATATATATATATATATATATATATGTCTCAAGAGACAGTAACAGACAGTGTAAGAGAGAGACACAGATAACCAGACACAGAAAAATAGAGAGAGAGATTTAAACATTGAGAAACAGAGAGAGTGAAAAACAGACACAGGTGTGTATGTGGGTCATTATAGGTCAGTGTAAGCAGTAATCTGTTCATTCTATCACATTTTTTTTTAATTGCAATCGAAAACTTGTTTTGCACATGTTGATGAAGAGGAAAAACAATTTCGTTTACAGTGAAATGATTATCTTACACAAAGAATGTGTTTCAATTATTTTCACATATTTTTAGTGGGGGGAAAAACAAGGCGTACTACATAGAGCTTGTATTTTAACCTTGAAAGAAATCACGAAGATAACATGTTACTATTTTCACATTCAGCAGACAAACGTATGCGCTCAACTTACACACTCATCACTTCAACACAGCAGAAATGGCAGAAGCTTCCACATTGCACAGGCATCCACGAAAATCATATAAATTTATGATTTCACAAGCAATCGAATCAACTGAAGAAAAAAAAGCTACCGTGGCACACATCTATAACTTCATACAAAACAAATATCCATACTATAAAGAAGCGTGCCGAGAATCTAATTTTAAAACTTCTGTACGATTCACTTTATCAGCAAATTAATATTTTGAGCGTGTCCATGATCGCCTAGACCAACGATATGGATGTTGGCAGATTAACCCATCATTTAAAATTACCATGGAACATGGAACATATCTTCTGTTAAATAGCATTTTTTGCCTAATAACAGTTACAATGGAGCAGCAATGACTGGCGCATCAGCTGCTATACCTGCTGCAATACCTGCACCCTCCATTCATGAAGACCAGATGCAAGATGCACATAACTATGATATGTCTCCAAACTTATATGGGCAATACCTATGTGGATGGGAAAACAACCAAGAACTGTACGTACCTCCGGACGTCTTGTTAGAAGAAGACAGTGCAGATCCATATGAGCGCCTCATGGAGATGTGTGTGATTCAGGATTCAACGGTTGCCTCAAGCATAGATGAGACTGGTGTGCCTTTCTGGAGCGAGCAGTTGCTGCCAAACCAGTTTTGACTTCTACAAGAATGGTAAAAACAATAATCGTTATGCGTTTACTCACATTGTAAATGTCTACATTTTTAAGATCCACCATTTCATAGCCAAATGCGTGGATACAGCTTAACATTGCAGACAGCCTTACATGTAGCGAGCACAAAGACAGTATTTCCTATAAGAATATACTACATGACGAAGCATTACTACACATTGTTGACGGACTCACAAAACCTACACTAATATCTCTTTTAAAGTATAATTTCAACATGTTACACTAACTGTAACACACATACCTCATTGTTTAGCATGCAACATAGTAAACACAAAAGGGTCGGCCACATATGACGTGGGACACTTGTCATGATCCAAGGCGTCCTTAAAAAGGTTTACGGAAGCAAGCCCCGCCCCCAACCGACGTGCACGCGTGAAAGCGTATTGGCTGTGACCGTTGCTTATTGTTATGGTCAGTGCACTGTGTCATGCGCGCGTGTCGGTGTTTCGGTGCGTGCACAGCGCTGGCGGGCAATGTTAATTAAGTGGGAGGAGTGTTTGCGTGCATTTCACGGTGCCTTCACATGGCGTCACACGTCTTTTGATCACTCATTGGCTGATCGGACGTTATTTCCGTGTACACACGTCCGTAACAAAAAGTAATATCAGTACGTGTGTCTAAGTGAATTAGTTTCGCTACCATAGCATAACTTCCAACCATGATATGCTTACTGCTAGCAGCACCATGGAGGGACATGTATTCAACGCACAGCATACACATTGTTTCGCGCATGCGCTAAGACACAATCGTTAATCGTTAATTGCGCGCGCAACTGAAGTTGTGCGCGCACATTATTATGTATACAGGCACCGGAAATATCATATCCGTAGTAATGCCAGCAAAGCCATTATCAAAATGACAGTTCTATATCTGTGGTTTGATCCTTGAACTTTCAACATATACGTTAGTTATGCGTGAATATCCACAATCATATAGAGTTGTGTTACGCGTTGTCATGCACATACATATATAAATGTGCCACATTTGACCATTATGTCTTTGCTATATTTCACAGATGTCGCGGATGAACACATGTGATCAATGTATGATTTAAGAAGATATACTCGTTATATTAGATGATTCTGACAACGAACAAACAACTATTATAATACATATGTTACAATGCTTTCAATGCTTGTTGAGCAGATTAACTATGAAGACATAATTGTATCCGGTTAGGCCTATATTTAGTATGCACTTAATTAACATTATGATGTTTCTAAGCACTGAAGTTAGAAGTGTTGTTATTTTCTATCTTCTACTAACATTATATGTGTTGCTCTGTTAAATATGCAACCAACTTTCTCACTCCGCCAACACATTTGTATACTATATTGTATAATGTCACATGTGACTTGTGACATAATGTAAATGCTAAATAACAAGTACCATACATTGTATGTGAAACTACATAAAAACAATAGGGAGGTCATATAAACAGTGTTTTCATGTGACAATTTATATTTCACATAAGTTGTAATGGTAACCTAACATGCATGAGCTATTGAATATTAATTACACAACCTGAAAAAATTAACATTAGTGTGTATATTTTATATTTATGACTAACTATAGTTTAGTTTTTTTATTAAACGTTCAACACAGACAGAGCAAAGTGAGTCTGATGATACAATCAACATTACTATATGAATTGTTATAATTTCATGTTGGAAAACATGAATGACACAAAAAGTGCGACACACACACACACAGTGCTTCTCAAATGTGTGCGTATGCAAATGTCAACGTAATTGACGTTCTAATGTTGACATTAGTTGTCAAGTATCATGATAATAATGAGTACCTTACGTGAATGAAATAAAAATTATAATAACAACATTGTCATTGTGTCAAATGAAGTTAGAAAAGTATTAAATACAAATAATTAACATTTTACTTTGTATTCACTTATTCACACATGTGACATGTATGTCAAATCAACACACATGTGTGAGTTAAACATACACATATGACAATGTTATAATGAACATGAAGATGCATTTATAGAAGAACTAATCACATACATTGGTATGTAAATAATGTATAATACATTGGTGTGTTTACAGGCAAACATGCATTGAGTTTTAAGATCACTCATGTGCATCCGTGGATGTTATCCTCCATAATAAATATTTGAGCAGGGTTTATCCCCTTCTCTCCACCCACCCCTATATTACAGGAATGGAATGAGTAAAGTTTGCTACATTAATTGTAATGTAATGTCCCTAATGCTTATCAACAAAAAATCACATTAACCACCAAGTGTAGAAAAATGCACTTACACTATACTGAAACGACATATTTCTATAGTCACATTTATTTATGTCCATTGTGTGTACACATCCTGTAACTATACCTTTATAGAGGTTGGCACATCTTATGAGAGATGTGAGTTGAAATACATACCATGAGCAGTCATTGACGTGATGTACCTTGAAAAAGAAAACATGAATGAATATAAAACATTGCCATGACATGTTCATTAAGGTAAGCAACACACCAAAGTGTCTATTTAGTGTTAGATATGAAACACCATGTAGATGTAGTTAAATATAATAGGAAAAACACAGTGGTGTACACATCATTGTGATGCATATGTCACACAGCAAAAATAACATTGAATGTAACCATACTGCACTAACTAATGAGTATGGACATAGCAGGTGTATTGTGTATGCATAAACAAAAAGAGCATGTACATAAAATATTACTTTTGAAAACATCATTTTTGCACATACTCACAAAATCTTTCAATTATAAGAAGGATAATAGAACGTGTGGATGAATGACATACCGGTGCCACATGCATTTGTCCAGACAGCAGAGAAGATAAAGAAGTATGACCCATATTCATCTGTTTCCTAAGTGAATGGTATTTGGACAAATGTATTTATCATAACAAAGAATGAATATATTTATGTAGTACTATGAACATATATGTATTTGCTTACATGAAAAAAATGTGTTTATGACATTGAGACGGATCTCAACACCACTGGCTGTTTGCTCTGTGTCAGCAGGTAAATTGACGGGATGGTCCTCCTCAAAACCCTGACTTATGTCTGTTAGCACATTATTTCTGAGTGCCACATTGTGCAACATGCTATGATAATATCAGACATTTTAGCAGGCTTATATTGAAGTGCCCCACCAGTTCTATCGAGACACCTAAATCTTGTCTGGAGAAGGCCAAATGTCCTCTCTATAATGGATCGCATCGATATATGGGCAACATTGTACCTCTCCTCTGCTTCCTTTTGCGGGTTTGGCACCGGGGTCAACAGCCACGGCCTAATTCCGTATCCTGAGACACCTATTATCCATGGTGCACACATAAGGAAAAATTAGTGATCACATTATAACATACAACAATTTCTAGAAAACCAAGATTTTTTTGTAACCACAACATAATATGTACTCACCCACCAGCCAACCAGGTCCAAAATAGCCTTCTTCGAAAGCATAGAAGACTGATGAGTTTCTCAGGATAGAGGAATCGTGACTGGAACCAGGGAATTTGGCTACCACGTGCATAATCTTCATCGTGGCATCGCATACCACCTGTACATTCAGGGAATGGTAGTGCTTACGGTTGCGGTAAGCATGCTCACTCTGACTAGGCGGGATCAAAGCAACATGGGTGCAATCGATTGAACCCATCACACATGGTATCCCGGCTATGTCATAAAAGCCATTCCTGACTTCCAACCACTCTGTGTGCTCTGTAGGAAAATGAATATAATTCCTAGCGCATCTATTGAGTGCACATAGAAACTGGGCAAAGGCCCGCGAGAATGTAGATTGCGAGACCCCGCCCACTATGCCCACATTTGTCTGGAATGACGCGGAAGCAAGATAATGTAATGAGCACAGCATTTTAACAAGCCCAGGGACTGCACGACCTCTGGCTGTCACAAAATCTAAATCTCCCCGTATCTCTTCATAAAGAGCTAAGATTGCTGCTGAACTCAAACGATACCGACTTACAATCTCATCCTCACTCATCCCATCTAACAGGGTTCTCTCCCTGTACAAACGAGGACAAGCCACAACTTCTCGCCACTCTCTTCTTCTCTCATCTCCTTGCCCTCTTCCTCTCCCTGTCCCTCTCCCTCTCCTGTCCGCGTGCCTGTCCCTGCCACTGTCCCTGGCTCTGTCCCTGTCCCTTGGTTGGCCTATGACATCCTCTCCATCTGCCAGGCTCTCGTGCAATAGAATGTTCCTCCGTCTCCTAAACAAGCGCATCATTTTGAGGTCTGTAGCTGTGAATGAGCAGGTAATTGCCCTCCTCTAAATACTATGTGATGATGTCAGGTGACATGCTAAAGTGCAAGGTGTTACATTAACATATCCAAGTAGTTGAGTACCAACCTGTATCCATTTAATCTAACAAGTATTAATAATGTTTATTCAGCAGGCAATCATGATATTTCACAATGATGTAACGTTAAGCTTTGTTGAAGCATTTATTGGAAAGTATTTGTGGAATGTGTAATGCATGTACCACTTCTGAACGCAACACTCAGTCATCTAATTAGGATACAAGCATGAGATTGATAGAAAAAGTTCATTGCAACATGTGTAATTTGCAATGTTATTGTCACATGTTCACATCAATTAATTATACTGTGCATATTCATAAAGTTCAGGCATCAGGATAGTTGCTGTTGATTCAGTTTGAAACGTGTAAGAATGAGTAACTATTGTAGATGAGTGTATAAGTGCTTGCAATGCATGGTGTCCAATGTAAACATGCAATGTGATTGAGTGTCCAATTGCGGACGTCATCAAAAAAGGGAGGCCACAAATGACATGTAAACATGAAAAGAAACAGCTACATTAACGTTTGATCATGCGTTACACATTGAAAGCATTGTGTCATGTATAGCAACATTACTATACGCTGCATGTGTTAGATGTGTGAAATGTGTAACATCATATAATAAATTGAAGCACACTTAAGTAACATGTTGGATATGATGTGACCTGCTCCTTTAAGAGTTGAGTATAGGATTTTCCCTATACACATCATAACATGATGAGTAATGTGACACACAAATGATGATAACATATTAAAGTACAATGTTATGCAAATAATAAACATTAGGGGTGACACGATGAAATGAATGCCCTCCACACTGTAATGATAAGCACATTTGTATTCTGAGCAATAAAACGTAAACACTAGTATAATGTTATATGTCCCCGCTCCATTGACTCCATTGATGTAGAGCTGAGTTTTTTTTTCTAAGTGCCGTTCCGGCAACCTTGCCGATCGTTCTCCCCTCCAACTTGCCAACTTTAGTTGGCGGGACGAATTCCCGACGAAATCTCCATTTTTGAGTGCCGATCAGCAACGATAAGCTGATCTGGGCTACTTGAATACAGCCGATTAAAAAAAGTGCCGATACATGCCGAAAAGAGGCTTATCGGCAGCCGAATGCCGATAAAAAAAATTCGCCAAGAAAAAATGCCGATTTTGAGCACTTATCGGCGCTTACTGAATCTGAAACCCAATTTTGGACGATAAAGGCGATAAAAGCCTTATCGCCGCTTACTGCATGAGGCCCTACATGTGTGATGAACTGTCTGTGTCCTGCATGCTGAAGAGAAGTTGCCTTGTTTTCTATGCTGAAGAGAAGCTATTTTGTTTTTGTATGCTGAAGAGAAGCTATTTTGTTTTTGTTTGCTGTATATTTTTAAGGCTCAATAAAGAAGCCTTATCAAGAGAACCCTCGTGTGTGGTTGCATGTACCCTGCAACATATGGTGTCAGAAGTGCTGGGATTTTGAGAGGCCCCTGCAGTTGAAGGGCTACACACACACACAAAAATGAGAAGAATTGAAGAATTTTTAAAAGAGTTTTTGTGCGAGCAGGGACTGTTAATGCAGGAGCAGGCCCAACTGCTATTGCAATCTTCCACAGCAAGGGGAGCGCAGGATGTTCACAGCGTGGTCATGAAAAGATGAAGAGACATAACATAGTGTAGACTGTATATATATATCGAAGTTAAGGTGAGGTAAGGTGCTCAGTAGTGTCTTGCACACAGGTAGGAGGGGAACACAGTCTGGATATTAACTATTATAATGCATACATTTGAGTCTCAGCAAATTGGGGCACCAGATACCCTGAAGGTAGGGGTAGGTAGTCCAAGGACAGCCTCCTCTACCTCATTGGGCTGGCCCTATGTACTCACTGTACCACTGCTTTCACCAGAGTCTCCCCTCCATCGCGTGCTGCTGTAGAGTGATGTCCAGCTATGTAGAAAAAAGATGCAGCGCGGTGCGCTGCATCTTTTTTCTACATAGCTGTATATATATATCTGTTATATGTAGTTCTGTAAGATAATAGCACTCACATTTTTCCCCCCGAACTCAACCAGTACAGAGACTTTTTCTCTCTCTGAAACGAGCAACCTTCGGTTGTGATTCCCAACACGTTACTGTATCCGTGAGATAATTTTCTTTCCGTGTCACATGAAAGGATGAAGACTAACATAGTGTTGTATGTCTATAAATATATTTTCAGAGCGAAATAGACAAAATACAAATGCACTCACATTTTAAAATACATTACAAGAAGTTGTACGAAATCCTGATCCTCTGGGCAGACAGTCCCCGGCGCGTGTACAGTATGCTCGTTCACATCCAACACTTCTGGTGTACACTGTGGTAAGGGCGGATGTGACGTCACGCTCGATCTCCGGTTACCAGGATCTCTCAACAGGAAATGGGCTCAGATTCAACGCGTTTCGTCAATAGACTTCGTCAGGAATCTTGATTACCATTAACCCTCCTTGGTTTATATAGGGTCAGCCTCTCATGTATAATGTTAAACACCTGATATCAATATAATACAATATGCTGACTTTAATCAACTCTACGATACATAGCTCAGCATTATTGGCTCCTTGCTACCTATGTGTTACATAATAAATGAATATAAAAAACATTGAGATACATTTAAAATTATCAGAAAAAAAGGGGCTTTTTTTTTTGTTTCAATTTTTTTATTAGGTATTGATACAATACACATTATTACAGAAATATCTTGGCCTAATACATTGTTTATCTTTTTGTCGTTAACAGAGAAAGTCTCAACGCTCCCCCGACCCTTCTCCTTAGGTCGACAGGGCTAGCGTGAGGGTGGAAACAGAAAGAGAGAGGGGGAAAAAGAGGGGGGGAGGGATTGGTTCCGTCCTCTGTTTCTGGTGTAATTTTTAAATCACCACTCACATACATAGTGGTGACCCAAATTAGACATACTAATGAATAAATAAATTAAAAAACATAAATTTTTAATAGCAACATAATAACAATATAATTATCAACTCAATAAAAAACACCTATAGTAAAATATATGGCATAAATAAATTCAATGAAGCACAACAAAATATAAACCTAAAAGAGGTGACAAGAAAGACAAAATGAGTAAACACATTCTTAATTTAAAACTCAAAAGGTAATCTACATATTCCCCTCATATAACATTATTGGAATTTTTAATGAGAACATTTTAAACAAACGCACCAATATCTATGCTAACATTCATACCCGATGGGACTAATGTCCCTAATTTAAATATCCAATAGGTCTCCCGTTGCGCCAAGCGTTGGGTCCTATCCGCCCCCCTCCAATGAGCAGGAACATAATCAATACCCTTATATGTTAATGACCTTGGGTCCGAGATGATATAGACTATAATGTTTAGATACTTGATGTGTTAACACACTTTTCCTTATGTCACCCAGATGCTCTAAAATTCTTACCCTTAAGGGTCTAGTTGTACGCCCTACATATTGGAGGCCACAAGGGCACTCCAATATGTATACCACAAACCTGGTTTTACAATTAATTTAATTCTTAATAGAAAAAAATCTCTTTAGTTACATTTGATTTAAATTTTATTTTTTCTACACTTTTCTGAACGCATGCTTTGCATGCAAAGCAACCATAGAATCCATTTGGTTTATTTAACCAAGTGGGATCATGTCTATGGTTCTCTGTTCTCATCATTGTAGGAGCTAGTTTTGTCTTCAGATTATTAGCTTTACTAAATATAACGCTAGGTCTCTCTGGTAGATGTTCTCTTAGTAGTTCATCATTCTTTAGAATATGCCAGTTTTTGGTCACAATTTTCTTAATTTCTATTGCCTCCTTATAGTATTCAGTTATAAAGGACATACCAAATCCATTCTGTTTCACTTTTTTCTCTTTATTTCTAGGTTTCACAATATCATTCCTTGGAATCAAGTCTATTTTCTCAATTGCCTTATTGATAACTACATCCTTATATTTTCTTTCTTTAAACTTCTCAACAAGGACTGCTGACTGTTCTTTATAAATATTGTCTTCAGTACAGTTCTGCTTGATTCTCCGCAGTTGTCCATAGGGGATATTTTTCAACCAATTCCTATCATGGCAGCTAGATTCTAGAATGTAATTGTTCGCATCTACTTTTTTTTAAATGGGTTTTAGTTTTTAGATTGTTGTTTTCTATATATATATTACAAAATCCAAGAATACCACCTCTCTCTTACTGCTGCTAGAAACAAACTTTAAATTTAAATCATTCACATTTATCAATGTCAGGAAATTATCCAATGATTCTTGATCTCCCTGCCATACGAAAATGATGTCATCTATGACACGGCGCCAGAGGACTAGGTTTGCCCCGAGCTCAGGATTGGACCAGACAAAATTGTCTTCCCAATGTCCCATAAAGATGTTTGCATAGCTCGGAGCAAACCTAGTCCCCATCTCTGTTCCACAGTTTTGTAAATACAAATTTTCATTGAACCAGAAATAATTTTTACCTAATGTGAATGTAATAGATTCTAGAATGAATTCAATTTGATCCTCAACTAACTCTTCACCAGCTCTTAAAAAAGCCTCTATGGCATCACGGCCATCTTTATGTGAAACAATCAATGTATTCTGAGAGGTTTGTGGACAGGGAGTCTATACCGGATAAAATCGGCCTTCCCGGAGGGTGTGTTATATTTTTATGTAAATTTGGTAGGAAGTAAAACAAGTGTATTTTAGGCTTCTCTTTTAGTAAATATTTATACTCATTATCATTTAATATGTTCAATGCTTTACCCCTATTTAATAACAACTGCAGATCTTGTAAAAATTCCCCTGTGGGATTGGCATCCAATATCGTATAAGTATTTTCATCTCCTAGCAGTCTATTCACTTCCTGAATGTAATAGCTCTTATCTAAAATTACAACTCCGCCCCCCCTTTATCGGCTGGTTTTATTATTATATCCTCCCTATTTTTTAATTCCTCCAATGCCTCTCTCTCTTTTTTATTTAGATTATTCTTAAAATTAGTGGTAGAACTGTCTTGTACTAGTTTATCAAAATCTTTAATTACCATTTGATTAAATACATTTAGAAAATCTCCTTTCTCATGGCTTGGGTAGAAAGTTGATATAGGTTTCAATTTACTGTGTATAATATCTTTCTCCTTCTTTGTAATGGGTAAATTAGAATTATAATTCTCTACATTCCTTTTTTCAGACTCTAAATTTAAAAAATGTCGTTTCACTGTCATCTTCCTTAAAATATTATGTGCATCTATGAATAGTTTGAAACTATTCGGCCCAATAGTTGGTGCAAACGAGAGTCCCTTGCTTATAACTTTATTTTGAAACTCAGACAATACTACTTTACTTAGATTAAAAATGTTTTTTTGCTAAAGGTTTATTCACTGTCTTCTTCCTTCTCCCTCTTTTCTCTTTCTTTTTGCATCTTTGGGGAAATCCAAGTGCCGGGATTTTGAGAGGCCCCTGCAGTTGAAGGGCCACACATACACACAAAAAAATGAGAAAAATGGAAGAATTTTTTAAAGAGTTTCTGTACGAGCAGACCAGACAGCAGGGACTGTTAATGCAGGAGCAGGCCCAACTACTATTGCAGCAGCAAACCCAGCTCCTAACCCAGCAGCAGGCAGCTGCTGACCCAATTCCAGGGGTCTGTCAGACAAGAACTTGCGAACAAACTCCCGGTCCTCCTGAGGAAAATGGCTCCAAACGAGAATCCAGGGGCTTTTCTACTGACATTTGAAAGGGTTGCCGAAGCTCAGGGCTGGGCAGATCACTGGGCAACTGCTTTGGCCCCGCTCCTCATAAGAGAAGCCAAGGCCTCATATCAGGGCTTCTCAGCAGATCAGGCAATGGACTACTAACAAGTAAAAGCCACCATACTGGATCGCTTAGGTCTGATCCCAGAGACCTACCGGCAGCAGTTCCGGAACCTGAAGTACACCGCTAAGATGAGACCCCGGGTCCTCGCTCAGCGGTTATTGGACTTGTGTACTCGCTGGATACAACCCGAGGAGCGCACTAAGGAGGCAATTCTTGAGCAAGTGGTGTTGGAACAATTCCTACAGATAATACCCCCTTCCGCACGCTCGTGGGTAAAACACCATGCTGCTGAAACCCTAGCTTTGGCGGTTCGACTCATTGAGAACTTCCTTGGGGCCGAGGATCAGGTGAGTGCCCTGGACCCGACGGATCCAACTTCACCAGCACTTGCGGAGACCGAAAGAGGGAGATTGGAACAACGGGAAAACTACGGCCCCACCATGTACAACCGTCATGTGCCACGAAAGGAGCAGTCCTTCCAACAAGGAAGAAGTCAAAATGCCGGGCACCGCCGAGACCCTCATCCCCTTCCTGATGTCGGCTTGTCGCCAAATGAGAGGAACTTCCAAGGACGTTGCCCACAGGACCCACTAGATGCCTGGTCTCCAGTATCCAGTCCAGCGGAGCGCTATCAACAGCCCCCTCCTGCGAGGGAACCCTCTCCATGTTCCGACTGTGGAGAACAAGGCCACCGGTATGTGGACTGACCACAGATGGATTGTTCCTTCAGCAGGACCGTCGCCTCGGCCTTCACTGGAGAAAATTACAAGCCCTGGCTACTTCCAGCCCAGGTTGGGGGAAAAAACTTCCAGGCCCTTGTAGATTCGGGCTCTGGGAAAACTCTGGTCTTCCAGGAACTGTTACCGCCAAACGTGTGTTCTTTTGACTCTCCATGGAGTATAGAATGTATACACGGCGATGTAAAACGGTATCCTATGGCCAAAATCCGGCTACAGGTAAAAGATCAGGAGGCCTACCTCGAAGTAGGAGTCGCTCCTTGGCTCCCTGCCTCCGTTGTGCTCGGCCGGGACTGGCCTTTCTTTTCGGACCTAATGGCTCCAGTCTCTCACGAGGAGCCTTATTCTATGGCTCAGGAGAACCCTGGCAAATTGTTCCCCTTCTCGGCAGACCTTTTTCCAACTAGACACCGAGTTCCAGAGACTCGGAAGCAAAGACGCTCTGACAAACAGGACTGGTTGCAGAAATCTGGGCCTCAAGGTGACCATTCTAGTAGCCAGAGGTCACAAGTGATGGCTGGGGATGGCCAGAGGGAGGGGGATATGGGCCCTGGAGATTTACCAGACCTATACCTCCCTGATTTTCGCCAGAGGCAAAGGGAAGACCCAGTCCTTGCTAGAACATTTGATAAGGTGGTAAAAATTGATGAGCAGATATTGAATGCACAGGGGGTGATAGTATTCCCCCATTTTGAATTATCAAATGATATCCTGTATAGGGTGAATAGGCAGACACAAACAGGGGAGGTCACCAGACAGATATTGGTTCCGAAGGCGTTTGTTAAATCTGTGTTCACTCTAGCCCATACTGTCCCTTGGGGTGGTCACCTTGGCAGGGATAAAACATTGGACCGTATTTCGTCCCAATTCTATTGGCCAGGGATGTATAGTGATATTTCCAAAATATGTGCAGCATGTCCGGAGTGCCAGCTAACTAGTCCAAAGGGACAAAAACCAGCCCCCTTGGTTCCTCTACCCTTGGTGTCAGTTCCCTTTGAGAGGATTGGGGTAGACTTGGTAGGACTTCTAGAACATTCTGCAAAAGGACACAGGTTTATTCTTGTAATAGTTGACTATGCAACAAGATATCCTGAGGCATTCCCCCTGAGAACAGCAACGGCGAAGCAAGTAGCCAACCAGTTGTTGGAGCTGTTCTCACGGGTTGGACTTCCCCAGGTTATGTTGACAGAACAAGGTACAAATGTTATGGCTAAACTGATGCAGGATGTTTTAAATTACTAGAGGTCAAGTCTGTTCGGACATCGGTCTACCAACCACAGACTGACGGATTGGTGGAAAGATTTAACCAAACTCTAAAAGGGATGCTGAGGAAATTTGTAGATTCAGAGAAGAGAGCCTGGGATGAACTTCTCCCTTTTCTGCTATTTGCAGTGCGGAAGTTCCCCAGGCCCCCACGGGTTTCTCTCCATTTGAACTTCTGTATGGCCGCCAACCCCGGGGTATCCTAGACCTCCTAAAGGAGTCCTAGGAGGAACAGTGGTCCCCTTCTAAGAATACCCTGCAATATGTATTGGACCTTAGGAAGTGCCTAGATGTGGTCGGCCATTTTGTTAGGGAGAATCTTAGATCAGCCCAGGACAGTCAGGAGAGACATTACAATCAAAATGCTCGTATGAGAGTGTTTCACCCAGGAGATCAGGTGATGTTGTTGTTACCCAGTTGTGAGAGCAAACTCCTACCCAAATGGCAGGGCCCATTCAAAGTTCTCCGCCGCACGGGTGATGTGGATTATGAGATCGCTCAACCAGGGTCCAGGAAGGGTAAACAAATTTTCCATGTGAACTTGCTGAAACCCTGGAAGATGCAGCAGTCTCTATTCATCCACTCGGTGGAGGAGGAAACGGACTTGGGTCCTCAGCCCCCACGGGACAACATCGTGGGTGACGATAAAATCCCAATGGGTAGACAGTTGTCCTCTGAACAAAAAGAGGACTTGTTAGAAATAATTACACAATTCCATAATGTTTTTTCTGATTTGCCAGGGCAAACTAATTTAATTTCACATGTGATCGAGACAACACCTGGGGTAAAACTACGTTCCCGTCCTTATAGGTTGCCTGAAAGTTGTTGGGCCCCGGTAGAGAAGGAGTTACTAGAAATGTTACACTTAGGAGTGATTGAGGAATCATGCAGTGAGTGGTGTAGTCCACTAGTTATGGTCCCTAAACCCAATGGGAAGGTAAGATTTTGTGTGGACCTCCGAAAGGTCAATGTGGTATCCAAGTTTAACGCAAATCCCATGCCAAGGGTGGACGAGTTAATTGACACCCTTGGTAACACGGAATATATATCCACGCTGGACTTAAAAAAAGGATACTGGCAAATACCCTTAGAGGAAAAGTCCAAGTGCAAAACAGCCCTTGCCACTCCTATGGGTTTATACCAGTTTTTGACAATGCCATTTGGACTGCATGGAGCCCCAGCTCATATCAGAGACTCATGGATAAAGTGCTGAGACCCCATAGGGCTTATGCCGCAGCCTACCTAGATGACATTGTCATTTATAGTAAACACTGGCGGGCCCATCTAAATAGGTTGAAAGCGGTCCTCAAATCTCTAAGAGAGGCAGGGCTCACAGCCAACCCTAAGAAATGTGCCTTAGGTAAGGCGGAAACCAAATACTTAGGGTATGCAGTGGGAGGTGGAAAAGTAAGACCACTAGCCGGCAAGGTAGTTGCCCTGAAAGAAGTTCTAACCCCCCAAACAAAAACGCAGGTACGCGCTCTGCTGGGTTTAGCAGGGTACTTTTGGCGGTTCATCCCCAACTACTCGGAAGTTGCAGCCCCATTAACGGACCTCACAATGTGGCCCTACACAAGTGGTATGGTCAAGGGAGTGTAAGAGAGCCTTTGAGGACATAAAAATGTGTCTATCAGAGGGTCCCGTCCTTAGAAGCCCAGACTTCAACAGGCCTTTTGTAGTGCATCCGATGCATCAGAGATAGGGCTAGGTGCAGTGTTGTTACATCCAATCCTTTTTCTGAGTAGGAAATTGTTCCCGAGGGAAAAAACTACTCAGTCATTGAGAAGGAGTGCCTCGCAATAAAGTGGGCAATCGAGGCTTTGAGGCATTAACTGTCAGGAGTTTTCTCTGGTGACGGACCATGCTCCATTGAAGTGGTTAAATAGTATGAAGGACTCCAATGCTAGATTGACCAGGTGGCATATGGCCCTCCAACCCTTCTCATTTGAGATCCAGCACAGGCCTGGAAAAGAAAATGCAAATGCTGACTTCTTTTATAGAGAAGGGGTGGATGGTCGGGCTTCAGCCGTGCATGGCCCCAGCCACACACTAACAGGGGAGGAATGTGACAGGGTGAATGAACGTCACCTGGCAAACCTATGTTTAGGCTTGCAGTGCAGCAGTGACGAGGTTAAGTTTCAGTTGAGAAGGGCTGCTTAATTAGTCTGACCCCAGCTGCATAATCAAGGTGTTTTAAAACCCCCAGGCTGTACACACATGCAAGCTAGCTGGTCAGGAGACAGGACTGAAATACTGAAGAGATGACTGCTATAAGGTCAGTTTTTCAAAGTACGTGTGATGAACTCTCTGTGTCCTGCATGCTGAAGAGAAGCTGCCTTGTTTTCTACGCTGAAGAGAAGCTATTTTGTTTTTGTCTGCTGAAGAGAAGCTATTTTGTTTTTGTATGCTGAAGAGAAGCTATTTTGTTTTTGTGCGCTGTATATTTTTAAGGCTCAATAAAGAAGCCTTATCAAGAGAACCCTCATGTGTGGTTGCATGTACCCTGCAACAGTAAGGTTATGAAATGGGGTGGAGGTTAGGACTCAGTGTTTCCTGTCTCCTGTCACCATTAGATTGACAATGAAATAGGAAACAGGGCAACATGGATTTCTGCAACAAAAAAAACCTATTTATTGGGCCAAGTAATGATTTGACGTTTCGGCAGGCACAGCTGCCTTTCTCAAGTTTGGCTGGCCTGCCTTAGACCCTGCCAAAGGTAAGGCCGACCCTGCCCTCAGGTTTCTGGAGAAAAGTGACATTATTCTCATACTTCTTCTTATTAGAACATTTAAGGGCACTTGGAGCCAATCTATTTTTTAAATACAGGCTTTTCTAAGAACAATCTTTGGTCATTCAATTATGTTATCCTTCAAAACAGGATCTAATTGCAGGAGTCCTCAACCTGTGCCAATGATTCTTCTTATCTTAAAGCAGAAAAACATAACATGTTATATGTTTTTTTTTTTTTAAATAAATCAGTTCCATAGTATTAGATAATACTCCATTTTTTTATTATTCAATTCTTAATGCCATTTTAAATAAGTTTTAACACATGCTTTGAATTATATAGCAGGTTTTAGCCCACCTCCCCAGCAGTGCAAGATCTTTGAAACAACTTTCCTGTTTGTGATAAATTGTTGCCAAATTTCGCAGCACTTTGTGCTGTAAATTGTTACAATAGATAATGTTACCGCAGTAATATAAAGATGCATTTTAGCTGTTGTGTTACAGTACATTGACTGAATCTGCCATTATGTTAGCCACATAATAAGGATTTTGACACATTTATAACAGGAGCACAAAACGATTTCCAGCTTAGTTAAAAAATGCAGAATTATAGATTGCCACATGCTTTACATATACAAATAAGAAAAATAGCTAATAAGAATAAGGGGGAAAGTAGTATTGCTGCATCAAAACCTTACGTGTAATAAGCAGTGACAAACATGGGGGCTCTTGATAGTCCAGAATCTTCAGCTTTACATTTAGGCGTCAAAAGCGATTCTTGTGATACAACTTTACTATTGTCTAGTGATGATTAATTCTGGGTCGTGACCCTTATCCAAAAACCTCATGGCCACATCACTGGTCCTCAAAATGCTCCTTCACTTTAGAGCAATTTATCTTAATCCTTAAAAAATGCTCATACTTTACATGTACCTGAATCTGTACCCCCTTCCCCCTGTTTTATTTTCTGTACCCCCCCCCCCCTTTTGCTTTATCCCCTCCCTCCCCCCTTGAAAAAGATCACTGAAAATTTGAGTTTCAAAAACAAATGGAATAAATTCCTTAAAAAAAAAAAATGTCCTCGCACAATATCTTAAGCCAATTACTAGCATAGCTACTTTTACAGCCCAGATAAGAGTTTCACATCCATCTTTTAAAAAACATTTTGCTAATCACCAAGTTATTTTCAATAGTAAGGCTAAGATACAAAAAGTGTATTTCACTGGGATGAATCTCCACTGGCAGTAGTTTATTCTTATAATTGGAATTTAAATATGAAAAAAAAAAAGGCCTCCAGATCTTGTAACGAATTAGACCTAACAGTAAATTAGAATATCGTCAACATATCTTTTATACTACAGTACTTAATATACTTATACAAAAACAAAAGATCACACCACTCACCAGCAAACAATAAATGTGAATGCAAGTATATGAAATTAATGGTTGTGCCTGATTGCCAGACAGTGGAAATGGGGTGCTACCTACTGTATGTGATGGTGATTCTGTTATATCATGTAGAGGACCAGCTGATGTGATCAGCTGAACTTCTAAAGAAAGCACATTTGTTGGAGCACACCTGGGCTATTAAACCTTAGCATTCAATGCATCTTGAAATATTAAATAGCTACACATGCTTATGAAAAAGGGACAGTGTGTAAGTATATAAAATAATAAAATCACAGGAGGTGTGGCTGTCTCATTTTTATCCACTGGAGGAGATACCAAGATCTCAATTGCTAAGGGTGAAACTGATCTACCAATCAATTACCATAGTGGGTGCGGTAGATATATACTGTAGTTAACATCCATTAACACAATACTGGTTCTAATAAGAGTATGGAATGAAGGTAGTGCACGCACTCAAACAAAAAGGGTGAAAGTGGGGTACTAAACCACCAGTGCGCTGGTTCTGGGGAGCTCCTGATGTCCCACATAGATCCAGTGGGCGTCGACGTCGTGGAGCTGAGCAGGGAGGGGTGCGTATCAGAGGGGGCATGTATTGGTGTGTGTATATATATTTGCTGTTCACTTGTATTTGGTAGCCTACATCTTGAGAAAGGCAGTACTACTGCCGACACGTTGGATTCCTTGGCAAATTAAACCCCTTTTCATTTGATGATTAAGTGTGCCTGATTCTTTTTCTTCACTCTAATAAGAGTATAACAGTTGTGTAGGCTTGCATGTGCTAATAAGGATCATTTGGTCACTGAGTTGAATGATAGTGGTCAAATGATATTGAAAAGTGGCTGTAATAATGAATGGCAATTAACCTGTAAAGCTCATGCAGATTGAGGTCTCATACTGTACAAACATAACTGTGCATAGAACCTAGATCCTAATTGAGTGCAATATTTGTACTCCAAACTGTGTAAATCACAGTGCAGCTTAACGCAACAGATTGTTTGAGGCTTCAGAATATGATAAATTGTATATATCAAATGCCTGGGAAAATGAACTGGATGTCAAAGGCTATTAGAATCCCAGTGCAGTACACCTAGGCTGCCTGTTGAGTCCACAGAATGTTGGCAGCCTCATAATCTTAGTAGGCATCTGTGAACAGAGTGCTTCATATAGGGTAAGGCTATAAAATAGACAGCATAGCACTGTAACATGCTCCTGCATAAACTGATTCTCCACTGGCAGTAACATGCTCCTGCATAAACTGAGTTGGTATCAGAGAATAATAAATGCCTCCTTGCAGTTAGAACTGGATGTTAGCTTGAAGGCAGCAATGTAACCCAATTAATATAATCCAACAGGAAAAGGAGCCCTACCTGCTCTGTTGGATCCTTGAATAAGTAATTATATATGTTCCCTGCCTCAGAATATAGGTAGGCGTCTGTTGAGTTGAAGCTTATTTCTATTCGGCTTACTAAGATTTTGGCTGACAGTGTATATTATTGGGAGTTCTGTGGACTCAGCAGGCAGCCTAGGTGTACTGCACTGGGATTCTAATAGCCTTTGACATCCAGTCCATTTCCCCAGGCATGTATCATATTCTGGAGCCTCAAACAGACAGTTGCGTTAAGCTGCACTGTGATTTACAGTTTGGACTTACAAATATTGCACTCAATTAGGATGTATGTTCAATTCCCAGTTATGTTTGTATGAGACCTCAATGTGCATGAGCTTGTCAGGTTAATTGCTGTTCATTATTACAGCCACTTTTCAATATCATTTGACCAATATCATTCAACTCAGTGACCAAATGATCCTTATTCTTATTAGTACATGCAATTCTACACAACAGTTATACTCTTATTGAACCAGTATTGCGTTAATGGATGTTATCTATATATCTACCACAGGCACTATGGTAATTGATTGGTAGATCAGTTTCACCCTTAGCAATTGAGATCTTGGAATCTCCTCCAGTGGATAAAAATGAGACAGCCACACCTCCTGTGATTTTATTATTTTATATACTTACACACTGTCCCTTTTTCATCAGCATGTGTAGCTATTTAATATTTCAAGATGTATTGAATGCTAAGGTTTAATAGCCCAGGTGTGCTCCAACAAATGTGCTTTCTTTAGAAGTTCAGCTGATCACAGCTGCTGGTCCTCTACTAAATATTCTTCTTAAAGGGATGATAATCCAAAATGTGATTCAGGACTGTTGAAAATAAGTTGCATAGACAATAGAAAAGGAAAAAAAGAAAAACGGTGCACTACTGAGATTAAAGGCAGTGAGCCCCAGAGAATAACTAGGAACATTAATGAACAAATTCAACAGATGGAAAAAGTCAGGTACTAGAAATAACTTTTGTGATAAAGATTTCACTGTAGAAACAGTTCCCAGAAACTCTGTTAAAGAGGAAAGATAAACATAACCCACTGCACAGAATGCTCTGATTCAGTCAAGAAACATATGTTAGGCTAAGGCCCCGGTAACTCCGCTGCAACGCGCGCCCGCGAGATTGGCGGCGCGTGCAGCCGATTCCCTGGTCTGCAGCTCACTGCAGGAAGAGAGACCGGGGGGCATGGCGGGGGAGTGATGGGGGCGTGGCCATGACGTCACCCGGCAAGTTCACCCTCATTGGCTGAACTTCCGGGGGGCGTGCCGTATCGCTCGTCGCGAGTCCTGCTCTCAATTCTATTGAGAGCAGGAGCAACTCTCGCCCCAGCACTGTGGCCCCCCCTCACAGTGGGCCTGGCGCCATTGAGGGGAGGGCTCTCGTCCGTGCAGCGTCCGCTACAGCGGACGCTGTAGTAGGCAGCGGGGTCAAGGCCTAACTATATAAAAATTTCAAATATAAACATTGTGGAATCTGAACTTTAAAATGTAGTTTACTTAACATTAGGATCGGCCATTGCAACATCTTAAAAATAAATATTAATATAAATATATATATAAATATTGTAACACCCTTTCCCCTATCCCTATGGAAACAGTGGTAATTATGGTACTGGTGCTAACTGTGAGGCATACAGAAGGCCTGGGCCTCTGCTCATAAGGAGCCTGGGGTGACTGTGTGTTCTATATATCTCTATGGTTCTGCGCCTCCACCTATGAGGATCCTGGGTAACAGGATGACTCCTCATAGGAACTTGTATGCCTTATAGTATACCCCAGTAACACACACAACCAGGTATAAAATAACTCCTTTACTGTGATCCCACAGAAGGCATCAAATAATACGCACAACACAATGCACAGTAATAACAGGGACAATAGTAATATCGTCCGCGGGTAGCTAGCCCCAAAAGTACCTAGGGTGCTTAGGCACCTGTAACACAGTGTCCTGCAAGCAACCCCTTCTAACGTGTGTGTGAGGGCAGCGCTACCTTCTCCCTTGCGTTGGTGCACAATACCTTCCTGTTTTAAGGTCCAACCAGGTAATACTTGCAAGCGAAGACAAGAATAGCAGCAGAGTCCAATCCTGTGAGGTCTCTGACCACAGCCCCTCACACCTCCCACCTCACATCCGGATGCTGGATGGTGACACAGGCTGCTGTGGAAATGTCCCTCTGCGCTCTGATCTGCTCCGCTTGGCTACCTAGCCATAGGGCCAGTCCTGCACACGTCTCTATGGTGAGGGGAACTCCCTGGGGCCTAGGGGCAGGATTTGGGCCTAGTCCGGGAGCATGGCAAAGCTCCCCAGACACTACCTTACTCCTCTCTGGCTCAGGATAATCTGCCATGGTCACCTCTGTACCACGAGGAAATCCTATCTCTCTAGGTCTCATCCTTCCGGTCACGCCAACCCTTAGATGGCCACCGCATTACACAAAATACAGCCTGAAGGGCACATGCCAGCCATAACATTGCCGACGCAATACTGCAATTTCTCCTTAACAACGGAGCTGTTCTCCCCCCTAGGAGGTAAGAAGGGGGATCCCTGCTACACTACTATCTAAAACAAAAAAGTTCAGTGATGTTCCTAGCTATCTTGGCTGCAGTATCTATTAAAAGGAATTTCCACAATACATGTTCCATTTAAAATATTTATGAGGCTTTGTGGTGAAGTGCTATAAAAAGACATGAAAAATATGTTATCTAGGCTCAATGTCACGGTATTAAAATTTTATAGACTGAAGTTTAGTCATGGTACCATACATGTCCCTTCAAATACAGTAAGCAATTATCTTTCTTTAACTTGGGTAGGGTAGTATTGTAATTTAGGTATCTGCATACCAGATTCCCCAAGCATAATGTAGCCAGTAATGAATAGGCTAAAAGTTATTTAAAGCATAATTTTTCACATTCGGTTTTTAACTTAGAATATAAGAAGTTTCAATTGTCTTCCCAAATTAATGTTGACCCTTTTTGAAAGAAAATTGCATGATAAAAAGGAAAGAGACCTTATTTTAAATGAATGTAAAGAAAAACACAAGGGCCCTGTAAAACAATACAGTATATTTTATAATTAATGAAATACATTATTTTTGGGAACATTTGTAAACTGACAGTCTAAAAGATATAATCATACTGTATGTGATATAAAAGCAGCGCTCAACGTTGCATTTCTTTTCTTTGTTTATTTCTTTTTTTAGTTATAGTATTGTAGCAGGACATCTCCGGAACTGAACTATGTTAATTTCAGCTCCAGGAACCCCTGTCTTCCCAAGATACTGTACTTATTTCTGTAAGGGGTGCCAGTATTGCTTCATATTCATATTTAAATGTCCCTCATCACGCAAAGGATGACATCAAAGCTTCCTAATGGCCCACAAGATGCTGGAAATTTAAGCCGCCATTATGTTAGCTCAACAAGCCCCGTCGGAGCTGCTACCTGCAGAGATACTGGTGACCCCTACGGAGGTAAGTCTCTCGGGAAGCAGGGGGTCCCCTGAGCTTAAATTAAGATAGTTCAGCTCTGAAGACGCCCTGCTTCAAACCTATAACTAAAATAAATGCATAGATAAATAAAGCAAGAAATGCAACCCGGGGTGTAGCTTTAAGACATGTATATTGTCATATTTTCATTAAACGCATGCTCAGAGAAGCATTTGGCATCTGTATCTCTTATGGATTTTTCTTTTATATAATCCGGAGCGGTCATTCGGGCTGTTTTTAGACAAAAATCTCCATTGAGTAAAATGGCCCAAGTGGCTGTTTTAGAAAATATAGAATAAGGCCTAGATACATCAAACTATGTTAAAAAAATATATGCGCATTGCTAATCCACAAGTCTCATGACCTCTTGCGGAGTCAAGTATGTGGTTATTATCTCTTTTTTTTCTAGTAAACAGGGCCAAAAAGTCCTTAGGGTTCCTGTTGGGGATGGCAGAGTAATTGAGGTGAATTGTGTTTTTTTGGGGGGAAATATTGCACATTTTTAGTGCCCAGCGAGGAGGTAACCGAGTTAGCTGGAGAGCTGGATGTTATTAACCCTTTCATATACACAGTCACATGCTCATGTGCAGTGAGGTTCGTGACAGTGTGGTTTTCTCTAGTTTGGTACAGTAGTTGATTTTCAATTGTCTGTGTTTTGCTTTTTGTAGTGTGATTGTGTGGAAGAATAAGTATTATCGTGAGAGCGTGTGATTGTTCTGAGAGTTGGAGGAGGGGAGAAGTGGAGTAAGTGGGGGGAGTGTAAGGACTAGAGAGAGTGGGCGTGGTCCTGAGAGTGGTGAGGGGCGTAGGGGCTGTGAGAGGACTGATGGTTTTGGGAGTGGTGTGAGGAGATTAGAAGGAGTGGTAAAGGTTTTGACAAAAATTGGGGCCGGTTAGGAAGGCTGAAGGGGAGAGGCAAGTGCAGAGGGAAATGGGAGGAGTTCAGGGAGCCAGGGAACAGAAGCAAGCCCTATTGGAGGCAAAAATAGAGCCTCCAGATAGAGAATATGGTACTGATGAAGTAGAGAGGATTTTTGAACCTTTGAGGACACAATATCCAGTGTCGGCGTAGACCTTGGTTTCCCAGAATGGCTGGACAAACGAGTATGAGAACCTGCAGTATACAAGCGGCTCTCCGATGGCATCTGTATTGCATTCTGTTTCATACTATGTTGTAGTTTAATCCCTCTATTTTATGAACTTCGCAGTCAAAATAAAGGTTTTTAATATTATTGCACTCCTTTTAGATAATTACAGGCATACCCCGCATTAACGTACGCAATGGGAATGGAGGTTGTATGTAAAGCGAAAATGTACTTAAAGTGAAGCACTACCTTTTTCCCCCTTATCGATGCATGTACTGTACTGCAATCGTCATATACGTGCATAACAGATATAAATAGCACATTTGTAACAGGCTCTTTAGTCTCCCCGCTTGCGCACAGCTTCGGTACAGGTAGGGAGCTGGTATTGCGGTTCAGGACGTGCTGACAGTCACATGCTCGAGCTGCCATTTGCCTATTGGGCGATATGTCCTTACTCGCGAGTGTACTTAAAGTGATTGTCCTTAAACCGGGTTATGCCTGTATAGTGGGTGTCCTTTTACTTTGTAAGGTGCAGGCAGTTGAAGAGTGGCTGGTATCCCACTTCTGCCACGTAGTTAAACTTGAAAATGTAATATTACACCTGAGGAAGGGAGGTCCCCGAAATGTTGTGCATTTGCAACCTGCAAATAAACCACTTTATTACACTATAATGTCTGATGTCAGACTTTATTAGAACATTTTGAAGAAGATATCCAGCTTCTATTTTATGAACTTGTGAGTCACTGTGTTCCTCAACATCCACTCAAAGAATTATCCCTGCAAACAGGAGAAGAAATCAGTGATTTGAGAGCAGCAGACCAAGCCAAGAACTTATCAGTATTATTTATTTCATTATTTACGATTATCACTCACAGTCACTTATTTTGTTATACTGTAGTGCTGTTTTATAGCGCATTAAAACAAAATCACACTGTAGAGAGGTAGCACATGTGTAATTTGATGTTTTCTGATGATGAAAATCTGGTCTTGGTTGAGAACATTGTGTGATCTATGATGAGATTCTGGTAAGACTGGCATCTAAGAAATTTACACTAACAAGCTATTTATTTATTTATAAAAATGTTTTCCCTGGAAGTAATACATTGAGAGTTATCTCTCGTTTTCAAGTATGTCCTGGGCACAGAGTTATAATGACAAATACATGGTTACATTAGGTGAACAGGGTTATATATTATATATAAAGACATTGCATTACATTAGGTGAACAAGGTTATTATACATTATATATGAAGACATTGCTTGAACAGTTAAAGATCAAATAAGTTACTGTATAGGAGGTGTGTTAACACAGTGTTGACATTTCCCACGAGACAGTTAATCACTGCAAAATATGATATTCAGATATTAAAATGAAGCTGAAGGAGAAAATGGCTCAAGAAGCATCACATAGCAGAGGGATATAAGTCCTTTTGTTAGTGTGTTGTACACACAATAGGAAGAGCACCTTAAACAGGTATTGCCATGATGAGTAGCATCACAATGAGTAAACATGCATTATTTACAAATTTTGTGGACAGTAGCAATATATCTAACAAGCATGTTAACATATGCTACATTTTTTATGGAAACAGGTTGATAACATGCCTGCTAAAAAAATCACATCTATATTTTACTATTACCACAATTTTATCTTATCGCTGTTTGATGTATCTAGTACTTAGTGCAGGGGTGGGCAACTTCAGTCCTCAAGCGCCACCAACATGTCAGGTTTTACGGATATGCCTGCTTCAGCACAAGTGGGTCAGCCGTCGACTAAGGCACTGATTGAGCTATTTGTGCTGAAGCATCCATATCCTGAAAACTTGACTTGTTGGTGGCCCTTGAAGATTGGAGTTGTCCACCCCTGCCTTAGTGTCAAGTGCTTTGCATCAGCTCGCATTATCCACCGATTCTGCAATCACCTGGTAAAGAGGTACACATTGTAGTTTACGGGCCTGATTCAGTGGATGTTTACAGAGTTAATATACAGTTCTGATGAAGAGGAAGATGCCTCAAGTAATACTTCTAAAAAGTGGCATTGGGATACATGTAAGGCAGAGTTAGCATGGATAAAAAAACAGCAATTAATAATAGTTAAAAAAAAGATGAGTACTGAGTGGACAGCTTACTATTTATTTATTTATTTATTAAATGTTTTACCAGGAAGTAATACATTGAGAGTTACCTCTTGTTTTCAAGTATGTCCTGGGCACAGTTCTAAAAAATATCTGGTTACATTAAATGAGCAGAGGTTATGCAGTCAATTCACAGACATTTCATGGAGAGATGGAGTTGGAAAATTGGGATAAAAGGGCTGGTGCGTTTTAGATTGAAATAGAGAAGCTTAAATAGAGAACTATTGTTGTGAGGAACAACATAATGGTCTGTTACACACTTAACAATAACTTAGAAATCATATGTAGCCCTGTTTCTCTCCATCCACCTCCCCCCCCCCCCGTGGGAGACAGCCAACGACTGATACTTACTGTAGACAGGAGTGCAATAAAACGTTTTTTTATTGTATGGCAGGCATCCACTGCAGATCTTCATACAGTGATGCAGAGTCTCCAAGATCCCAGACCTCTGGATGGTGATGGCCCTTGGTTTTACAGGGCCTCTGTGGCTGAATCTGATGTTCCCTCAGCCAAAGGCTGGGGGTGAGCACACTCATCCTACATAGGAGAGACTAACAGCTCTCTGCTTCCTCTCTCTTCCAGAGCAGGAACAGGACTTCCTCTCTCTTCCAGAGCAGGAGCACTACTGACACTAACTTGGCCACACCCTCCTAGGAGGATCAAGTTGGGGCGGGCTCGTGGTCTATACCCATACCAGATAGGCTTACACAGGCCATGAGTCACCACCTTACTTCTATCACTCATAATAGGGGCATGAGGGGTGTCAAGAGTCCATAGATTTAACCTGTTACTGCCTGCAGCTAACAGGACTTACATAACAAGGATAACAGGGAGGGGAAAGAAAGGCAGAAAAGACATACCCTGTTACACATGATACAACTATAAAAGAAAAAACTGAACAGATTATTACTCAATTTGCAAATGCACAATTGTTTTAGTAAATTAGATGCCTTCACTGGATTTGGCAGCGAAACCTAACAAAAGAGAGATCCAATGGTGCACCTATAAGATTCCATTAAGAAGATACTGATTAGTATGTTTGCTCTTTAGTGTGCCACAAAAGATGATCTTCATTATATTAACATTGAACAATAGTGCTTCATCCCAAGAGAAAGAAAGATGTTCAGTGTCTCCTGAGCATGATGAACTACCCTGGAAAATGTACACTTCATCTAAACATTTCCCAGCACTGAGGAAACTGTTATAAACTAAACAGGAATAGTTTTGGTTTCCAGAAATTAACCATTTTGGAAAGCTTTAAACAACAATTGAAAGCATAGAAGGACGTTACCGTATTTTATTTATGGGGAAGAAGGTACTCAAATTCAGTCTTTCTAACTTAACTGGTTGAACAAGGCTAAATATGTAAATTATTATTGAAGTGAAACTTCTTTCGTGGCACCTAGTCCTGGTAGAACAAAACGGGATAGATGGGGGCGAAATGTGAAACGGAAGTGACGTCACGTAATGGACGCCACTCCGCTCACACGTCCCCTGTCACATACAGCGGTGGCTATCGCCGCCGGCGCCGCTCCTAATTGCCACCGCACCCCCACACACACCCCCCCACACACCCCCCACCCCCACCCGGCTGCTGACATATGCGGCGGCGATAGCCGCCGCCGCTCCTAACGGCCCGCCTAACTGTTCCACGACCGCTGCCATGCCGCGCATGCGCAGTTGTGATGGCGCCGCTGACGGACGCCACACATGCGCAGAAGCGGCTGGCAGCGGCGTCGTTCCACTCACACGCTCCTAACGCCCATTGGCAGCGGCACCATTCAACCCTCCACTGACGCGGGCGTTCGCGGGCCCCCTGGCGCAACCCGCGTGGCACAGGGGCTCGGGGGGGGGTTGCAGTATTTGCGCTCGGGGTGGTGGTGTGGGTGTGTGTGCAGAATTTGCATAAGGGGTGGGAAGAGAGGTGGTGCGCAATGTTACACCCCGCCCCTGGCTGCAGCTGGACACATACACACTGACTGACCCACCCACACCCCCACACACACTGACTGACCCACCCATGCCCCCACACACACTGACTGACCCACCCATGCCCCCACACACACTGACTGACCCACCCACGCCCCCACAAACACTGACTGACCCACCCACGCCCCCACACACACTGACTGACCCACCCACGCCCCCACACACACTGACTGACCCACCCACGCCCCCACACACACTGACTGACCCACCCACGCCCCCACACACACTGACTGACCCACCCGCGCCCCCACACACACTGACTGACCCACCCACGCCCCCACACACACTGACTGACCCACCCACGCCCCCACACACACTGACTGACTCACCCATGCCCACACACACACTGACTGACCCACCCACGCCCCCACACACTCTCTGACCCACCCACACCCCCACACACACTGACTGACCCACCCACGCCCCCACACACACTGACTGACCCACCCACACCCCCCCACACACTGACTGATCCATCCACGCCCTCACACACACTGACTGACCCACCCATGCCCCCACACACACTGACTGACCCACCCACGCCCCCACACACACACCCCCACACACACACACCCCACACACACACCCCCCCACACACCACATCCCCACACCCCCCCCACACACACACACCCCACACACACACACACACACACACACACACCCAACACCCTCCCCCCACACACACACTGACTCACATACACACACTAACTGACACACTGACTGACCCCCACACACACACACACACACTGACTGACACACATACACACTGACTGACACACACACACACTGACTGACACACATATATACACACACACACACACACACACACACACACATACACTGACTGACACACATACACACAAGGAATTCACACTTAGTGCAAATAGCTAATACAGGGGATGTGTGCCGAGCACGCGCATTATAAGTCAAATTTATTTGCGTTTTGTCAATGAAATTGTATTTTGATTTTTAATTAAAACATCACCAATACAAATACAATTTCTGTGACAAAAGTCAAAGAAGTTTCACTTACTATGCGCGTGCACAGCACACACAGCTAATTATTTTGCTTATAAATACGCTGGCATTTCCTCCTCCTTCTCAAGCACAAGGCTCAACCGTGCTTATATATTGCCCACTTATATATGCAGCCCAAATTCGGGTAAATTCAGGTAAATAAACTGTTTACCCTTCTCCATGGTGTTCATACAAGACAGTTAGTTGAAGTTCTGTGCACCCGGAAGACATTAACATTTCACCAGATACTTTGCAGCCAGGGTTCAGTGCAGTGATTTCCACTAAATACGTGTAAGGATGTGTATACATATATATGTATGGTTCCGCGCTGTCACTGACATAGGAAGCGCCATACTGTTCTTTTGCCAGTAAGGTCACTGAGTAAGAGTCAGGCTGCGCATGCGCGAGGAAAGCGTGCGAACGGCAACCAATCTGGAGAGACTTTGGGGGTTGCACTCTGAACTCTGAACTGTGGGAGAGTCGGCTGAGGCTGGGGACCAATAGGGTGCGAGACTCTGTATAGAGGAAACAGGATGCGTGTGGGCGGTGGGACACACGAGTGAGAAGTGAAGGAGGAAGGTGGCGGAACCTCGTGTGCGCGAGCGGAGGGTCAGTGACCCTTCCGCTTAGGTGAGAGACATTCCCCAGCCCCCAGGAGCATTTCCCCTGTCATCGTAGGGTGCCGCTTTTGTAGGGACGGCCGTAGTAGTTTTGGGACCCATCCTTTAGTGCGGTTCAGCTGCGGAGTGGCGGACGCCATCTTGGTATGGCGGACAGACCTCACAGCATCACGGAGTGTCGGCGAAAGGCTGGAGCAACACTGAGTACCTGTGTGGAGTGGTGTGGTCACCGTAGTGACCGGAAGGTATCTTTAATCAGCAAGTGCACCTACACCGGTCATCAGGCGCTGATCCCGCCTCCCACTAACTAATTGGGGGCACCAGTGTGCCAGTGTACTATGCTGTACAGACACTAGTTACAGGACATACTCCTAGGGAGAGTGGCAGAGCCACCTGTGTACAGGAAATTATACCGAACAAGGTGTGGCTGAGCCACTGTGTGTGTGTTTCACATGATGTGATATATATATATAGAGTATAAGGGTTATGATGTGTCATGTATATTCTATAATCGTGCGTTACATATTGCAATAGTAAAAGGTTGCCCGTTACACAAACCGTTGTTTGTTTCTTACTCAGGGCAGATTCTCTAATATGGGGATCCTGGGTAAGTGGAGGCGCTGCACCATGATAGTTAAGGGTATGACCCCAGGCTCTCCCATGGCGGAGGCTCAGAGCTCCTGAACCTACAGGTATATACAGTACACCAGTAGTTCCTTTCAATCCAGGATTCACAAAAAGGGCTACATACGGGATGTACAGTACGTATTAAAGAAATATTGGAGCAAATCTGTCTCAAGGTGAGGCATTTTCATCTTGTGCCTATCTGAGCCAATATATCAAGGTACAGTACTTTTTTATTAATAATGTACAATTTTTAATATGTGTGCACCACGATATTATTGCATTATCAGTGTAAAAGCTATTGGAATTGCATATTGGAGGAATCTTCCATCATTAATTAAGTAGAAATAGCTATGTTAGTCCAGTTGCGATAGTTGTGATTGAGGAAGTCATTTTGAGGAGCAGTAAGTTAATAATACTTATGTAAACCTCATAAATCTTTTGTTCAATTTGTCTTGTGACTCATAATAGTAGGGTAGTGTAAAAAGATGTCTAAAAGTTATGTACAAATAAAGCATAAATTAGTAACATGGTACAGTATGAAACAGTTTTCCTGTTTGAAATGCGAGCCATATTGACAGACACTATAACATGGGGCTTACAAGAAGGAACTGTACAGTATATACTGATTTATTTACTTGCAACTCAAAGAACCATTTAATAGTTATGGATTTCTTTTGTTTGTAACCATATATTTGCAAATGGAGCTGTGAATGCAGGAGTGAGTATAAAGTAGAAAAGTATAAAGAGCATATTTAGTCATCAAGAACCCCAATTTTATAAGTACAGTAACTTGGCATAGTTTTAAGCACTCAATGTCAAGTCCAAATGAATCTTAATCAAAATGACTTTTAAAAAGGTCAAAAGGTAATGTAAAGAATTGCATAAGGAAAATGTTTGAATATACTGTAGGGGTGTTTTAAACAGTTACCAAAGCTTCGTTCTAGAATTTAACATTCTCTACTTAACTGTTCAAGGAAAGATGGATGAAGTTAAATTTACCAGTCATCAATTATTAATGATAATGAAAATATAAAAATAATGAAAAAAGGGCAATAGATTAAGCAAATACTGTAGATGACTTAATAGAATGCCTTGCAATCTTACATTGCTTTGCCCAGTCAAAGTTTGTCTGCAGAATAAAATTGACTAATAACCGGGGGCTGTTTACAATAATGGAACCTGAATACTATTTAATCAACATGGACCATATTTCAGCAAAATACAAGGAAACTAACAGAAAATACCTAAACATCCTGATGCACTGACAGTTAATGGGGCCTCTGAATTTAACTTAACATTAGTAGTGCACAACCACAAAACAAGAAGACAGCAAATCACTCAGAAGCACCGCCTTCCCGGAGTATGAAAAACAAAATACAGTAATAGATAGTGTAGTCAGGGCCACCAACAGGGGGGGGGGGGAGAGTTGGGACAAGTGTCCTGGGTCCGATGGCTGAGGGGGCCCTGTCAGCCAGTGCTGGTAGTTGGGCACGGCCAAGCACAACTTCTGCATCCAGTTTGAAGGGCTCTGGTTGCCGCAGGGCCCCTGCTCTCCCCAGCTGCTGTGGGCCCCCTCTGCTAGGCTTGGCCTCTCTCCCTCTGGTGTGCTGGAAGCTAAGTGCAACTTCCGGGTGGGCCAAGCTTCTGGCACGTACCAACGGGAGAGAGTCCTGGCTTCATAGAGAAGGAGGCCTGGCGTGGGAGAGAGGCTGGCTTCAGCTGGAGAGATCCAGGGCATGAAACTCCTCTGACCACCCCAAATGTAGGTGTATGTGTTGTAGTGTGTAGTGTGTAGTGTGTGTGTATTGTATTTTGTGTGTGGTGGTATGACAGAGTCATGGATTCTATATGATAGAGTGAAGTACAGTAGGTGTGCTTTCAAGAATACAGGTGATTAAACTCCTCTGGAGAAGCTAGCTGCAGGTGCAGCTCATTAAGGAAGACTGAACTCATGACTGCAAAGGGGTTTAAAAGGCAGTCAGTAAGATGCCAGGAGATTTAGACATTTCTTCAACGAGGAAGGATACTGGTTTGAATGGTTCCACAGGCCTGCTGTATACAGGGCACATGTCCTTTCTACAAGGTGCCGTAGTATCCAGATGGATTTTCTGGACTCACCTGGGCAACAGTCCCACATCTCAAGATAAGGACTTTTTAGTGTATACTTTATAGTTATACATTTTAATGGTTAGCACTGGAAGTTAGCTTAGCTACCCAGTGGGATAGTCAGGGACATTGCTGTCTTGTTAGCCTCTCTATTGTTGAGTAGGTTTTGTTTTTATGATTTGTTTTGCCTTAAAGGGACAGTGTGCCTGCATTACTGGGTTTTGGATATTGTAAAATAAACCACCAAAGGGTTTGATAAAGCCTTAAATATACCATGTGGACTCTTGATGACCCTACCACGAGGCTATCCTGCCACAGTGGTATTGTATTTTGAGGGAGGGGTATTGTATTTTAAAAGGAGAATATTGTATTTTGGGGAAAGGGGATATAGTATTTTGGGCAGAGTACTGTATTTTGAGGGAGGTATTGTATTGTATTTTGGGGAGGGGGGCATTTTATGGTATTTTGGGTGGGGGTTATTATATTTTGGTTAGGGTATTCTTTTTTGGGTGTGGGGAGTGTTATTGTATTTTGGGGAGGGGGGCATTGTATTTTATTTTTGGGAGGGGTATTGTATGGTATTTTGTGTGGTGGGTGGTATTGTATTTTGGGTGGGGGAGGTATTGTATTTTGGGTTGGGTGGTGGTATTGTATTTTGGGTGGGCAGGTAGTATTGTATTTTGGGGGGGTATTGTATTTTACATCTGGTGATGGTATTGTGGGGGTAATAGTATGTATCGGGGGCATTGTGTGTGTGTATGTGGGGAGGGGGGAATGAGTGTGAGTGGGGTAATTTAAGTATTAGGGGGGAGTGTGTGAGAGGAGAGAGGGGGTGAAGTGGGAGGTGCAGAAATGAGAGCTGGGAGAGGGAGTAAAGAAGAGAGGGGGAAGAGTGAGAGACAGAGGGGGGGGGCTGAGTGTAGTGGTTTTTGGAAATTTAAAATGAGCTGTTTTTGTATAGTATTTTATGCACTCACGTGTAACAGGTCATTTTCAGGCTATTCATAATCTCAACATCATTAAAAGAACAACATAGAGGAAAACATAGTGTAGCTTGTCTTAACTTCAGCATAGAGAGTATAGTTGTACTCACAAACAATTAAAATAATCGTTCCCAGAAAAGAATCACAGTTCTCCAAGACTTACCACAGTTCACTGCACTTACTCCACGTGACGTCGAAGGTCTGCATCATTCCGGGGGGGTTGTGTCCTCTTTGGCTCCATCTCTCGTCAATGATCTTTGACTTTGCATCCCTCAACCCTACAGTATGTTTTTCCTCACTGTGGATCAGCTTCTGCAGAGGATTATTATTACATAGTCCATCACACTTATATACAACTTCTGGCGATGCAATTGCAATTGAAAACATTTTACATAAATCCCGCCCGTAACAATTCTCACAACATTTATGTTTTAAGAAACCTATATTCTACGCTGATATCTTAATAAAAAACAGGGACCAGAAGGACAGGGGGGGGGGGGGGGGGGAATTATGCATAGTCACACAATCCTAGGCTGTATATACTGTAGCCTTACAGAAGGGAAGCTGTAATTGATATATTATATGTAATCTACTCTCCAGTGATTTAAACAAAAAGAATCTTTGTAACATAACAAAAATTAAACAATGTGGCATAAAAACTATACATTGTGTGATGTGGCCAACTAATAATTATAGCGGAATAATTTGCATTATGGACAGTCATACATTTGTGAGCCAGAGTTTCAATAATACTTTTCATTATGCCTATTCATTTACATTACAACAGGAATGGAACCAACAGATTCAGCTCCTTCCACAAAAGAGTTTAATCTATTTTTCCACCTTGTGGTTTTGTATGGACAGCTGAAGACTGAAATTTAGATCCTCAATAGTAATGTACCTTCGGAATTAGGTCCACAAGGTCTTTTGCAAGATGTACAGTATGAGCAAAGTGATATGAATTTGTATACAATTCTGGGAACTTGCAGCATTTACAAAATGTAATAAAAGCCTGAGCTGGAAAAAAAGACCATGATTCAAATGAAATTAAGACTTTTATACCTTCAAATATAAATGCAAAATAAATGATAAATGTGAGTTTGACATAAAGTAATTAATCATACCCATGACAGAGCAAACTGAAGAGCTTAAAATTGTAGAGCTCTAGATATGGCTTTGAAGGCAAAAGTACATTATCTCTTTACATGATTAATGAAGCATAATATAGTGCAAAGTTCAAATGTATGATTTATTCTTCTATTTGCAGTGTGTGAAAGTCACTTTTGATGTTTGACAAATAATAGGATGGCTATATATATATATATATATATATATATATATATATATATATATATATATATATATATATATATATATATATAGTAAACGAGGACAGATGGCACTCACATAAAGATAAAAGATAGGTGCTTATCCCATAGGTATTGGATAGGTAACAGAGTTCTTTACCAGGCAGACCAGGAGATCCAGGACCACGCAGCAAGAAAAGAGACAGCACTCATGGTAAAGTCCAAAACAATGTATTTAAAAGGCACAATCAACCGACGTTTCGGTCCTAACAACAGGACCTTTCTCAAGGAAGTGCTCAGGTGAGAAAGGTCCTGTTGTTAGGACCGAAACGTCGGTTGATTGTGCCTTTTAAATACATCGTTTTGAACTTTACCATGAGTCCTGGATCTCCTGGTCTGCCTGGTAAGGAACTTTGTTACATATATATATATGTTGGAACACACAAAGATATCGCTCAACACTTTACATGAACTTTGTCCTAAACACTGTTGATAAGTCAATTTTTGTAAGACTGAACAGTGGTGCTAAAGGTAAATAGAAATATGCAAACAACAAGGGAAAAGCAACCTTTAAATAGCACACGGACATAAATGAAGGTGTAACAAAAATGGTTTTTATTCAAGTGATTTAAAACAGGGGATGAAAATTAAAAGGAGAGGGGGGCTCAACACTACCTAAGCATATGAGGCACAATCACCTGCTGAGTGGTAACGTATCTTTGCAACCTGTTACCTTTTATTCCTGTGTACCCTTATCATGTAATTACTGCACCAAATTATATGGCAAATACTCTTTACATGTGGTCACAAGTTCTCAGTATAGGTAGATTGTCACGCAGGTGTGCTTAGATATAGCCACCTACACCCTGTATGTGTCTTGATTTTTTATCTTTACTTGACTCTTGCCTCCATGCCTCATATGCTTAGGTAGTGTTGAGCCCCCCTCTCCTTTTAATTTTCATCCCCTGTTTTAAATCACTTGAATAAAAACCATTTTTGTTACACCTTCATTTATGTCTGTGTGCTATTTAAAGGTTGCTTTCCCTTGTTGTTTGCATATATATATATATATATATATATATATATATATATATATATATATATATATATATATATACAGTATAGCACCCTACTAATTATTCCCCTGTCCTGCACGTCAGCCCTGGTACCTGCAGGCAGTGCCAGGGCTAGCAGGAAATCACAAGGCGGTGCATGTGAGTCAGTTCCCTTAATTATTACAATGTTGCACTTCCAGGCACATGTTTGGCCTGGTGATGTCTGGAAAGTGCTGGAGGGTCACATGTCTGGTTCAGTGGCATGTGACATGATTCAGATCTGCCCAGTTACTGGGGGTAGATTATTGGCAAATTTCCCTTATATAAAAGGTGGGGATCCGCTATCTTTTAATCAGACTTTCAGACCACCATACACTAGGGAGGCTTCCATAACATCAGGGAAGACACCAAGAAGCCCAAATTAATATCAGTAGATCATGTTCCATCCAGGGGGTCTCCGGGAAAGTCTCCAGGTCCACCTGGCCTGTGGGGTAAGGAGCAGCCACTTTATTATTTTCCAGACATGGAAAGTATTACTCAAGAATAGGGCCCCTGAACTACAGGAGTGTGAAGTATTCTGTCACTGAAGGGTGAAGGAGGAAAGCTTCTCTATACCCAGACTTCATGGTGAAGATGCCTAGGAGGTGGTGAAGATGCCTAAGAGGTGATTCCTGTGGGGGGCCTATGCTGCAATAATCTGTATTGGTGTAGGAAGTAATCCTGTTCCAGGGATATGCAAGGTCCTGGGAGCAGATTCCATGTTATAGTTTCAGTTGGGATCAGACATGGACTTCTACCAATGGGGGATAGTAAGACGGCAAAAAATGAATGTATGCTACCAACTGTCCTGTTGATGAATGATACTGCTGCTCCTCAATAAAGATCCAGTTAAATGTTCCTGGCACCCTTTTCTACTTTTATTTCTATCACTCCTCAACTACAGCCATGACACAAGGGCTCTGTCCTGAGAACTCTTCTCTTTCTTTTCTCTCTACACACTCTCTCTGGGTGACATTAACCTTCCTATCCCTGACTTCAAACCTGCAGCACAAGTCTCAGAACATGTTTCTGCTATATCAACCTGGATGGCCCTTCGCCGACTCAAACTTAATATGTCCAAGGTGGATCACCTCATACTTCCTCCCGTGCCTGGCCCTATGCTTTCCTTCAACATTACTGTTGGCAGTTCTAGCATACACCCAGTATCACAAGCATGCTTCATCAGGGGTCACACTTGACTCATCCCTCACATTCTCCTCTCACATTCACAATGTAGCTAAAAGCTGTCGTTTTTACCTCTGTAACATTGCAAAGATATGCCTTTTCCTCCGTCCCTCTACTGCTAATACTGTAATGCAGGCCCTCATTATCTTCAGTCTCGAGTATTGTAACCTTCTGCTGTCTGGCCTTCCTGCCTCTCACTTGTCTCCCCTATAATCTATTCTTAATACTGCTGCTAGAATTACTTTACTCTCACTTATCTGTCTCATCGTCTCTCCTTATTAGTTTAGTGGCTCTTCTTATATTTTTCTAGTTTCATGATGTCTTTTTCATGGAGTGGTTTTCAAAACTGTACTCCATATTCATGGTGTGTATTACTAATGTTTTATACAGTGGCATAATTATACTTCTCTTCCATCCATTCCCAGTTTAATGCAAAATACAGTAAGATCTTATTTTACTTTGCAGCTTCAGCATGACATTGAAAAAAATTGCTAAGCCTGCTGTCTACAAACACTCCTAAGACCTTCTCCATCAAGGATTGGTCTAATTTTGCACTTATTTAATTTGTAAGTCGCCTGATTATTCTTGTTTCCCAAACGCATAAGCTTACATTTTTCTATAGTAAACCTCATCTGCCACCGACCCAAGTTTCCAGTCTATCCAAGTCTTTCTGGAGAGAAATTACAGTACAACCTGCTCTTATTTTATTACCTTACACAATTTAGTATCATCAGCAAAGATGGAAACGTTTCTCCCTATGCCCACCTCAAGGTAATTAATGAACAAATTAAAAAATAGGGGTACCAGTACCAATCCTTGAGGAACTCCACTTACTGTACAATTTTAATCCAACCTGAAAAGGTTCCATTAATGACATCTCTCTTTTGTTTATCCTTCAACTAGTTTTCAATCCAGGTGCAAATATTTTGTACAATTTTCATTATTGTGTACATTAATCTCTAATGTTTTCGTATCAAGAGGCAAAAAGAGTGCAAAATCTAAGTCTACTGTACCCGTCAGCTGCATTACGCTGGTCTAAATTCCTACTTACCTCCTTAAAAAATGAATAAGTTTAATTTGGCATGGCTTCATTAATCCCTAATGACTGTTACTAATAATTTTGTAATCTATTAACTATTCCTGAATATTATCCCATACTAAACCTTCATGTACAGTTGTAGTAAGACTTAAGGCCTCATTCAGTAAAGTCCGATAGAAAAAATCTCCAGGCTTTTTAAATCACATTTTCTTACAGCGTTGCTATCACGGTATGCAGAAAGCCCCGAAAACCAGTGATAGCAAAATTTGGAAACACAACGAGTAGTCGGCGCCGAGATGATCTGCCCTCCGAAAAGTGCTCACACGGCAAGATGATTCTGCTGCAGAGAGAGTCGACTCTTGAAATGTCCCGACACGTGATGCAGAACATTTACATGCATAGGAGATAGTGGCACCCCATAACGGGGCCTGCATCTCGGGAAGTAGGGGGTCCCCGGACCTGAAATCAATGCGGATCTGCTCCGGAGACCCCATGCTAATATATACCAGTAAGAAAATGTTATTAAAATATGTAGTAAAAACCAATACACAACCCACCCCCTGTGCCCCCACATAAAAGCATTATTTAATTTTTTACACACAGGATTAATACCACAGGCCAGTGGGAGTCCCCGGGTGGTCACCACTAGTGTCCGCAGGCCCCACAGGGCACACCGGGGGGATACCATGGGTGTCTGGGGGCCCTCGGGTGGTCCCCGCTAGCCTCAGTGGGCCTCCAGGTGGTCCTCGCGGGTGTCTGTAGTCCCCAATTGTGTCCACAGGTGGTCTCTGTGGGTGTCTGGGGTCCCCGGGTCATCCTCATGGGTGTCTTGGGGACCTCGGGTGGTTCCCACCGGTGATTGGGGGCTCTCGGGTGGTCCCTGTGGATGATCCGTACGGGTGTCCGGAGGTCCTCAGGTGTTCCCCGGTTCATCCTCATGGGTGTCTTGAGGCCCTTGGATGGTTCCCATGGGTGTCTGGGGGCTCTCGGGTGGTTCCCATGGGTGTCTGTGGGCCCTTGGGTGGTCCCTGTGTGTGGTCCACACAGGTGACCAGAGGTCCTCAGATTGTCCCCATGGGCATCCGGGGGTCCTTTGGGTGGTCCCCGTGGGCGTCCGTCAGTCATCGGGTGGTCCCCATGTGTCCCCACTGGCCTGCGGTACCATTCCTGTAAAAAAACAAAAACATGGCCTACATTTCAATAAATACACCTCCCCACCACAAAACACATACAATACAGTAAGGTGCAAAATAACTATTACCCAGATATGGATAATAGATTATTTGCCCATTATTAAACACAACATTAGCCAACCAGCATAAATAAAGTAATTAAAACCGTTCTACTACCCCTGCGAACATGAAGGATGTCGTCGTCAGCATACTGCAGGGCCATATCCCCCGATGCAAGCAACAATACATAAAAAATACAATCTAATAGCCCCTAGCCCCTTAATCACCATAGCGGTTAATAACCACTATTGTAATTAAGGGTTAACCCACCCTCCCCCACTATCCACTTGGGAGGCCTAACCACCCACCCCGGACCCACTAAGCCCTGGACCCCGGGTGGCTTCTTGAGCTCAAATGAGACGTCACGGCCTTAAATATGGTCTGTGACATCTCATTTGGGCGTCAATTGGTTCACACACTATCTGATTGGCTGTGAAAACCATGTGCCTTTTTTATTTTTGACTTTATGAAAGGGACTGAAGCCAGCCAAACAAAATGGCTGTGCTTCATTTCCCTTTAATATGACGTCACTTCAATCAATCAGATTGGGGATATAGTTCTCACAATCTGATTGGCTGAAGTATCATGTGGCAGCAGCCAGGTTGGATTTGATGACGTCATGTTAAAGGAAAATGAAGCATAGCCATTCTGATTGGCTGGCTTCAGTCCCTTTCATGACGTCACATTAAAGAATAAAAACAATGGCACATGGGTTTCACAGCCATGCAGATGGCGTGTGAACCATTTCCCGCCCAAATGTGACGTCACAGGCCATATTTAAGGTTGTGACATCTCATTTGAGCTCAAGAAGCCGACGGGTCAACATCGTGGATTTAACATGGGGTTATTGGATTAACAGATTAAGCTAAAGACAGAAGATAAAGCAAAGCAAGAAATAATCACAGATGAAGAAAGAAGAAGATGTTGGAAGATTAAAGAAAGAAGAATTGTGTGGCGCGCCCCCCAGTTTGCGCATCGCTGGACTAAAGTATTTTAAAGTATGACATCTTTTTATTTACATTTCAGTGTAACAAAGACTTTGTGAAATAATCTTCCTATTATAGTGCAATCTTTTTCAACCGATATGTTCTTCTGGCTGTTTCTTGTACAGTTTCACCTGTAAAATAATTGTGCAATCATTATTTATTAATAATTGAGAAGTAATAGGTGCATGAATTACAATGTGCGGAATGCATACTGCCGTCCTTAATTGCCAATAACTTAACCCCATTCATTTCAGCTCTGGAGGCTCCCTGCTACCAGACATACTTACCTCCGAAGGGAGCGCCGGTATCTCTCTGCTTTTTAAAGCTCCCAATAGGAAGCTGCACTGGATGATGTCACGGCTCCCTATTGTCATGCCAGGCCCGGGAACATTGAAAAGTTGCAATTACATGATCCCTGCAACTGAGTGGCTACCAGCACACCCTACAGAGTTATCTCTAGAAGCAGGGGATCCCAAGAGCCGAAATTAATGGGGCTCGGCTCCGGAGACAACCTGCTTCAACCCTATGTGGAAAAAATAAACCAAAATATTGCCAGCTTGGATTGTCTCTTTAAATGAGGTGTGAATCATATCTCTAGAAAGTCTGTGCTGTTCCTACTAGGTATAGACTTGTACAAAAAAATGGATGAATCAGACTGCTCTCCGTAATAATTTTGTCCTATATAAATTAAGTAAGCAGGTGCAAAAGAGGTGAATATTATAGTATGCAGATGGAACCCAAAGAAGGGCTCAAAGAACCCCACTGATTGCACTCATTGCTGTAGTCACAGAACCATTGTCTGAATAGCTCCTATGGTCCAAACACCAGAACGAGATAGGGTCTAAACCTTAACCAAAAAACAAAAAAGTTTTATTTCATCAAAATCACACATTAATAGGTTAAAAAATAATTAAAATTAATCCCCACGGAGGAGGTAGGGAGAGAAGGGTTAAATGGCCTCTAAATTACCTATATTAGGGCTATTGGCCAAATAATTCCTTCCTCCTGCGGTCCTAGGGTCATATAGTATCCACTATAGTAATACAGGGAGAGTACTGTAGTGTTCTCAATCCAGATGCTGATATTGTTTATGGCCGATAGCCTAGTATTGGTTCTAGATATATTGTGTAGAATTGTATTGTATTGTATTGTATGTATTTATTTATATAGCGCCATTAATGTACATAGCGCTCCACAGTAGTAATACATGTGGTAATCAAATAATTAACAGATAATATAAATAACAGGTCATGGGAATAAGTGCTTCAGACATAAAAGTAACATTAAGGAAGAGGAGTCCCTGCCCCGAGGAGCTTACAGTCTAATTGTTAGGTAGGGAGAACGTACAGAGACAGTAGGAGGGAATTCTAGTAAGTGCGTCTGCAGGGGGCCAAGCTTTATGTATTATGTGTTCAGAATATCCACAGTGCTATTCATATGCTTCTTTAAGCAAGTGTGTGTTAAGGTGGGTCTTAAAGGTGGATAGAGAGGGTGCTAGTCGGGTACTGAGGGGAAGGGCATTCCAGAGGTGTGGGGCAGTCAGTGAAAAAGGTTTAAGGCGGGAGAGGGCTTTAGATACAAAGGAGGTAGAAAGAAGACTTCCTTGAGAAGAACGCAAGAGTCTGGATGGTGCATAACGAGAAATTAGGGCTGAGATGTAAGGAGGGGCAGAAGAGTGTAAAGCTTTAAAAGTGAGGAGGAGAATGGAGTGTGAGATGCGGGATTTGATCGGAAGCCAGGAGAGGGATTTCATGAGGGGATATGCTGAGACAGATCTTGGAAAAAGTAGAGTGATTCTGGCAGCAGCATTTAGGATAGATTGTAGGGGAGACAGGTGAGAGGCAGGAAGGCTGGACAGCAGGAGGTTACAGTAATCAAGACGGGAAAAAATGAGGGCCTGAGTCAGAGTTTTAGCACTCGAACAACAGAGAGAATATCTTTGTTATATTGCGGAGGAAAAAGCGACAGGTTTTAGATATGTTTTGAATGTGAGGGGTGAATGTGAGAGAGGCAGCGTGTGTGTGACTCCTAGGCAGCGTGCTTGGGCTACTGGGTGAATGATCGTAGTTCCAACAGTAATGTGGAAGGAGGTAGTAGGGCCAGGTTTGGGAGGAAGTATGAGGAGCTCTGTTTTAGCCATGTTGAGTTTAAGGCGGCGGAGGGCCCTCCAGGATGATATAGCAGAGAAAAGAAATCCTAGAATTACTCCAAGGAGTACTGATGCTACAAATCGTATGCAGAGACTACTATCAATTGTCCAGAAAAAATATACTGCATAGTGATAAGGCTAACTTCCGTTCAGAGTCCCATTGAAAAATAAATAATGAATGCATGAACATATATTAACCCCGCTTGAACCCTGTATCGTGGCATACCACGGATAGGGGCTGAGATGTGGTAGGGAGGATGTGGAGCCACAACCCAGCTGCGTCCCCTGAGAAGGAACCCTGTACAGCTGAAAGTGTCACCACCCTCCGCCACTGCCTTCATACATCCGGAGCCACACAGGGACAAGGTAACCTCACTGCGGATATGCAGGGGGAGATAGAATAGGGAGTACAATCACTCACATACTTAACACGACGGGTCTGAGTTCCATACGAAGCGGTCAGCGTGTAGAATCCAGCGATGACGTCGGGTGCCTTCTGAACCGGAAGTGAAGAGCGTGCTCCAGCCCAGGGAAGGAAACCAAAAATAGAACAAGGAGGCGGTGCACTGCTGCCGTCAGGTATTGGAAGATAGAAGATCCACATGCAATATGATACAATAAAAAGGTTGTAGTTTATTTGTGCATATACACTAGAAAAGATGTGCTACAGAGCGAACTCTGACGCGTTTCGTCTCAGCCTGAGACTTATCAAAGTCTTTGACAAAGTCTCAGGCTGAGACGAAACGCGTCAGATTTCGCTCTGTAGCACATCTTTTCTAGTGTATATGCACAAATAAACTACAACCTTTTTATTGTATCATATTGCGTGTGGATCTTCTATCTTCCAATACCTGATGGCAGCAGTGCACCGCCTCCTTGTTCTATTTTTGATATAGCAAAGAGACATTCAGAAACTTTGGTTTGTACAGCAGGTGTAAGGTCGGGTGTTGAAAAGTACATTTGTGTGTCGTCAGCATAGAGGTGATATTTAAACCCAAAAGATATTATTAGGTCACCTAGAGAGAGTGTGTACAGAGAAAAGAGAAGAGGTCACAGGACAGAGCCCTGGGGTACCCCACAGAGAGATCAATAGAGGAGGAGGTGGTGTTAGCAGACGAGACACTGAAAGTACGATGGGAGAGGTAGGATGAGATCCAGGATAGAGCTTTGTTCCGAACACCAAGAGTATGGAGAATGTGAAGGAGAAGAGGGTGGTCCACGGTGTCAAATGCTGCAGAGAGGTCGAGTAATATGAGCAGAGTGTAATGATCTCTGTCTTTGCAGCATGGAGGTCGTCAGTTATGTTAGTGAGGGCTGTTTCCGTGGAATGAGCAGTGCGGAAGCCAGATTGTATAGGGTCTAGGAGAGAATAGGTGTTGAGAAAATGGAGCAAGCGAGAGAATACAAGACATTCAAAGAGTTTAGAGGAAAAAGGCATGAGGGAGACAGGTCGATAGTTAGAAGGATAGGTAGGGTCAAGCTTGCTGTTTTTGAGTAATGGTATAACTGTTGCATTTTTGAAGGAGGATGGAAAGGTTCCAGTGCAGAGGGAGGAGTTAAAAATGTGTGTGAGCGTAGGGATTGTAGCAGGAGCAAGAGGTTTTAGGAGATGGGAGGGAATGGGGTCAAGAGAGCAAGTGGTAGAGGGAGAAGAGGCGATCAACAGCGACACATCCTCCTCTGAGACAGTGGAAAAAGAGTCAAGGAAGGCAGGAGGAGAGTTAGGAAGAGGTGTAGGATGGGAGGAAGAAACAGAGGGGATGTTCTGCCGTATGGATTCAACCTTTTCCTTAAAATAGTCAGCAAAGTTCTGAGCGGAGATGGAGGAAGGAGAGGCAGCTGAGAGTGGTTTAAGTAGAGTATCAAAGACAGAGAACAGTCGGCATGGGTTAGACTTGTGCATGTTGATTAGTGAAGAAAAGTAGGCTTGTTTAGCTTGCGAGAGGGCAGAGTTGAAACAGGATAGCATCAATTTGTAGTGAAGGAAATCTGCGAGAGGCGTTTCCTCCAGAGTCGTTCAGAGGAACGAGTGGAGGAACGCAGCATGCACGTGTGGGAATTTAGCCAGGGTCTAGGGTTAGAAGGGCGAGTGCGGCAGAGAGAAAGCGGGGCATGTAGATCAAGAGAGAAGGACAAGGCAGAGTTGTAGTTCCTAACCAGGTTGTCAGGGTCTGTAGCAGAGCTGAGAGAGGAGAGGGAGGAGCGTAAAGTGGACTCAAAGTCATGTAAGTGAATAGAGCACATGTTTCTGTAGAACCGGGGGGTAGATGGAGGTGGAGAAGGGGTCTACTTTGATCTGGTTTAAAACTGATTGGCCAGCCAATTCAGTTGAACAGCAATTCTACTTGTTGCAAAGGTGGAAAAGGGGAGAAGCGAGATAGAGAGAATGAGATGAGGTGATGGTCAGAGAGAGGAAAAGGGGAAATGGAGAAATCGGAGAGAGAGAAGTTTTTAGTGAAAACCAGGTCTAAGTAGTGGCCATCCTTGTGGGTGCTGGTTGCAGTCCACTGTTGAAGGCCAAAAGAAGAGGTTAGAGAAAGAAAGCGGTAGGCCCAAGGGAGAGAGGGGTTATCAATGTGGCAATTGAAGTCCCGAAGTAGAAGAACAGGGGAGTCTGAGGAGAGGAAGAAAGAGAGCCAGGATTCAAAGTGAGAGAGAAAGGCAGAAGGGGGATGAGTAGACGTAGGTGGGCGATAGATGACCGTCACATGGACAGGGAGAGGAGAGAAAATCTGGACAGTGTGAGCCTCAAAGGAGGGAAAAGCAAGAGATGGAGGAATAGGAAGGGTTCGGTAACGACAGAGAGAGGAGAGCAGGAGCCCCACGCCTCCACCCCTGCCATCAGTGCGCAGAGTGTGGGAGAAGGAAAGGCCACCATAAGAGAGGGCAGCTTCCAGAGCAGAGTCAGACTGAGTGAGCCAGGTCTCAGTTATAGCAAATAGGAGCAGAGAGTGAGAGAGAAAGAAGTCATGTACAGAGAGGAACTTGTTAGAAAGGGAGCGAGCATTCCAAAGGGCACAGGAGAAAGGGAGAGAGGAGGGAGGGTTGCAGGGGATGGGTATGAGGTTGGAGGGGTTGACACCAGAGGGAGTAGAGTTTGCAATTGGCAGGCGATAACGAGCGCATGTAGGAATAGTGCAGGGACCAGGATTGGGAGAGATATCCCCAGAAGCAAGGAGGAGAAGCATGGACAGAAAGAGAATGTGTGAGGATGATTTGTAGGCGTATGTTTTAGTGCAGGGGATATAGCTGTGTGGTGTCAGAGAGCGCAGGTAAGAAAGGAGTTCATGTGAACAGAGAAGTGATGAAGGAAGGAGACATGGAGATATATGAATAGAGTTAGAGATATACTGAGGCTGGTAAAAAGAAGTGAATAATTTGAGAAGAAGTGAAGTCACAGCAAATATAAATGTTAAAGGCAGCATCACAGCAGTAATGATGCAGTCTGGTATAGATGATATCCTCCTTTCCAGTGTAGTTCAAATGCAGGAATCAGGGCCAGATGTGGGTGTCCACTTCTTCACTTCTTTTATCCTTCCTTTTAAACTTGAGTTGTTCAGTAGTCCTGCCACTTATAATGTGCAACTTGGATATGTGCTGCATGCAGACTAAAGCTGTTCTACCTGGGTTTATATGCGCCTAAACAGTCACCTGACAGTGTGGTTCTGTCTGCTTAATTAGCACTTCTGAGGCACATTCAAACAGATGGTTTTCTACACAGGGTGTTCCCTGCCTAGGTGGCAACACTTAATTTGATTAGGTGTAGGCAGAAAACAGCATTCAAATATGGTTATTACCTAGCATTGTCACTTGCATATACTATAATATACACAGCAAAGGCTTCATATGAGAGGATTTAGAGATGGTTTTTACCTAGCATTGTCACTTTCATATACTATAATACACACAGGAATGACTGACTTAAATGTCCGTAATTAATATCAGAACCAAACAGCTGTGTAGTCAAGGTATATCACAGAAAATGCTAAGATTCTCTAGATAGATATATTATTATCCTAATGTAGCCATATATGATACAGCAAGGACCAGCTGGTTTTGGATATGCCTATTGCTGAGCTTCAAAACTGGGAAGGAGGAGCCACCTTCCAAATCAGCCAGGACCAGCTGAACAGAATTGAAAAACATACAGAACCCCAATAAGCTCATATTGAACCCCCAAAATAACTACAATATATATATGCATATAGGTGTCAAAGAGGAGTGCTACTGATCATGGCAATATAGATTTAAAACCAGAGACAAAACATGAAACTCACTCCCTCCCACTTTTAAATGGTTAAAAGCTCACTCCATTGCACCTTCCACACCCATGGGAACCTGCATACAGTTTGATTGTGACAAATCTAATACAGAGTGCTTTTCCTGGTAATGTACAGGTTAATACAAGCTTCAATCAGACTTAGAACTATGCAACTAATTTTGACAGATTTATTATTAATCATTCTTCCTGGTAATGTACAGGTTATTAAGAATTTATTTTAGTGTTAGGACCCCTGAGATGTGGTCTGCCTTGGAGGGGCTCAAGGGCTTACAACACTTTGGCCAAAGGGTTAAACTAAAAGACCATTTTATTCAAAAGATATCTTTATATATATAGGCACTGTACCCTGTATCTGTGTTAATGGATGTAGCACTGAGCTCTGTCTGTGTTTCATGTTCTGTCTCTGGTTTTAAATATATATTGCCATGGTCAGTAGCACTCCTCTTTGACACCTATACGCATATATATATATATATATATATATATATATATATATATATATATATAGTGGTAATTTATGGGGTTCAATATGAGCTTATTGGGGTTCTGTATGTTCCACTGCTTTCAGCAATAAATCTACTTTGAATTCTTCACACGACGTTTGTAAGTAGGGATCTACTTTTTATGGGGATTACTGTCACTTGTTCTTTTTTTCATGTATGTTGTGTTACACAGATGGTTTGTGGCCCCTACAGGATTCTGTCTCTCCACATTTTTTCTTAAACAAGTACTCCTTTGAGAACTGCCTGTGTAGGAATGTGGAGATTCTCTGTGGTGTCCTGTGGTCTCTCTGGGGCAGCCTAAACGCTTTCCTGCTGTCTTAGAACTTATTAGAAATGTTTTCCAGGGCGGCGTTAAATTGTTGCTCAAGTCTAAACAATGCGGGGGTGGTATTAAATGACCTTAAAGAAGTACTGTTTTATACAAAGCTGTCCCCATCTTTCCCCCTCTCTTAGTATATGGGTGTCCCCAAGTGTCTCTATGAAAAAATTATGTGTTTTATGTTTAAAAGGTACAGCATAGAAATTGTATTTATTTTACAGATGAACAATTGCCCACCACTGAAGTCAGTAGTAATAAATTGATGGGGTAGGTGCCACTATTACCATTTTTAAGAGTGTCATTGTAGACAGTGCATGCACTGGTTGCTGGTTTAATGGACAGAGATATTCAGTGTGCCATCTGCTGGACATATACTGAATTGCAATTCAGAGAGAAGGATATTCAGCGCTCGTGCTGCAGATGTGATGGTTGGAAAAATCCCTGTGCTGCACGTGCATGGAGCGTCTCCCCAGAAGCTCCCACTTCAGAGGTGATCCCCCCTAAAAGGGGGGAGGACACCCTGAGAAACAGAAAAGAAAAAATGCACAAATGCGCACCAGGGATAGAATTAGTATTATTTATTATTAAAACATACACATGGACAGCTGAGAGGATCCAACCCCTCCTCAGCTCAATGGGTTAACTGCCCAGATACATAAACCATACATATGGTCTCTAAACATAAAATATCCTAAACCGTGAAACACACACAACAAAAAACGATCAGTGTTAAAAATAAACAAAGAAAGTACCAACAGCCCAAGGGAATTTAAGTAAAAACCGCCATAGAGGGCTATAATACTGCTGACAGGGGGAAACGAACACTCACACTGGGGCAGAGGTGGGGTTCCACGGATGACCGCACAGGATCCGGATCGCGGCACCGCGGAAGATCAAAAAACGCCACCTGAGCCTCAGGCAGGCTCCGTCTCAGCCTCTCTGCAAACACGCGCAGGATGACCTGTCGTGACCTCTACGCGTTTCGCACCTCCTGACGAAGCACGTGGTGCGAAACGCGTAGAGGTCACGACAGGTCATCCTGCGCGTGTTTGCTGAGAGGCTGAGACGGAGCCTGCCTGAGGCTCAGGTGGCGTTTTTTGATCTTCCGCGGTGCCGCGATCCGGATCCTGTGCGGTCATCCGTGGAACCCCACCTCTGCCCCAGTGTGAGTGTTCGTTTCCCCCTGTCAGCGGTATTATAGCCCTCTATGGCGGTTTTTACTTACACTGGCGACACACTTTATTCGAGCTCGGCTAGTCCCACGAATTCGGGTATACTCAGGTGTATTGAGGTTTGTGACTGTTTTCTGCCCGAGTGCATTGCGTTATTTTCCAGGCAGGGATTGAAGCATTTTATTCCCGCTGGCTGCAATACTGCACAGTATATATATATATACTGCATTACAATTCATGAATTTATGCCATCTGGTAGACACGCGAAGCATTGCAGCCTATTAAATCCTAATCATTATCATTTAACAGATCAGCCGTCCGTCAGCCAGGCATGAACCATGGCTGGGAAGGCAAACGCAATGGGGCTTGTCTGAGGTGAGGAGAGGCGCATTCCAGGTATCTGCCAGGTACATACTGGGTATTTGCTCGAATAAAGTGTGTCGCAGCAGTAAATTCCCTTGGGCTGTTGGTACTTTCTTTGTTTATTTTTAACACTGATCGTTTTTTGTTGTGTGTGTTTCACTGTTTAGGATATTTTATGTTTAGAGACCATATGTATGGTTTATGTATCTGGGCAGTTAACCCATTGAGCTGAGGAGGGGTTGGATCCTCTCAGCTGTCCATGTGTATGTTTTAATAATAAATAATACTAATTCTATCCCTGGTGCGCATTTGTGCATTTTTTCTTTTCTGAATTGCAATTCAATTAATAAACCCCACAAATAATTCTGTTGGGTGGACCGTAGCCAGACCATGGTAAAAAAAAGTGTGGAATCTCGGGTCTTGTCATGGTACTGAAGTCAGTAAGTCTTGCTACATCTGTATCTTCCTCTATCCCTATGTAGCACTGCCCGTTCCCCCCCTTCCCCCACCTGGGAGATTACACAGCCTATGCTACCTGTGAGTGCGGTGCACTACCTGTTTGGATCAGGAGATTTGAGCTGACTGTGTTGTAATGGAGACCAGGACAGGCTTAGGTTCTTGTTCTGCAGTTCTTTCTCTGGTGCTCAGTGCCTCCAGCCGCAGGGGGTTCTAGGTTGTCCAGAAATCAGCCCCCACTACTGCATTCTTTTTCCTCCTGCCCAAGGACTGATTCTCAGACAGGAGTGTATAGTATGGTCTTTATTGGCATACATAGCAGGCATCCACTGCAGTTCTCCCTGCAGTGGTGCAGAGTCTTGGAGGTAAAAAGTTAAGTGCGCGCTGGCCGTCACGAGTCTCCTTTTGCAATCCATCTTCAATGCTGCTCCCCGTCTCCCATGATCAGCGGGACTGGAGAAAACTCACATACATATAAACAAAAATAATGGGGGCGCAGAAAAGAGGAAATGATCACTAAAAGTGCAAAAATAAATCAGTTTATAATAGCATAAAATAACAAGTACAGGACTTACAATAAAAAGGGGGATCATGTAGATCCAAGTACACCGAACAGGCAATTCACACAAGTGGAAGATCCGTAGTCCAGGCAGAATCCCCCTCTCCGGATCGCAGTTGGCATGTGCTGAGGGGAAGTCCTAAACCGGCATCCACGTGTAGTGATTCCTAAGCTCGTGTAAGCACTGTTGGGCGTATTGCATCGTCACGTAATTGCCCAGCATGCAATGGCTCTCCTACGTATTTCGTGTCATGCGTGATACTTCGTCAGGGGGTAGCCACAATGATCATTGACAATAACTAAATGCAGCCAGCTAACCAATGAGAAGCGATTTACACTGTTCTGGGAGTTAGTATCATCAGCCTTCCAATTAGTTTACAAAACGCAGCATAAACCTAGTACAACGTAAAAGCATACAAAACATAAAACAACATGACACATCAAACCTAATCCAGTGATAGAAAAGTAATGATAATATATCTACCAGAGGTGTTAATTAAATAAAATAAATAATTAAAACAATTATAATAGAATAGAGTCTTGAAGCTCCCAGACCTCTAGATGGTGAAGGTCCTGGTCTTACAGGCCTTGTGGCTGAGCCTGATGTTCCCTCAGTCCAAAGACTGAGGGTGAACACGCTCCTCCCGCTATGGGAGAGACTTATAGCTCTTTCTTCCTCTCTTCACTGGAGCAGGAAGCAGACTGACTAACTTTTCTACACCCACTTGGAAGAAGGGGCGGGCTCATGGACTATACCTATCCCTGATAGGCTTACACAGACCATGAGTCACCACCTTACTTCCATCACTCACAAGAGTGGCATGGGGGGGGGGTCAAGAGCACATAGATTTAACCTGTTACTGCCTGTAGCTAACAGGACTTACATAACAGAAATAACAGGGAAAGAAAGGTAATATGGGACATACCCTGTAACACCTAAATTGTGTGGAATGAAGATTTAGAGGGATTCCATTTCAAGGGAGACCAAAATGACCCCAGGTGGCAAAGCAATCCCTAAATCATTTACAGTATGTAACTTATCTTTTGATTTTGTGACAAAGGGCTGCAAAAAATGATCAACGTATTGGTTTATTTGTTCTGTTAGAGAGCCAATACCAGACACGGTAAACCTATCCTTGTGAAATAGTGTAATGAAAAACACTCAAGTTAATTAAAAACATTAACTCACAATGTCATTATACAAAACATTAAGGGCATTAAATACGAAACACGCAGTTATATATGAATAGCAATAAACAAATAAATGTTAGCTACTGGTTGATGTGAATGACAAATATTCAATAAATCTGTGATTGCAGGCACAGCATGGCACCCACAAAAAAGGGTAAGCCTACATGCTGCCTCGGCCTGCTAACTGGGTAACCCTGATTCAAGGGTTAACGTGCCACTCTGAGGTTGGAAGTCTCCTAGACCTGGTATAAGATTACGTATTTATCATTGTGTTTTGTATAACATTTGCATACGTTTCAGTATAACTCATTATATGCCTGGGCCAGTGACATTCGCTGTATCTCAAATATACATTGAGTCAGGGGATCAGTATTGTGTGGGTCAGGTGCTGTGTTCAGGGAAAATTGGAAGAGCGAGGAAGGATGCGCCTGCCTGCTGGGAGCGTACATACTGAAAAGCCTTAGCATTGTTCTCTTCCAGGCAGCACAACACCCAACTCTGTGGGGTGCCTGGAACAGTTCTTGGGGACTGGCATTCGGGTTCTAGCCCCGGTGGCATGGTTCCAACTGGTCAGTTCAAATTTCCCAGGCCCTGTCCTATTGGGCCATTCAGTCTTCGACCACCCCGTCACTGTATTGGCGCATTCTGGACTTCTCCCTTGATCAGGATTGGTTGAGTGGTTAAAGAGACACCACTGATTGACCGGTAAAAGGCTCTTGCTGAGTTTGATTGGCGACAACGATACTTCTACTGAATAAATTCTCCCTTATTAACCTCTGTTTTTCTGCATGGTAATTGCGATCCCAAGACAGTCTGGTCAGACGGTATGTGACAATATCTATTTAGTTAGAATTTACACAGTCAATGTTCTTTTTGTTGTATAAAACAAATTATTGTATCTTCTGACCAATGTACTATATAAGACATTTGCCAACCATGATAAAGCAATCCCAGTGAAAAACACTTGCACTATTTTTTGATGGTTGCTCAATATCTCCAGGTATCGGAGTTTAGTGAATAGCATGTGAATAAATAATTTGGTGCTAACTCTTTCCATGCTCATTTTGATGTGAGCTGTTTAATGTAACGCACATCAGTAAAATAATAGTTATTTTATGTGATAACACATTATTAAATTACCTGGTAAAAAGAATGCATATTTTTTCCCTTATCAGACTTTAGGGAATACAGGCCTACTGTATATATTATACTTTAACTAGCTAGTGCAGACTTTACAGTCTTGCACATACTGGCCTACAGTAGAGTCATCAAACTGTTAAAACTGAGATAATATTGCACAAAGTAAAAAGTTATATTGAGTGCTTTTCCAGCAATTTTATGACACAAATCATCACGATTGTGGTACATTTTTATCGGGTGTGATATTTGTAGGTAGAAACACAGTGTGGTAATTAATACAACAGATTTTAAGCAGTTAATTACTGTATCACGAGAAAACATTTGCACTCAATAACTGCCAGTAAGAGAAGTTTCACGTTTGCCCCCTCCATGATGAAAGCCATCCTCACCTTCAGGGCCGGTAAAGCCGTGAAACGTCTTCTGTGAATGCCCTAGCCATTATATAAAAAGCATTGGATTTGTACTGGTGGGCTACTGGACATAAAGATGAGAACAGCCCTCATCATTGATGGGGTAAGTGTGAAACTTTTCTAATTAGCTGCCAATGTGGTTATCTAGTCCCCTAATGAGAGGTAGCCATGATGACAATCAATGGATTCATGTTTACAATTCTTTTTTAAATTATGTATGTATGTTGTATTATTAATGTAAAACATTTATCTAATTAGGCTATTGAGAATTACAGATAAAGCATGATTTATGTGAAATTGCGCCCAAAATGTGTGCACCTCATCAGTGGCTCTGAATGCTACAGAACAGTGCAGTCTCTAAAGTAGGTGTTTGAAGTGAAGATAAAATGTACACGTCTCTTTGTCTAATGACTTTGTACAGTACATATCTAGTGTAGCAGTTTCATACTTTATTTTAAAAAATTATGCATTTACGGAATCTTTCTCATAACTTTTGTGCTGTGCAGGGCATGGGACATGGCGCTTACTCCTTGCCACACAAGGCCGGCTTGCAGTTATGCCTATGTAACGGGTATCCCCCCACCCAATCGCATATAGAGTGCATGTGAGGGGAACCTACATGTTACCAGGTGTGTGGTGCTTTATACCTGTCAGGCTCACAGGAGGTCTGAGCCTCCGCTAGTGAGAGCCTGGGTTGAATCCTCTGGAACGATCTTCCTTACAGCGCCTCCACCTACTGTATGTAGGATTCTAGGAGTGTAGAATGTACCCCACACAGGACCCACATATATTAACCACATAAACCGAAGGTATATATAACACAGGTTTACTATATGCAGATTCAAACCATACACATTACACAGGCATCAACAATAATATGACATCAACAGTACATATCTACAGTGTCACCCTGTAACACTATTAAGCACAACTATCCACAAACCTTGCAGGGCCTTAACCCCACACTGTATTCCCAAAGTCCTTGTACCCAAAAGTCCCAAGAGTCCCGCAACCCCACCCACATGTGGAACAGCGCTGCCCACTAAGATGAAATGTATAGGTGGTGCATTTGGTGACTTGAATAATACCTGCCCGGCTCTCTTGCAACCGGGTATAGCAGAACTGTGGAAATTAACCCGTCTGTTTCCAGCTCCGAAGCCTCAGTGATGGGGGTCTCCTTCTGAGCAAGCTCACCACTCAGACAGTCTCTGTCTCTGCTCTGCAGAGAATGACTCACAGCAACACTGACCCTTCTTGTCAGAGCACACAGCACTGCAGATGTGTCCCTAACTAAGCTGACTGCTAACAGGGCAAGGTCTCTACCTAAGGGGCCTTCCCTAAATTAGCCACAAACTGAAGGGGAGTTGTCCTAGCTGGGACCTAGGGGGTAACCTGGTCTAATGTAGAAGCACTGCTACCTACACACACCTTCCCCTACCTTATCCCAGCACCAACTGACACTCTCACACTTGTGCTCCACTGTCAGCTTCCTGACTCCAGCACGCAACATTGTATCTCCTTTGCTGCAGGAGAATCTGTAAATCCTATTGGCTTCAATGCAGCAGGTGATAGGGGTGAAAGGGCAGTCCCCAGAGGATGCTGGGAATTGTAGTCCTTGGTACAGCTCTTTCCTATGGGGACCACGTGCGCGATCTCTACTGCGCATGGGCGAAGCTGTAATGTCCTCTGCTACTCTCCACAGAGCCTGTGCAACCCTGTAATGGCCGCCGCATCACCCTAACTGCGCATGCGCCACTTCTAGGGGTCCCTGCACTATGGTGCGCCTCTTGTGCCAGTTCTCCCACACTAAAATGGCCACCGCGTTGCGTCTGTGCCTGCGCAAGCCTCCGTGCACGTGCGAGGACATCAAAGATGGCGACGCCCTGCCACTGATGTCGCCTGGAGCCCCCGGGAATGCGCTCCCCCCGCTGCAACACACACGCAAGGGGGAAAGGAACTGGGAGACAGGGGGACATGAGGGACCCTGGCTACACCTAAATGATATATTGTGTCATTCAAGTCGAGACAGATAAGTGTGCTACTCTATCTGAGATCTACAGATGCAGCAGCTGTTATTGAAACACTTCATGTGGTGTATACCTCGGAATACCCATGTTATGGCGCGAGATTGCTTCCAACCGTACTGCCTTTAGACGCGAGTGCAGGCAAGTACAGAAAAAGGCATTTTAGTGTTTTGGTTTTTAAACACCTGAAATTGACAAAGTAGCACAGTACTTTACACATTACAATTAATTAATTTCATTGCAATCCATGAAATTCAAACAAAGCAACCACAATAAACACGTGTGCCTGGGGCGATTGGCTGAGTTAATGCAGCGTGGAATACAGCAGCGCACACGAAAACGGCGCTATGATTTGTTCGAATAACGGCCATTGCATCCGTTTGAATATACGAATTCTACAAACAAACACCAATCAAAGGTGGTTGGAGGAATTCTATCAGACACAACTTAAACATGAATAATTGCTTTATTAGAACACCTTTGCGTCCTGGCAAAAGGGGCGGGTACAGCGTACTGCATGCACATCGTGGATGGGTATTATTGATGATGGAAACTTTTGAAGGAGAAAGAGATTGGTCAGGACCAAGAGATTGAATAATAGATCTTCGAACATCTACTGCATCAACAATGGGTCATCTCCAACCAATTTTCAAGGGGTCTAATCAAGGTAAATTTAATTTGACAGAAGTTTACATACAGTACTGTACAACTGTACAGATGAACAGTCATTCCAAATGACCCAAATATATGATCCATAGACTGCACATGCGCCTACTTTAAAAGACCCACATATGCATTCCATAGACCACGCATGATCCTACATTAAAAGACCAGCATATATGGTTGTGACAGTGTCACGGTAACTTATGACAAGATTTAACAAACACCAAATATCTGGGTTGAACTGAACGAGGCTTAGATATAATAAAATATATTTATTCCTTTAAAAGGTGAACACAGCAATATAGCACAATTAACAGGCAAGAAGGTAACACTTACTTAGGGTTGGGGAATGGAGAAGTATCAGCTAGCAATTCTCCAGCAATCCGGTGACATTCAAGGTGAAATCAGAAGAACAAGAACTGTAGGGTTGACACAGTTTATATACCTTTGTAACCCTATTCTTAACATTGAATACAGACTATTGGTGAACAATTATCTGTATCCAATCCCTAACGTGGAAACACAGTTTAACCCATGCCCCCCAGCTAGTTAGCCCATGCATACTGGGACTCTGAGGGTCTTATTTCTGTAGCCCCATAATTAAATCAGGGGCGACGACCAGTCTACCAGATGAAGTATCTGGCAGGATCATCATTGTCTGTAGGTGTAGATATAACACTTACAAACCACTCCAGTTTGATGCTTCTCCGCCCTCAGGTAAACAATTAGAGTGGCAGAGTCTTTTGATCAGTACTTGGTTCCTAGACTTTGGGTCACCCCCCTGACCATTTGCATTCCTTTGTGTGATGCAGACACGGACATTATAATGAAACATGGGAACAGGGGAACATACATTTTCCTGACATGACAAGGTGTAAGCCACATTCCTGGACCGCAGTCCAGTTAACCCCTTGCCTCCCTGTGAGGTCAGGGGGTGGCCATATGGGGTGCAACACCTTTAATATCGGCAAACCCCCCTCTCCTTCTACAGACAGGGTAAATAAAAGCCACCAGCTATATGCCTGGCAGACATATGTTTCGTCTGCAGTGCAGCAGTGATGAGGTTAACTTCAGCTGGGAAGCTCATGGCAATTAGTTGAATCCCATCTGCCTAATCAAGGTGTGTTAAAAACACCAGGCTGTGCACACATGCAGCCTAGCTGGTCAGGAGACAGGAGTGAGTTACTGAAGAGATTACTGATATAAGATCTGTTTGCAAAGTACATGGTTTATTAACGGTCTGTCTCCTGCATACAAAAGAGTAGCTGCCTTATTGTTGCTCTGTCTGCTAAAGAGAACCTTATTTTGCTCTGTCAGCTAAAGAGAACCTTATTTTTGCTCTGTCTGCTAAAGAGAAACTATTTTGCACTGTCTACTAAAAATAAGCTATTTTTCTTTTGTTTGCTGATGAGAAGTTATTTGTTTTTGGTGTGCTGTATGTTTTAAGGCTAAAATAAATAAGCTTTATCCAAAGAACCCGCGTGTGTAGTTGCATGTACTCTGCAATAACTCTGCAGTTAAAGGGCCACACACACACAAGAATGAGAAAAGTGGAAGAAGTTTTGAAAGAGTTTTTGTGCGAGCAGACCAGACAGCAGGGACAGCTAATGCAGGAGCAGGCCGGCTACAAGCAGAGAGAGATGAAAGACTACAGGCAGCACAGGATGAGCGGATGGCCAGGTTGCTGACCCAATTCCAGGGATCTGCCAATCCAGAACCTGCAAACAAACCCCCCGGTTCTCCTGAGGAAAATGGCTCTGAACGAGGATCCAGAGGCTTTTTTACTAACATTTGAAAGGGTTGCCGAAGCTCAGGGCTGGACTGCGATCGCTGGGCCACTGCTTTGGTACTGCTCCTCATAGGAGAAGCCCAGGCCTCATATCAGGGCCTCCTGCAGATCAGGCAATGGACTACCGACAAGTAAAAGCCACCATACTGGATCGCTTAGGTCTGACCCCAGAGACCTACCGGCAGCAGTTCCGGAACATGAATTACACTGCTAAGATGAGACCCCGGGTCCTCGCTCAGTGGTTATTGGACTTGTGTACGCGCTGGATACAACCCGAGGAGTGCACTAAGGAGGCAATTCTTGAGCATTTGGTGTTGGAACAATTCCTACAGATAATACCCCCTTCCGCACGCTCGTGGGTAAAACGCCACACTGCTGAAACCCTAGCTTTGGCGGTCCGACTCATGGAGAATTTCCTTGGGGCTGAGGAGCAGGCGAGTGTCCTGGACCCGACAGATCCGACTCCACCGGCACTTGCGGATGCCAAAAGAGGGAGGTCAGATCAACGGGGAACCTACGGCCCATTCATACGCAACCGCCAAGTCCAACGGAAGGAGCAGTCGTTCCAGCAAGGGCGGAGTCCAAATGCTGGTCCCCGCCGAGACCCTCATCCCCTTCATGATGTCGGCTGGTCGCCAAATGAGAGGAACTTTCGAGGACGTCGCCCACAGGACCCACCAGATGCCTGGTCTCCAGTATCCATTCCAGCGGAGCGCTATCCGTGGCACCCTCCTGCGAGGGAACCCTCTCAATGTTCTGCCAGCAGAGAACAAGGCCACCGGCACGTGGACTGTCCACAGATGGATTGTTATTTCAGCAGGACCGTCGCCTTGGCCTTCACTGGAGAAAGTTACAAGCCCTGGCTACTTACAGCCCAGGTTGGGGAGAAAACCGTCCAGGCCCTTGTAGATTCGGGCTCTGGGAAAACTCTGGTCTTCCAGGAACTATTAGCGCCTAACGTGTGTTCTTTTGACTCCCCATGGAGTATAGAATGTAGACACGGCGATGTAAAGCGGTATCCGATGGCCAAAATCTGGCTACTGGTAAAAGGCCAGGAGGCCTACCTCGAAGTAGGAGTCGCTCCTTGGCTCCCTGCCCCCGTTATGCTCGGCCGGGACTGGCCTTTCTTTTGGACCTAATGACTCCAGTCTCTAATGAGGAGCCTTATTCTATGGCTCAGGAGAACCCTGGCAAACTGTTCCCCTTCTCTGCAGACCTTTTTCCCTGTAGACACCGGGTTCAAAAGACTCGGAAGCAAAGACGCTCTGACAAACAGGACTGGTTGCAGAAATCTGGGTCTCAAGGTGACCATTCCAATAGCCAGAAGTCACAAGTGATGACTGGGGATGGCCAGAGGGAGGGGGATATGGGCCCTTGAGACTTACCAGACCTATACCTCCCTGATTTTCACCAGAGGCAAAGGGAAGACCCAGTCCTTGCTAGACAGTATGACAAGGTGGTAAAAATTGATGAGCAAATTTTGAATGCACAGGGGGTGATAGTATTCCCCCATTTTGAGCTATCAAATGATATCCTGTATAGGGTGAATAGGCAGACACAAACAGGGGAGGTCACCAGACAGATATTGGTTCCCAAGGCATTTGTTTAATCTGTGTTCACTCTTGCCCATACTGTCCCTTGGGGTGGTCACCTGGGCAGGGATAAAACATTGGACCGTATTTCGTCCCGATTCTATTGGCCAGGGAAGCATAGTGATATTGCTAAGTTATATGCGGCATGTCCGGAGTGACAGCTAACTAGTCCAAAGGGACAAAAAACAGCCCCTTTGGTTCCTCTACCCTTGGTGTCAGTTCCCTTTGAGAGGATTGAGGTAGACTTGGTAGGACCTCTAGAACCTTCTGCGAAAGGACACAGGTTTATTCTTGTAATAGTTGATTATGCAACAAGATATCCTGAGGCATTCCCCCTGAGAACAGCAACGGCGAAGCAAGTAGCCAACAAGTTGTTGGAGCTGTTCTCACAGGTTAGACTTCCCCAGGTTATGTTGACAGACCAAGGTACAAATGTTATGGCTAAACTGATGCAGGATGTCTTAAAATTACTAGAGGTCAAGTCTGTTCGCACATCGGTCTACCATCCACAGACTGACGTATTGGTGGAAAGATTTAACCGAACTCTAAAAGGGATGCTGCGGAAATGTGTAGATTCAGAGAAGAGAGCCTGGGATGAACTTCTCCCCTTTCTGCTGTTTGCAGTGCAGAAGTTCCCCAGGCCTCTTTGGGATTCTCTCCATTTGAACTGCTGTATGGCCGCCAACCCCGGGGTATCTTAGACCTTCTAAAGGAGTCCTGGGAGGAACAGCGGTCCCCTTCTAAGAATACCCTGCAATATGTACTAAACCTTAGGAAGCGCCAAGATGTGGTTGGCCATTTTGCTAGGGAGAATCTTAGATCAGCCCAGGACAGTCAGAAGAGACATTACAATAAGAATGCTCGCATGAGAGTGTTTCACCCGGGAGACCAGGTGATGTTATTATTACCCAGTTGCGAGAGTAAACTCCTGGCCAAATGGCAGGGCCCATTCGAAGTACGGGCGATGTGGATTACGAGATCGCTCAACCAGGGTCCAGGAAGGGTAAACAAATTTACCATGTGAACTTGCTGAAACCCTGGAAGATGCAGCAGGCTCTATTCATCCACCCGGTGGAGGAGGAAACGGACTTGGGTACTCAGCCCCCACGGGAGAACATCGTGGGTGACGTTAAAATCCCAATGGGTAAACAGTTGTCCTCTGAACAAAAAGGGGACTTGTTAGCAATAATTACACAATTCCATTATGTTTTTTCTGATTTACCAGGGCAAACTAACTTAATTTCACATGCGATCGAGACAGCATCTGGGATAAAAGTACGTTCCCGTCCTTATAGGTTGCCTGAAAGTCGTAGGGCCCTGGTTGAGAAGGAGGTACAAGAAATGTTACACTTAGGAGTGATTGAGGAATCATGCAGTGAGTGGTGTAGTCCACTAGTTATGGTCCCTAAACCCGATGGGAAGGTAAGATTTTGTGTGGACCTCCGAAAGGTCAATGCAGTATCCAAGTTTGACGCATATCCGATGCCAAGGGTGGACGAATTAATTGATGCCCTTGGTAACGCGGAATATATTTCCACGCTGGACTTAACAAAAGGATACTGGCAAATACCCTTAGAGGAAAAGTCCAAGTGCAAAACAGCCTTTGCCACTCCCATGGGTTTATACCAGTTTGTGACAATGCCATTTGGACTGCATGGAGCCCCAGCCACATTTCAGAGACTCATGGATAAGGTGCTGAGACCCCATAGGACGTATGCCACAGCCTACCTAGATGACATTGTCATTTATAGTAAACACTGGCGGGCCCATCTAAATATGCTGAAAGTGGTCCTCAAATCTCTAAGAGAGGCAGGGCTCACAGCCAACCCTAAGAAATGTGCCTTGGGTAAGGCAGAAACCAAATACTTAGGGTATTCAGTGGGAGGTGAAAAAGTAAGGCCACTAGCCGACAAGGTAGTTGCCCTGAAAGAAGTTCCGACCCCCAAACAAAAACGCAGGTATGCTCTCTGCTGGTATTAGCAGGATACTACCGGCGGTTCATCCCCAACAACTCGAAAGTGGCAGGACCTTTAACGGACCTCACAAAAAAGTGTGCCCCTACACAAGTGGTATGGTCAAGGGAGTGTCAGAGAGCCTTTGAGGACATAAAAAGGTGTCTATCAGAGGGTCCCGTCCTTCGAAGCCCAGACTTCAACAGGCCTTTTGTAGTGCAAACGGATGCATGAGAGATAGGGCTAGGGGCAGTGTTGTCACAACAGTTTGAGGGAATTGAATACCCTATCCTTTTCCTGAGTAGGAAATTGTTCCCGAGGGAAAAAAATTACTCAGTAATTGAGAAGGAGTGCCTCGCAGTAAAGTGGGCAATCGAGGCTTTAACGCATTACCTGGTAGGAGTCCATTTTACTCTGGTGATGGACCATGCTCCACTGAAGTGGTTAAATAGTATGAAAGATTCCAATGCTAGGTTAACTAGGTGGTATATGGTCCTCCAACCCTTCTCATTTGAGATTCAGCACAGGCCGGAAAAGGGAACGCAAATGCTGATTTCTTTTCTAGAGAAGGGGTGGATGGTCGGGCTCCAGCCATACACTTACAGGGGAGGAATGTGACAGGGTAACTAAAAACCACCAGCTATATGCCTGGCAGACATATGTTTAGTCTGCAGTGCAGCAGTGATGAGGTTATCTTAGCTGGGAAGCTCATGGCAATTAGTTGAATCCCAGCTGCCTAATCAAGGTGTGTTAAAAACACCACGATGTGCACACATGCAGCCTAGCTGGTCAGGAGACAGGAGTGAGTTACTGAAAAGATTACTGATATAAGGTCTGTTTGCAAAGTACATGGTTTATTAACGGTCTGTCTCCTGCATACAAAAGAGTAGCTGCCTTATTTTTGCTCTGTCTGCTAAAGAGAACCTTATTTTGCTCTGTCTGCTAAAGAGAACCTTATTTTTGCTCTGTCTGCTAAAGAGAACCTTATTTTTGCTCTGTCTGCTAAAAATAAACTATTTTGCTCTGTCTGCTAAAAAGAAGCTATTTTTCTTTTGTTTACTGATGAGAAGTTATTTGTTTTTGGTGTGCTGTAAGTTTTAAGGCTAAAATAAATAAGCCTTATCCAAAGAACCTGCGTGTGTAGTTGCATGTACTCTGCAACAGTTGTCTATAGACCAAGAGAGCACAAACTTACCCCGCTTCGCCCCCCTGCCTGTGCTCTCACCCTGCTTGTGCCCCCATCCTTACCTTGTCTTTGGTGCCAAATCACGCAGCGGGGTAACATAACATCACGTTGCCATGGCAATGCATAACTGAAAACAAGGTAAGGGACGTTGCAGAGGCCTTGCGCGATCCCCCGGCATTTCATTTAAATGCCTTAGGGGAAGAGCACAGGTCCTCTGCAACCGCGCGCCAACCAGTTTGCGCATAACTGCTATAGATCATGCATACGCATACATTAAATGATTTCTTGTTTATTAATAGGGTATGTAGTCCTTTTTTCCCCTGGCTAAAGAGACTACCGGTACTGCCGTTACCTGTTGTCTCACAGAAGGCCTAAGCCTCCGCCTCTGGGAGCCTGGGGTGATATATTTATCGCCTCAGTGCAGCGCCTCCACCTGCGAGGGATCCCAGCGTAGTGGGAGGAACCCCTCACAGGAACCAATCATAATAGTAAACACACACAGTATATAATAACAACCTTTACTGAACATATATCACATATATCACAGTATCATGTACCACACAATATATATATGACACGGCATACAGTATACCAATGGAGTGTCCAAAAAGTACATAGGGTGCCAGGCACCAATACTCTGATGTCCTTCTCCCAATATCAGGCCCACCCAAAAGTGTTGGAGATAGTGCTATCCTGTGAAGTATTGGTGCACTTAGTTGGGTACCTGCCGAGTACTCCAATACTCGGTATGGTGGACTAGCGATGGGGATCTGCTGATCCAGCGATGTCACCGTCCACGAAGGCGTCTGCCTCTGCATTGGGTTGTCTCCAGTAGGAGGGTCCCACCTTTAAGAGTCTCTGTACTTGGTGGTGATCTGGTCCCAGACCACAGGCCGCAATCACAGTGCGGTGTCTTCACTGTTGACTATCACTATTAGGCTACTGGGGAATATCCTTATCTGGGGCCTTTCCCTGAAGCAGCCACAACCTAAACGTGAGTGGGGCCTATCTGGGACCTAAGGGAATTCTCTGACCTAGTCTGAGTGCCACTGACATTCAGACCCTACCTTCCCCTTGTCTGTCCTGGCTCCAACTGACTAGCGTGGCTCCAAGCGCGAGAAATGTATCAAAATCCTAACAGTAGCTAGCTGCAAACCTATTGGCTAACACTGCCCACCTGATTAAGCCAGTCCAGGGGATCCTGGGATATGTAGTTCCCCTGCAGAGCCTGTATCCAATGGCCGCTACAACTACTCCCTACCGCACATGCGCCGGGTCCCGGTAAGCGGGACATGGCTACAGGTACAGTAAATTATTTTACAGAATCCATGCCGTGAAATCGATATCCAGAAGAAGATGTCAGTCTAAAAACTATTATAATTTTGAACCTTTAAAAACTTTTGATATTTTTTTTATGTAACACATGCCCCCTCCCCGCCCCCCTACATTGGGTGTTGTGGTGCATACCTGCTGGCTTACAGTAGTTCTGAGTCTTCCGTATTGGTGTATGGGATATCAGAACAGGCTTCTGGGGTAATAACTGATTCGTACTCACGGTGACAGCGCCTCCATCTCTTGCAGACCACAGGGATGTGGGGGACAAATCCTGCAGGATAACTTATTTTCCCTTCCCCCTGATAGATTGCAGTCTCAGGCAGGAAGGTATAGTAAAACACTGGACACTTTATTGGCACAGTGCAGTTCTTACAGCATTCACAGCAGCAGGCTATTCTTAGGGCCTTCACCCTCAGGATGTACCCTGGACCTTCACTCCAAGCCAAGGGCACCTGAAGCAGTCCTATCTGTTCTCTTACTCCCTGGGGAAGTAAGAGGAATAGTCTCCCACTCCACTCCCCTTAGGGAGAGAGTTCAAACTGACAGAGACCTGCACAGTATTTGGGGTATACCAGCCTCTCTCAAGGGTAGAGGCAACACTGCTGAATTTGTGATGTGCAACTCCATAAGCACAGGAAAAGCAGGAACCAGGTCTGAGTCCCTGATTGGATACATAGGCCTAGTTGCACCGCCTCCCCTGTGACTCACTGAAGATGCTGGGGGTGGGGAAAACCCAGGATTAGTAATGGCGGGCCTGCATTTACCAGGGCTTACTGCCAGGAGAAGGGCAGACTGGCAGCCAGAAACCAGCCCTGGCTACATTTATATATTGGAATCAAAAACTGTATATATCATTATACTTTTAAACTACTGTATGTGGGTGTTTTACATACATAAAAACATTATAACCACTAAACATTGCAAATGCAAAATGACTAGATGGATGCATAGAATAGACAAAGCAGTCCCTCCTCCCCCACTTTGCTTTTACCAAGCAGAAAACTCAGCACCCTCCCTTCTTCCCCTCTGGCTGCCTCCTCTTCCCTCCTCCTCTGAATCTCAAATTCCTATTGAATGACATGCATAGCCTACTGTATTTGTTACATAGACACGCATGCCCATAGACAAAACTTAGACACAACCCCTGTAGCCTTTATTTCTGCAAGTGCAGTATAGTGAGTGGGTGTAATATATATATATATATATATATATATATATATATATATATATATATATATATATATATATATGTATATGTAGTATATGTATATGTATGTATGTATGTATGTGTATATATATATATATGTATATGTAGTATATGTATATGTATGTATGTATGTATGTGTATATATATATATATATATATATATATATATATATATATATATATATATAAAGAAAAGACAGATGGCACACACATATTGCAGTAAAGTAGGTGTGTAGACGGACGTTCACAGAGGTACACAATTGGAGACTTTATAAGGTGAAATTATAATAGGCTTTATTGTGCCTTTTCCTTTTCATAAGGAAATCATCCAAACACAGGGGGGGAACAAAGCTTCTATTCACTTGGGAGTATCTCTAGTGAAAATACCATGCAATTAATTCACAACTCCCTAAGTCAAGCATGTCTCGCAGCCCCAAAACATATAGCATGAAATAAGCATATATAAGCAGTCTCTTAATTATGAAAGTCTTATCTGTTTCTTGCTGTAGAGTAAGCTTCTCTGCTCTCCTGGAACCGCACCCGTGCGTGCACAGAAAATATCAGCATCCGGGTTTATAAGTCTTATTTGGTGTCTTGCAATCAGCTATGCTGGGCAGAGCTCAAGACCGGTCAGCTCCAGAGATGTGTGTTCTCTTGGTCAGTCTCCCCTGGGAGTCTCAAGAACACTGCTCTGTCTCTCCAAAGGTCAGCTCTCATTCAGAGCTAAGGAGTCACTCCCTGTCTCACAGGACAGGCTTTTGTAAGCAATCAGGCAGGTGGTGTTTATTAATTGACTACCAGCAGCTAACCACCACACCGCTAGATTAAAGGCACATTACCTGATCAGGGATTACTCCCTTGTTACAAGGTGCTTATCCCATATAGACAGTAGGTATAAATGAGCTCCTTACCAGGCAGATCCAGAGTCCCAGGCCCACAAAGCAAGGAAGAGACAGCACACTCAGTAGTATCCAAAAAAGAAGTGTATTAGTAGAAAACAGGCACATACTTAAAGCTGCAGTTCAGTCTTTTTCTTTTTTCTTTTTTTAATTCATTTTTTTACTTCAATAGTTTCATGTGTGCAATCTCTAATTACCTAAAGAACTGTATAGCTGCAGGTCAATTCGTTCTCCATGTATTGATAGGCGAAATTTGGTGACATAATTAGAGCTGGCATATGTTTTTATTTGCTTCTGTCACTCAGTGGAAGCTCATGAATAGTCATGAGCACTCCTGCACTGACATGTGCTAGAGGGAGGGCAGGGCTGACAAAGGGGTGTGCCAGGGCTTGTGACAGGACATGAAGGGGCAGTGCCTTAGCAAATGGCTGTTAAAATAGAATTACAAGGTAAGAAATGGCTACCGCTCACCTTAAGTGTCCTACTATATACATGTGCTGGTGTACAAGAGATAGGGTGCATACGGGATGAATAGTTAGAATACGGTGAAAGGTCACAGCTGTGGCCCAAAAGAATCCTATTTGCACTCGCTAAACCAGAAATGCTAGGCTAGGAAAAATTTAATCCTTGGAGTAACCTCCATGGCTATGACCTTTCACCGTGTTAAAATAGAATACAAGAAAATTGGTCTTTCAAAGTTGTTTTTTTAAAAACAGAAAATGCTAAAAGTATTTTTTCTTACTACAGAACTGATTTATTAAAAAAAAGACACATGCAGGATATTGACTGAACTGCAGCTTTAAGCTACACTAAACATGAGTATCTCACCATTTATTCAAGTACTAGTAACAGAAAAAGTGGATTATAAAACTGTTATACAGTACTGTTTAACATAACTTTTAATACTACATTATAATACATTTAAGGTATTAAGGTTCTCCTGATAATCTTTGCTTTGAGCTGTTGAGGAGATTACTGTAACTACACTAGGTGTGAAGTGGCCCGAAGGAAGCTACACTAAGCATGAGTATCTCACCATTTAATAAACTACCTGAACCGAGAACAAAGTGGATTATAAAACTGTTACGCTGTTTAAAATAACTTGAAACAATACATTATAAAAGTCTAATGCATTAAGGTCCCCCGAGAATATGTGCTTAGAGTTTCTTAGGGGATTAGAAACTGTTATACTATGTAGCCAGAAAAATATATATATTCCATAAACAGTATATTTAAAACATTATACTGTATTTAACTACATTTCTATAAAAACACAGAGCTTCTTTGACATAACAACATTATAACTCAATGGAAAATACTGTACTGTATATATCACTTTTCATATAATATCTATATTTGAATGATTATGTGTGTATGTGTGTATGTATGTATGTATGTGTGTATGTGTGTATGTGTGTATGTGTGTATGTGTGTATGTGTGTATGTGTGTATGTGTGTATGTGTGTATGTGTGTATGTGTGTATGTGTGTATGTGTGTATGTATGTATGTATTTTTGTATATACTTAGTAAAGTTATGGTGGGTAAAAAAAAGTGAAAGAAAAACCTCCACAGTAAAGCATATAGAAAATGGAAATATTACTGTATGCTCATTTGAGTGTCTTAGACAGGTTTGCAACCCTGCCTTTCACCATTATCACCCAGCACACAGCACTTCAACTGCAGCAAGGGATTCTGGGAAATGACATGCAAATGAGCACACAGTGCCACCTTTTGCTTCAAAACCATTTAACATGGTCCCCTATAAGCTTAAGCTTGCTGCATTTCACAGCTTTGAGCACAGCCTGGGTTAAGATGCATAGCCAGTAAACCCACCCACAGGCAGCTGTTTCGACCTTAATGGGTCTCCTCAGTGTGGGGTTAGTTATATTGGCTTTGCAAAATTTGCATAGGGGACCATGTTAAATGGTTAATAGGCTGGTATGAAATAGCCTCAAATAAGACAATAGTTGTCAATGTTTGTGATATCTAACTAATAAATACCAATTATGTAAATACAATAGATATTGATGGTGTGATAAATAGTGTACATTTAGTGGGTGCAAAGACAAACAATACAAATACACAACGTTTCAGTTGTCAGTACAGTGTCCAAAGTGTAATTCTTAAATGCCAATGCTTTCGGTGAATGAGGTCAGGGCTGCCTTCAAAAGATGAACCACATCCAGTAGATACCTAAAGAAAAAAACGGAAAAGAAAGTGCACGCCCCATAGAGTATAAAAGTTACATTTAATGGAGGGTAGGGAAGAAAGGGTGGCAAACAAGTACACTCACATGTAGGTTTAAAATAAGCATCTCGTGATATAATCACCGCCTTGGTGCCTTTCCGAGTCCTCTGCTGCAGTTAAGCCCCGCTTCCGCGTCCATCGGCGGGACCGCCGTCAGAGAGCTCCTTGGGCAATGGTGGCTGACACTTGATAAAAAGTAGCACACGTAAGGACCTGAGGAAGAACAGTCACGTGCAAAACGCGTAGATCCCTGTCGGTACGTGCGCTACTTTTTGTCCAGTGTCAGCCACCATTGCCCAAGGAGCTCTCTGACGGTGGTCCCACTGACGGACACGGAAGCGTTGGTTAACCGCAGCAGAGGACTCAGAAAGACACCAAGGAGCTGCAGCAATGTTTTTATGATGTGGGTTATTTATACTCTTTTTTGTATACTATTAAAACATTTATATTTGACATATCGTGTGTGGTTGTCATCCCCATATGGGCTACGGGAGAGACCTTGGTGTTTCACCCTTCAAAACTATCGCATTACCACATTCTGACACAAAGTGCTTCATGCAGTAAGCGTTCATAAGCCACTTATCGGCCAAAATACGTACTCCGATTCAGTAAGCATTTATAAGTGGGCGATAACGGCCTGAATCGGCCAAAAAACTTTTGAACAAAATCAAATCGCCGACTGAGCGACGATAAGCCACTTATCGATGCTTTTCGGAATATTCATAAACACGCGCGATTCTAGTAGCCGCGAATAGATTATCGCCGCCTATCGCCACCTATCGTGGCTCTAGATAGGCGATTTTTTCCCCAAATCCAAACGCCAGAAAAAATTGGCAAGTTGGTGGGGTGAAGCATCGATAAGCGGCGAGACGGCCTTTTTTATGCCTCAGATTGATGCCAGGGGTCTCCGGAGCTGATACCAATTAATATCAGCACCGGAGACCCCCGGCATGAATCTGATAAAGGAAAAATGCATTTGCAGCCACTTCATTACCTTAGCGGCTAACCGCTAAGGTAATGAAGGGGTTAACCACCCATGCCAGGCTTATTGTGGGTAGCGGGGTGGGTGAAGTGGGTATTTGGCCCTTAGTGTGTGTTTAGGCCTTGCGTGGGGGTTGCGGGTGGACTTAACCCCTTCATTACCTTAGCGGTATTAACCGCTAAGGTAATGAAGGGGTTAATGCTCCCGCCACCCACCCCGCAAGACCTAAACACCCATCCTGGGGCTAATATAATACCCCCTTCACCCACCCCCGATACCCACAATAAAAACAATACACACACAACAGCCCCAAAACCCACCTCCTAGGCCACAATAAATATAGCAATATTTAAAAACATCAATACACAACCCACCCCCCAGTACCCTCCCTAATGTAAAACCATAACATTTTTTTTGACATACAGGCTTAATACCCCAGGCCTACGGTAGTCCTCGGTGGGCCCGATGGGTGTCCTCAGGCCCCACAGTGCACAGGAGGGGTGTGCCCACAGGTGTCTGGGGGTCTCCGGGTGGTCCCGCTAGGCGGCGTGGGCCTCCAGGGGGTCCTCGTGGGTCACCGTGGGCCACAATGGGGTTCACGGGGGAGCCCGTGGGTGTCTGGGTGTCCCTGGGTAGTCCCTGCAGGTCTGCGGGCCCCCACAGCTGTGGAGCCCCCGGTTCTTCCTCGCAAGCATCCCCCGTGGATCCGCAGGTAGTACCCATGGGCGTTCGGGGGTCCTCAGGTGGTCTACATTGATCCCCGCAGACCTAAGGTACCAACCCTGTATGTCACCAAATAAAACATGGCCTACAATTCAATCAATCCCCCCACCCCCCACCAAACACATACAGTAGAGTAATGGGCAAAATAACTGTTATCCAGATATGGATAATAGATTATTTGCCCATTATTAAACACAACATTAACCAGCGTAAATAAAGTAAATAAATACAATTCTACTTACCGCAGCAATATGATGGATGTCCTCATCACGATACTGCAGGTCCCTGTCCTCCGTTGACAGAAAGCATAAATACATAATAAATACATAATAAATACAGTCTAATGGCCCCTAACCTTTTAATCACCTTAGCGGTTAATAACCGCTATAGTCATTAAGGGGTTAACCCACTCTGCCCCGCTACCCACCCGGGAGGCCTAACCACTCACCCCAGACCCAATATACCCACCCTGTACCCATTGAGTAGTATAGTGGTTCATCATACCCATATAATATTATGGGCATGATAAGCCTCTATTGCACTCAATGGGCACCCTAATCAAAATAAATTAATGCTCCAAACACACAATAATAAAACATTACAAAACTCCAAAAAAACACAATTCACTAAATAAAAACACTAGCCAGCAAATCCAATTAATACAAGCAATAACCAGATCAACAATGAATTAATTAAACCATTAACCAATCAAAGCAATTAATAATACAACAAGGAATTATTTCAAACAGTAAACAATCAAACCAATTAATTATTAAAACAACTCAAAATTAATTTTAACAGTAACCAATCAAAACAATGAATTAATAGAACAGCAATGAATTAATTGAAACATTAACCTACAAATAAATTAATTATTAAAAAATATCTGAAACAAAACCATTAAACGCATTAGCCAACACAAGACACCATTAATTAAATTTGAAAATCAATCGCCAACATTGTATTTAAATAAAGCAGCAAAATACCAAACAATGCCATCCACATAATAAACTGACATCGCAAAAATCAACATGAATACAAAGCAAGAAATGTAAAAAAATTATTGTCTTAATAATGTATTGATCTGTACCCTAAAGTGGTACAGATTAATACATTATCAGTCAATGTGCAAAAAATAAAAATACACATCCAATGTTAAAACCTGTAAAAATATATATTTACAAACATGCAATATTTTACTTATCATTAGAAGCGCTGGCCCTCCGACTCCGGGGGAAACAGGAAGCACACGTACCTGGAAGGCCTCAAACAGCATCCGATGCCATCCGCCATGAAGATCCGGATCAGGTACCCAAATCTTCTTTCTTCTATCTATAATCAGCTTCTTCTATCTTCATCTGTCATTATTTCTTGATCTTCTTTATCTTCTGTCTTTATCTGTCAATCCATAAAGCCCCATGGTAGATCCCAACCGATGTTGTCTTGTCGTGTTCTTGGGCTCAAATGAGGCGTCACGGCTGTTAAAACCATGTGCCGATTTTTTTTAAAAATTACGTCATTTAAAGGGAATGATGCAACCCCGAAGGCACCCAGACCCCAGTGGGAACCACCCGAGGACCCTCAGACACCTGTGGGGATGACTCAAGAACCCCCAGACACCCGCGGACACACCAGTGGACCCCCCTGTGGCTCACGGAGACCCACGGGGACCACCTGGAGGCCCATGGCGACCTGTGTGCACCCCTGGTGCACTGTGGGGCCTGCAGACACCCGTCGGGCCCACCGGGGACTACGGTAGGCCTGGGATATTAAGCCTGTATGTTAAAAAATAAATAATAGTTTTACATTATGGGGGTATGGAGGGGGTGGTGTTTTGATGCTTAGTAAATGTTTTTTAATGTACATATAATTCCTAGTGTAGATGTAAACCACATTGGTTTTATGTCCGGGGACCCCCTGCTTCCCGAGATACAGGTCCCTTTATGGGTTGCCGGTATCTCCTACGCAAGGAAATGTCCCACGTCACGTGATCGGGACATTTCCATGCATAGGAGATACCGGCACCCCATAAAGGGGCCTGTATCTCGGGAAACAAGGGGTCTCCGGACCTCAAACCAACGCGGTTCGACTCCATAGACCCCCTGCACATCTACACTAGGAATAAAATGTATATTAAAAAACATAATTTTCGGCGAGATTTTCCCTGGGAGAGGCGGCTCTCTCTGAGCAGCTCTCTCTGCAGCAGAAATGAATCACTGGGTTAGGCCTTTTCAGAGGGTCGATCCTATCGCTGGCAGCAACTCGCTCGTTTTGGTAATTTTGCTGTGACAGGTAATGAAGGCTTTCTGAATACCGTGATAGCAACGCTCCAAGAAACGGCGATTTAAATGCCCTGGCGATATTTATTTTTAACCTTTATTGCATAGGCCCCAAAGTGTTTAAAGAAATCTGTGATGTGCATTTAACTCACACACGGCCGTGTGAGTACAAATATTATTTATTAATATATTTAACCGAATACTACCCATTATCTACCCAACATCCTGAATTGTTCTTTTAACACAAATATACTAATTGTTGTGTCATATATATTTCTCTCTCAACTTGCGTTGACCACACACACCATTCCCAATTGTTGAGGGCAAAGTAGAGGTGGGACCAGGATACTCTATATTTATGTCTGCGCGTGACGCGCGCATCCGTAGTGCGGCACCTGGAAGAGGATGGGTCCGGTAGTGCACTGACGGGAGATGGAGCAGCGGAGCACCCGATCACAGAGCGAGGCAGGCAGGAGGTACACCGAGGGTGATGAGTCTCACGGATTCTCACAGCGGCCCGCGATGACTATGCCCGCTTTCCCCCTCCTCCTCCTCCCTCCAGATCCCGCTCTCCCACTCCTTCCCATGCCCGCTATCACGAGTCTCAGAGGAGGACAGCAGGATAGGAATTTGCTGCTGGAGAGCACGCACGCGCTTCTTCCCTCTTGTGCAGTCTGCCTGCTCTGCTCAGTCTGCTGCCCACCACCGCCACCTCCTCCACCTCCACCGCCTTCACCGCCTCAAGAGATATATGAGATGCATGGGGGGTGGGTGATGCGAGATGCAAGGGGGAGAGTGATGTGAGATGCAGGGGGGGGGGGAGTGATGTGAGATGCAGGTGGGAGAGTGATTGTGAAATGCAGGGGGGAGAGTAATGTGTGGTGCAGGGGTGGGTGGGATGTGGGTGGTGTGTAGGGGGTATTGAGTGTGAGATGGAGGGGGAGTATTATGTGTGTGGGTGAGGGGGAGAGATGGGGATGTGAGAGATAGAGGGGAAGTCTCGCAAAGGCCGCCGACACTTGAGAGATAGAGGGAAAGTCTCGCAAAGCCGCCGACACTGGGGGGGCAGGGGGGGTGGCAATTGAAACTGTTGTTGAGACCCAGGAAAGCAGTCTACGGCCCTGTCTGGTATAACATCCTCATATCATCCCCAGCACCTATCTTCATCATCATATGTCTCCACGTCACCCCTCTTCATCATCATATATCTCCCCAGCACCCATCATCATCATCCTCATATATCTGGGGGGAGATGATATGGTGATGGTGATCTGGTGGGGGGAAAATATATGATGATTATGATGATTATGATGATGATGATGATGAGGAGGAGGGGTGCTGGGGAGATATATGATCATGATGAGGGGTGCTGTGGGGAGATAAATGATGATGATGATTTTACCCATGCGGCCCAAATCTGTTTTCCTTGGAGCAGTTCGGCCCTTCTCACTTTACAAGTTGTGCAGGCCTGTATTAACCCCTTTATAGCTCTTAGTGGTCAGCTAGTTATGGAAACCCATGACTAGCTGACCATTTTGGATACAAAGCGGTTAATATCTAGTTAAATGTGTAATAGTTACCTATGACATGTTGGTTTAGCTTACTTTGTCTATGTCTACAATGGTCAGCCTGGTGTAGGTGAATAAAAAATGCTATAGTGTTGGACTAGCATCAAAATAACTACATTTGTGTTTTTTTTTTTTTTTTGCAATTTTGGTGAGTGTCACAATATTTTTATCAGATGCAGATTTTTTTATTATTATTTTAGCTGTACAATGTTGATTGCCTGCACTTTGAAAATAGCTCTCGGCAACTGTAGCTTGAGGGGTCTGGGTCTTGTAGGCAATCTTGATAGGAAACAGTTTTGACACTTGTAACCTATTATTTGACATGTTGTGACTTGTGTAAATTACACATACTGTATATTGTATTACATTATCTTTTGAGAACAATAGAATGCAAATCATTAATGAAAATTGTGTAAACTGTTACATCCCACCGTGAAAATAGTTCTTTACATACTAAATGTTATTCTCTGCTCTAATTAATTCCAGTAAATATCTTTCTGTGGAATAAAGTGTTTAAATTAATTTAAATCCCCAAATGTTAAATTTCATTTATTTGTTTAAGATTGTTTAAATAATATAAAAAACCCAGCCAGGCAAACCATTCTTTACTATTTTAAAAACATTTTGTACTGTAGTTTACATTGAGTATTTCATTGTTAATTTAAAAGTAAAGCCTAAAAGCATCACTTTGGATAGTTCAACAATAAATATCACTCAATGTTCAACACATACTTTTTTTCACTCGGAGCTGGTAAGAAGTCCAAGTTTCTAGTAGCCATTTGAATCTGGAGAAACTGTGTTGTAGGTTATGATGGACTAGTACAGTGTAAGTGTTCTATATAATGCATATTGAATTGTGGTATACAGAGCTTTCAAAAACTCACGTTTCTTCTTCAAATGTACTCTAGCAGTACAGAGGAGCTAATGGTCTCATGACTCACTTGAAAACTTGCAAAGTTCATCACCGCATTTATATACAACCTACAAAAAATAGATATCCAATAGCAGGAAAATGCTGCATTGATATCAAAGTTGTAGTCATCCGCATACTGACCGATATGTTGCACTATCAACTTCTAGCAGGGACATGTGAAAGCCAATATCATAAAACACACAATATGCTTGCATACATATGTAGCACATGCCCCCCCCCCCTTCCCCCTCTGGGAGATTTAGTTGGAACCCCAATCACAGGCTGAAGGACCCACTCCTAAGGGGCTGAACTTCAGTCTCTAATTTAGGCACTTCCTTGCTGTAGCTCAAAGAGGGAGGGCCCAGCACATGCACCACCACTCCGGTCACTCAGGAAGTCAGCATGAGGGGGAAAACACCATAGAACAGCCTGTCACTGTCTGTGTCTTACTAGAACTTACATGACATGGTACAGTAGGTAGAGGGATAGCTGGACCAGCCATCGATATACATACATTTTTCAACTAAATGTTATGGAGTCTCCATGAAAAGGTGAGTGGTGATTCACTGATGAACATGTGTATAGTCCCAAAAACGTTATTTTCCTACATTATTCCAAAATATTGTACATACCTAGGTCTGTACATTTGTGTAACAAGAAGGCTGGAGTTAAATATATTACACTTCTCTCAAATACTGTACTGAACAGTAGTTCCCAAATTTATCAAAACCATAATGACATTATTAACTTTCCGTACACAAAATCTGTGGATGAGAAAATGCTGCATTTAAATGCTCCTTTATTTAGGGGCCTATTGTAGAAGTCTTCATAACCCACTTATCAAGGTTTTTTAGAAGTTTTCGGCCAAAAATAGCTACAGCTAGTCAGAAAGCCTCGATAAGTGAGCGGCAAAAGCATTTTATCGCCATTTTTGGCTCTTGCCCAAACCCGCCGCCAGGTATGTATGTATGTATGTCTTTATTTATATAGCTTTTTTTATTCAAACCGGGAAGGGGAACTGGGAGACGAATCCTTCTCAGCTAAGAAATTACTTGCTGGAGTGGTGCTATCGGGGGTAAGAGTAATGTGTATATAAAGAGGAGAGAAAAGACCCCCTGTGATGCACTCTGCTCCACTAATACTGTATGAAAACAAATACATTTTATTGAAAACAAATTCTAGTTAAAACCTAATACTAGCTCCAGTACTGGTAGTGATGTTCTGAGAAAAGTGCTGATAAAGAATGTACTCAACAGCATAAGATAGTGGTATAATAAAACAAAGCGAGAGACCTCTCCCTATCCTAGTGGAGCTGCAGTGTTTGAAATATAACAAGAGCCCACATGGGAGATATACCCATTATATGGAGTTCAGTGTATCCTATCCAAACATGGCCCACATGTGGTACAGCCAATAGCAGATCTATAACCAATTTCTAGGGTGACCCCTCAGGGTAGTCAAAGCAGGTGTCCCTATATGTAATGCAGTTTTCTCTCTAGCTAGTGGGTTCCTAGAATTCGGCCCACATCTTATTGAGCTAGCTGTGAACTGCAGTAGCATCAATGCCTGCCACCCCGAGTAGATGAAACAAAGTATCCACAGTGTATAAGTGGAGTCCTGCAATTCTGGCTGCCCTGGCTCATGTCACAATCTGCAAAGGTAGGTCCTATAGATATTCTATCTCGCTCCCTAGCTAGTGGGTTCCTAGTAAGCAGCCCACATCACACTTAGCTAGTTACAAACTCAGAAATCAACTTTAGAGTAAAGATTCAGGAACTCATTCCTGAACACGATAGACACATGGACTCATGTGTGACAGATGGGAGCTGTACCATATGACCCAAAAATGTGACTGTTGCAGGGTACATGCAACTACACACGCGGGGTCTCTTGACAAGGCTTATTTATGTAGCCTTAAAAACATACAGCACACAAAACAAAATAGCTTCTCTTCAGCAGACAAAACAAAATAGCTTATCTTCAGCGTGGCAAACAAAGCAGTTTTTCTTTAGCATGGCAACCAAAGCAGTTTCTCTTCAGCATGGCAAACAAAGCAGTTGCTCTTCAGCATGCAGGACACAACAGTTCATAAACCATGTACTTTGCAAACAGACCTTATATCAGTAATCTCTTCAGTAACTCAATCCTGTCTCCTGACCAGCTAGACTGCATGTGTGTACATCCTGGTTTTTTTTAACACACCTTGATTAGGCAGCTGGGATCCAACTAATTTTTATGAGCTTCCCAGCTGAAGTTAACCTCATCACTGCTGCACTGCAGACTAAACATATGTCTGCCAGGCATATAGCTGGTGGCTTTTATTTACCCTGTCACAGTGACATTTTGAAGTTACCATTTGGTTTGGATTGAAAGAAAAGAAGTTAGAAGAAAAGAATGAAAGAAGAAGATAGAAGAAGTTGAAAGAAGATGAAAAAGAAGATTGTTGTTACCTGATGCTGATCATCGCAGAGGATGGAGGCAGATTGCAATGGATGACGTCGCGGGTTGAGAGCTTCCTGATACGCCGGGATTCGGAGAGTGAAGACTTCTAAAGGTAAGACAAATATTGAATGTATGTAATTATCTTGTTTTAGTTTTTTTGATTGTATTTTTTTCTTTTTAAGGTTTTTGATTGGCCATTGACTGCTAATGTATTAATCTGTGCCCCTTTAAGTTACAGATAAATACAGTCACAGGCAATGCATTTTTGGGCAAATGCTTGTTTTGAATTGATTTGTTATTTTTTCTATTTCTGTTTATTGTTTTCACTAAATTGTTTGATATTTGGATGGCAAGTTTTTATTACATTTTAGGATTGGTAAGTGGTTTTATTTCTTGAATTTTTTGTTGGTTCGGTGTTTATTTAATTGTATTCTAGTATTTTGGTATAACATCATTTTTTATTCTTTTGCGGTTTTGGTGTTAGAATAATTTTATTGATGTGTAGTTAAGACTTTTTTGTTCTTTTATTCTTGTAGTGTTTTTAGGTGCTTGTTTCTTTCTTTTATTCTTGTTTATTTTTGTGTTTGATGATTTTTTTTAGTTTGGCTATTGACTGCTATAATAGCTTATTATGCCTATATTATATGTATATGATGTACCACTGTGCCAACAATTAGATAACGGGTGGGTACAGTGGCCCCAGGGCGGGTGGGTAGCAGGTGAGGGGGGTTAATCCCTTAATTACTATAGCGGTTACTAATCGCTAAAGTGATTAATGGGTTAGGGGCCATTAGAGTGTATTTTTTCTTGTACTCTTGCTGCCAATGGAGGACATGAACCTGGAGTATGGTGATGAGGACACCCTTCATCATGTCAGGATTAAGTAGAAGTTTTATTTACTTTATTCATGCTGGCTGGCTAATGTTTTATTTTGAATGGGCAAATGAGCTATTATCCATATCTGGATAATAGTAATTTTGCCCATTACTGTACTGTATGTGTTGGGGGGATTGTTATGTGTAAAGGAGGTGGGTAGTAGGGTTGTTGTGTTTTTTTTGTGTCTTGGGGGTAGAGGGATTGGGTGAAGGGGGTAGATGCCCCAAGGGTGGATGTTTAGGCCTACCGAGTGGGTAGCGGGACTTGTTAACCCTTTCATTACCATAGCAGTTTCCACACTATGGTAGTGAAGGGGTTAACTCCATCCGCAACCTTCCCGGAAGGCCTAATCACCCACCCTTGTGCTACTCATCCACTCCCTCTTGCCCCAATGCACAGGCTATTGAAGTTGAACCCTTCATTGCCTTAGCGGATAGCTGCTAAGGTAATGAAGCTCTTTTAATAAAAATGTTTATACTACTGTACATGAGCAGGGGGTCTCCAAAGCAGAACTGCATTAATTTCAGGTCTGGGGACACCCTGCTTCCCAAAATACATGCCCCGTTATTGGGTGCCGGTATCTCCTATGCATTTAAATGTCTCACGTCACGTGACTGGAACATTTAAATGCATAGGAGATAACGGCACCCCATAACGGCGCCTGTATCTCAGGAAGCAGGTGGTCCCCTGACCTGAAATTAACGCGGTTCTGCTCCGGAGACCCCCTGCTCACATACACTAGTATTAACATTTTTATTAAAACCCTGCGATCGCTGGCAAGATATGTGCAGGGAGAGGCGGCTCTCTTTGTGCAGCTTTCAATGCAGCTGGCCCACATCGCTGCAGATCGCAGGGGGGAAAACTTTTGAGAGAGGCTAAAATCACATCGCTGCTCCTCGTACGTTTTGGTCATTTTGCTATTGCATGGCTTCAGGGTCTTTTTAAATACCGTGATAACTATACTGACAAAACCTGTGGCGTAACAAGCAAGCAAGACATTTTATGAAGGCTACTAGCATAGGCCCCTTAGTAACAACTTCTAAACAGTCTAAAAATAAAAACATAGGCATCTTCAGTAAAGCTGCAGAACATGCAGTATTGCTAAAATTAGTTTTTCAGATAGCATACTGTATTCATTAGTGTAACAATACATTCATTTTTCTTACACCAAGAACAAGGTGTTTGAACAGTTCTTATATAAAATAATGCATGCGTACATTGAAGACGTTGACTGTATCTATTTCTACATAACTGGGTAATTAATCACTAAGTTCATTAAAGAAGTTGTAATTTGTGTTATAAAATCTCTTTGCTTAGCTCCTGAATCCAAGGATATCATGTTTTGCGTCATTCAAACATCAACAGCTGGTGTGAAATACAATTTCATGGGATAAATCCATATTTAGGGGCCTATCCTATAAACCTCGATAACCCACTTATCGAGGCCTTTTCGGCCAAAATGCCTACTGCTATTCAGTAAGCCTCGATAAGTGGGCGATAAAGGCATGAATCGCCATTTTTTTCAGTCGTCCAAAAAACATCTGCCTGTAAATGTATTTTTATTGCATTGCATGGAAGCAAGGGGTCTCCAGAGATGGCATTAATGCATAACAGCTCCGAAGCAGGGGGTCTCCAGAGATGGTATTAATGCATATCAGCTCCGAAGCAGGGGGTCTCCAGAGATGGCATTAATGCATATCAGCTCCGAAGCAGGGGGTCTCCAGAGATGGTATTAATGCATATCAGCTCCGGAGACTCCCAGCTTCAATCTGATGCAGGAAAAATACATTTTTTTTCCAAGTCCTACCTCAAATCCCATCTTACCACCCGTGTGGTGGTAAGATGAAATTGGCGAGTAGCTCGCTAGGTGAGAACCTCAATGTTCTTATCGGAGCTACTAGAATAGGGTGATTTTATAAAAAAATGCGAGTTGGAGCTTTTTTTCAGCTCCTGCTCGGTGTGTTTGAGCAGGAGCGCTAGCACTCGGGGAGATGCACTTCCCGTACGATTTTCACAGGACATCGGAGCTTTCTGAATTGCTACTTTGCCAAATCATATGGGAAGTGCTCAAAAAACTAGATGAGTTACTTATCGAAGCTACTAGAATAGGCCCCAATGTCCTAATGACATTGTAACTCCAAACAACAGTGATACACAGAAGTAGCAGACGTTATTGCTCATACAGTACTTGTGCAGTGCGACACACACAATGCACCAGTGGGAGCAGGCACCGTTCTCTTTGAAATAGCAGTGTGCAAAAAATGGGGACGGGCTAACACATTATTTCACCTGCTGGGTACAGTGATGTACAGTGACATTAGTTGAGATGGAACTTTAAGAAACTTTACACATTTACACTATGAACTCTTTACCCAACAGTACTACTGTAATGTACACAAAAATATGTTGCAGGCTACATTATTTACCCTCCTGGAGGCCCATCTGCTGACAATTTAAATTTTAATCTACATAAAAGATGTAGGCATTAACAATTCTGTGTGATATGTATCAGGTGTCACAAACTGGAGGAGTGCTTGACTGGGGATTAATGTAACAATGTGCTCTACTCGTTGAGCATTTGGTGAGGAGGACTTTGGTGTGGAGACAGTCAGGGCAATGTTATAAAACGTTACGCCTATAACTGGTGCAATTGTTCCCCCTTTTTGTATCAAATCATTCCTTCGGTTTAGATGGTGTTAATCAGTGCTCCATAAAGTTCAGCTCCAAATGCAACATTCATACATGTATGGTGCAAATTGAAACAGATGCAAATATTTGATTTGTGTTTTGGAGCAAATGGTAATATTATCAATATATATATTCAATTTTATTCACACACACACACACACACACACACACACACACACACACACACACACACACACACACACACACACACACACACACACACACACACACACACACACACACACACACACTATTACATCACTTGCTTTCAGGAACCTTTTGACACCTCTAGCCATAAAACACATCCACACCGGGGGAAGGACCAGCACAGATAACATTCCAATAGACACTGTTGTTAAGTATACCTTTTGCTTGCTTCATTCATTGTAACATCGCCGGAAGAAGAGATCAGTGTATCTCGAAAGCTCGCACAAATAAAAGCATTTCGTTAGCCACAGAACGGTATCATCTATATATATATATATATACTCCCTTCTAAAATACAACAAATGGGAAATCAGCAGCACCTGGTTGTAGAGCATAAGCACAGTCGGTAATGGTGCGCGGAACCTTAAGGGACCCCTAAACCACAAAAAGTTAACAATATGAAAGATTATTAACAATCATACCTATTAAAAACAGCTCAATGCTATGTCCACTTAAGATATCTTTATATGTGATACTACCAGTAAAATAAAAACTGTTTTAGTGACTACTTTGATCTCATGTAGATTTTTTTTTCTTTTTAGAGTGCGGGAGACCATTTTTTTTCATACTCCCTTCTAAGTTTCATGTGTTGAACATTGAAACAGTAGGATAAAAAAATGAACACAGCTACTGTATGAAATATATATATATATATATATATATATATATATATATATATATATATATATATATATATATATATATATATTTGCAATTAATAGATATACTGTATACTGACATTTAAAGAAAGAAATAATGAAAAGTAAGACTATTGGTGTTTGTTAAAGCACAAAACCTGTAAAAGTGTAAAATGAAACACACCTTTATCATACAGTAGTTAAGATACTTGAATTCCTACTGCCAGAAAAGGGTCATAAACTCTGCAAAATCCTTTATCTGTAATGTCAGCATAACCTGCCTGTGGCTGATAACAGCCTAAGATTTTAAAAAAAGGATTTCAGCTATCTTTTTCAATCATTTTACTGCACATCACAAGGATTTCTTAAGCCATGCACCAAACCAGAGATAATACTCCATGAAATACTTTCCTTTTGAAAGTTATACAAAATATCTAACAATGCTCAGTAACACAATTACAATAAACACATTCCCAATTTTTAGAAATATTTTAAAAATTATACAGTATCTGTGTGTATGGAGGGAATTTGACTTAAATTGTCATGCCTTCTCTTATATACTCTTCTTATAAACTCTTATATACTCTTCTCAGTGTTCATCAATGATCTTCCTACAGCTTGTAAGGGAGCTTCAATACACATGTATGCAGATGACATAATCTTATATGCACACAGCCATACCCTCTCCGACCTTGAACACATTATTCAATCTGACGTTTTGAGACTGGAAAATTGGATTTCCCAAAACAAACTGTCTTTAAACACTGACAAGACTGTAACAATGGTATTTGGGACCAAGGCTAAATTTTTAACGACTGAGCTCCAGATCAGAACCAACGCTACTACCTCCCTAACTCCTGTTACTAGTTTTAAATACTTGGGCATATGGTTTGACTCCCATTTAACATTTGGGATGCACATTGATACCCTGACATCCAAAACCTATGCCAAACTAGGTGTACTTTACAGGAACAAATCCTCCCTAAATCTACTGGTCAGAGAGCGTATCGCACAGCAGATGCTAATGCCAATTATCGACTATGGGGACATAGTATATGGCTCGACATCCCAAACCCACCCTAGCAAACTTAATATCCTCTACAATTCAATATGCTGTTTTGTCCTTCAATGCAACTACATCACATATCACTGTGAAATGCTCAAAGAACTAGATTGGTCATCACTTGAGTCTAGGTGGAAAGTTCATCTTTCCTGTCTTGCCTTCAAATACTTTCTGGGAAAGCTACCCATCTATCTGAACAAGCTCCTCACCCCTACCACATGCAGCACTTATTATCTGAGATCTGACTCCAAAAGACTGTTCATGGTCCCAAGGTTCAACAAAGTATCTGGCCGCTCCTCCTTCTCTTACCGTGCACCCCAAAACTGGAACAATCTACCGGAGACTCTCACAGCCACCACCAGTCTAAGTTCTTTCAAAACTAAAGCTGTCTCACATTTTAATCTAGTCTATAACTGTTACATATGCCTATAATATATATTATCTCTAACTGTGCATGCAATGTCTTGTATATTATGTATATCCTGTTCACTTATGTAACTCTATTTGTAACCATGTATTATTTGTCATTTTAACTCTACGCCCAGGACATACTTGAAAATGAGAGGTAACTCTCAATGTATTACTTCCTGGTAAAACATTTTTATAAATAAATAAAATAAATAATTGCTGTAATTATATGAATCCTTTTTTCTAAATAATCCCTACTGAATATGCTAATCAATTATCATGCTAATGTATGTAAAAATCGAATCAAATAAAACTCTTTCTCAAACATCACTGTTCACTAAAATATGTACTTGTGTTACTGTATAAATGTTAAGCTAAACTCTTCTTTCTACTTGCCATGTCCGCTAAGTATGTTACCTTGGATAGAGTACTGTACATATATTTCTGGATTAATAGATGAATTTTGTTTATCCAAAGAAATAGCTGCTGTAATAACTACTTGAAAGGGTTAAAATTATTAATCTGTCCTTCATGTTCTCTGTCTTCCATTTTGTGTTGCTGTAAGTTCCAGTTTTAACTTAATCCTTTTTAGAAAACTGAACTCTGAACCAGTTTTGTACTCAGCAAGAAGCCTTATCTTTTCTTTTGAGATGTTTGTTAAGTAAACAAGCCACAGCTAAAGACCCCAGCTAGGTGGACATAAACAAGGTCTACTTTACAAATAACAAGCTAAGGAAAACACGTAGACCTTAAATTCTGGTTTCCACCAGAAATAATGCTGATTGTATTCTCTGTTATGTCCTAGAAATGCCTTTGTGAATACCTATAAAAACTGCTTGCAGCCTTAATAAAATTAGAAGTGAAGAAGAAGAACTGCTTTGTGTCTGAAATCTTCATTTCTCCGAGTGCTCGTTGTGTCTGTTTGCTGAGACCTTGTGAACTCAGGACAATGGCCAAATTCTCCCTAGGTTAAGCATGTTCATGCAGTCCTGACCAGAGAAATGTCTAATATTTTTCACTACCTGTGATGGAGAACACTGAGCTCAGAATGAAGGAACCAATAAAATAAGAAAAGAAAAAAAACATTAGGATAGTATGGAAGGTTAAATCAGGAGGATGAAGTAGGTTGTAATAATAATTAAAAAAAACAAATAACTTTATCTATATAGCTATTTTATCCCAATGGGACGCAAAGCACTTCACAGTTACAAAAAAGGAAAAATAAGAAAATATTTAAGGTTATAACCAAGATCAAACATGAGGAAAGATACAATACAGGATGGGACAGAATTGTAGCTATTAAATGCTGGACAGTTTATGGTCATTAATTATTGCCTGGGTAAACAGGTAGGTCTTATGTCGGCATTTATAGATTTCCAGAGAGGGAACGTCTCTAACTGTACGAGGCAGACTGTTGCAGAAAGTGGGAGCAGCTTGGCTAAAAGCTGGGTCCCAAAGGAAGTCAATGAGATTCTGGGAACTGTTAGGAGTCCTTCATCTGCTGATCGAAGTGAGTGAATGGGAGTGTATGGAACTAGAAGTTTTTTCAGATAGCCGAGACCCTAGTGCTTTGAATGTCAACTCAGGGGTAAAACAGCAATCTTACCCCTGTCAGCTCATCCGTATTTGACAGATACATTTTTTCACTTGAGGCCCGCAGCTGTTGCAATTTTAATTAAGTCCCTGTTCACGGGGTTTTTGCTTTAAATATAGGGCTTGCAGGCACCCTCCTTACTCCTAGACGAAATGCCAGTAGAGCGTGAAACGCGTAGAGGAGGCTGTGCTGCAGCCTGCTGTTCCATCTCTGTGTTGTTAATAAAGCTTTGGTGTTCAAACCTGGAACCTGACGTCATTGGGCTGTGTGTTGTCGCTCCGGATCCACCTCTCTCTCTTCTCTAACATACCAGTTTAAAATTGTTTAAAATGATCTGATATAATTGTTGTAAAATTGAAACCTGCGCAGAACAAGCATCAGTTTTGGAAAATAGATTTATTGGGTCTGTCCCCCCCTAGTCTGGTCCCACCCACCCCGGTCCGGTCCGTCCCCCCTCACACACAAACAACACACACAACACACACACACATACATACATACATACTCACACACTCACTTTCACCCCCTACCTTTTGGAGGTGGGGGAAGCTCTGACAGTTCCAACCCCCGGCGCTGATATGCTCACCAGAGCACCACGTGATGAGTCACCGCTCGGTGATCGCAATCCATTTGCATCACCTGGCGGCTGATGCGTCACAGCGTCGGAAGGAGGCAGCGGTGACAGCCAGACATGAGGTAAGGGGCTGGTGGCCCGCGCACATGAAGCCGCGCGTGCGGCCGCCCGCAGCGGGTCCTCAGCCTATCTTTGTATACCTATGAAACTCTTGTTCATCCTAGATTCATTAAGCATCTTCCCTTTCCATTTTTAAAACCGTTGAAAAATTATTGCATTAAAAAAGCATTTCACTTAATTATCTATGCCTACTCTATTGGCTGCAGATAAACTTGGCCTCCCTCACTTTTAATATATGCCATTTTACGACTGTCTGTAAGTCTCTCAATATACCATATAGATTGCAGGCAAAGTCTCCTTTACCTTATACTTTCATTTACAGTACTTGCGCGCTCTTATCACCATTGTTTGTACTTTATTTCCCCTGTATTGGGCTATAATTTTTTTTTATTATATATATATATATATTTATATATATATACATACATACATATTTTTAATTATATATATATATATATATGTCGAAACGGCTGTCTGTGGGTGGTTTTCTGGGTATGCACCTTAACCCTGGCTGTGCTCAAAGCTGTGACCATGCAGCAAGCTTAAGCCTATAGGGAACCATGTTAAAAATGGTTATTGAGGCAAAAAGTGACACTGTGTGCTCATTTGCATGTCATTTCCCAGAATCCCTTGCTGCAGTGGAAGTGCTGTATGCTGGGTGATAATGGGGAAAGGTGGGGTTGCAGACCTGCCTAAGACATGCAGATGAGCATACAGTTATATTTGCATATTTGCTTTCCTGTGGAGGGTTTTTGTCACTTTTTTTACTCACCATAACTTAACTCAGTATTATGGTTTAGCCTATCCCATAGCCTCTCTTGCATTCCCAGTAAAATCAACCCCACACTGATGAGACCCATCAAGGTCGAAACGGCTGTCTGTGGGTGGTTTTCTGGGTATGCACCTTAACCCTGGCTGTGCTCAAAGCTGTGACCATGCAGCAAGCTTAAGCCTATAGGGAACCATGTTAAAAATGGTTATTGAGGCAAAAAGTGACACTGTGTGCTCATTTGCATGTCATTTCCCAGAATCCCTTGCTGCAGTGGAAGTGCTGTATGCTGGGTGATAATGGGGAAAGGCGGGGTTGCAGACCTGCCTAAGACATGCAGATGAGCATACAGTTATATTTATATATATATATATATGTATGTTATGGTGGGTGAAAAGTGTCTAACTAACACACACACATATGTATATATATATATATATATATATATATATATATATATATATATATATATATATATATATATATATATATATATATATATATACATTTAAGACCCCAATAAATGTTCTAGGAGCCCAAGTAAAATTTAGATTTCAATCATTTGGATCGTTAAGAAGAACCTTAAATAGAACACAACAGTATACATAGAAGAATTTTAGAATATATAGTGTACTGAGATAAGCTGCAAGGAACGCATGAATAACTATTTTGCTTGGAACGCGGTGTTCAGATTTTTCTGTGTAACAAATAATTGGTTTTGATGGCTTCCTATTTCTGCCACTTATGTTATCTTTTCAACATCTTCGCATGTACCAGAGTTATAAAAAGAGCAGTATACTGTATGAGTCATCAAGTAACATTTTTGCTGAGGGCAAAGTGTAAGTGTAACATTTGAATGGTTGTAGAATGTGTTTTCCAAAAATAATTCTGCCAATGAAGAATAATTTGTTCACTTTACAGAAACAAGATAAAACTAGCAGATTCTGCAGTCCGTTGGAGGATTATTAAAAATCCTCCAACGGATTGTGTAATCCATGGATATTAGTCTTAAAATCCTCCATTGCATTGCAGAAATCCATGGATTGTACTATTGGAATACTCCAACAGTTTGTGGAATCCACGGATTGGATTGTCAGTGATAAAAAACCTGGAGAGGTGAATCGCCCTTTTTGAGCCTGATTCGTGGAAATCTGCGGACCAAAGGGACCACCTTATCCGCGGTGGATCTAAACTCTAAATTTGCCCATCTCTTATTGATAGAATGCCGGCAGGAAATTGTGCCAGCGTTGGTACCTAAAGTGTGTACAGCACAATTATGTCAGTTAAGTTTTAAAGGTGCTGGCCCAATTCTTTGGTGGTGTCATTTAAGCCTATTGAAAAGATTCCAGGGCAAAGTGTATAATAGTTGGTGGCGTCATCACCTTCCATGTATAGTCATGTTACCAGAGGACAAAGGGAAGCAGAAAGATGTTCCCGTGTGATGTGGTGCAAAATCCTTGAGAAGCGAAAGAATCCATATAATACATCAGACGTTCATACACAGCACTGACTCACAGTAAACATTAAAGGAACATAATTCAACAGACACGTGTCAATAAATAAAGTAGAATTCAAACCCAGTGGTAAACAAATATTGAGTATATCCCACTGGGGATAACATGATAGAGGATATATGGCAATGGGTAATATCCCATAAACAATTAGGATCATAACAAAACAAGAATAGACATCTTGCAGCAGTAACAAAAAGCGGAAAATGTAGGGGAAACAGAGTAAAAAATACATCCACCATCCCAGGTAACTAAACTTATCTGTCATCTAAGAAATAATGAAGTTTAAGACTGTTGTTGAGACCTCTATGTTTCAAATCTCTAGTATAAAATGAAAGCTGTATTAGCAATTTATCCTCTATTACCTCCCCTGCATGGGATATGTATATGTATGTGTTCGACACCCATGGGTCGAAGAGAGGATGTTATATGTTAGAATTGTTTGCAGGGTTCAATCAGTGTCAATTTGTCCTCTTTTTTTTCCTTTTATGTTCATTTAATCCTTTTTACATTCCACTGGTGTTCTTTATCATATATTACAATCCGCAGGGATACTTTAATATATAAACCACATATGTGGCCAGTCATGTTGTCACAATAAAACCATTTAAAATCAGAGACAGAACATAAAACAAAGACAGAGCTCAGTTTGTAGCACATCCAGTGAAACTCATACACGGTACAGTGCCTAAATATATATATGTATAAATATCAAGTAAAATGGTCTTTTAGTTTAACATTTTTGGCCAAAATTGTTGTAAGCCCCTGAGCCAACTGCACGGCAGACCACAATTTAGGGGTCCCTAACGCTAATATAAATTCTTAATAACCCGTGTAGTAACAGGAAAAATGATTTATAGTAAATCTGTCAATATTAGTTGCAAAGTTCTAAGTCTGATTGAAGCTTTTATTAACCTGTACATTACCAGGAAAAGCACTCTGTATTAGAGTTGTCACAACCATACTGCAAGCCAGCAAGTTCCCCTGAGTGGAAGATGCTATGGAGTGAGCCTTTAACCATTTAAATGTGGGAGGGGGTGAGCTACAATTAGGTAGGAGGTTGCCACCCTCCAATCAGCCAAGACTAGCTGAACAACAATTATAAAACATACTGGACACCTAACAAGCTCCTATTGAACCCCCAAAATAACCACATATACATATAAGCATATGAGTGTCACAGAGGAGTGCTATTGAGCATGGCAATATATATTTAAAATCAGAGACAGAACATAAAACAAAGGAGCTTGTTAGATGTCCAGTATGTTTTACAATAAAACCATGTAAGAATTAAAGTTTGAATAAAAGTGAAACCCGGAGCGCAACATATCCCCAAGGACAAATGGAATAGAAACAACAACGAGAAATATAGTGCAACACTGTATGTCAATTGAAATTAAAGGATGGGTGTGTGCATATCTCACGCATGTGTAGTGTGAGATAGTCAAGCGGTGTGGTTTATAGTGACACTATATGAGCCCTGGTACCTTCAACAATATTCTGGTTATGTGGGGGACCCCAGTACATAGAAGAGAAAAAAGCAAAATAGTGCAATATTGCTTTATGTTATTCTAAAAGATAACAGACTGAGAAGTTTTAAAAGCGATGTGAACACACTGTGTCAGGAGCGTAGCAAAGCATTCTCATGGCTGCAGCACAGGACTCAGAGTGTCTCTATCCACCAAATGGATCAGCTGTGATGTCACTTCCAGATATGACACCACACACGCAGATAAGAGCAGGGTCCTCAGCTGTTCACTTTACACTGTCAGAACGTCTCCACATGCAGTCAGATGTTGCCCTACGTGTTTCACTCATGGAGTTTCCTCATGAACTATGTTCAAGTGTAAGAAGGTCCCCCTTCATAGTAGATATGACAGATGATGTCACGATGCACGCATTATGCAACAAACGTAATTAGCATATACAAAAACTTCATGGCGCAGACACTATAGAATTAGGGAGAAGGAGTTGCTCAGTGAGTAAAGACAGTGACTGGCACTGAGTTTGAAGCAGGGGAACCTGGTTCAATTCCTGGTGTTAGCTCCCTGTGCCTCAGGCACCAAAAAATAGATTGTAAGCTCCATGGGGCAGGGACCTACTGTATGCCTGCAAAATGTCTCTGTAAAGCGCTACGTAAAAAACTAGCAGCACTATACAAGAACATGCTATTATTATTATTAACATTTGATAAAATATATACTGTAAGATAAAATATGGATACTGAACTGGGATTCTAAAATAGAAAGAATAATTAGTATTGCATAAACATACATATTAAAGCCCACAGACCAATGATATGCATATAAGATCAAACAGACCTCATTTAAAATTAATTGTAATTATAACTCTTTTCTAATTTAAGAAATAAAAATGGGAATGATAATAAAACCCAGAAATCAGGCTAATGAGCAAAAAAGGACTACAAAGCCTAATTAATTGTATCACGTGTCGATAGATTATAAAAAATAAATATAACTAACATCCATACTAATGTATAGAAGAAAGTAACCATTTATCCACCAAAAATATAAATCCAAAAATGGTTCCTAAATATCTGAATAGTAGAAGTGTATTTGATGTTATATACAACAAACTAAAATAAAGAAAAGAAGAGGCAGATAAATATAGGCAATAAATGCACTAAAAAAGGTAAGAGCATACCAAAAATACATTTAGACCATATTATACGAAAAATGCATTGATGTCAAAATCTACATTAAGCCTTTTGGGCTGCAATGTACTGTACGTACTGTACTGTCACTTTTTCCTCCATAATATCACTAAGATACGCCCGTTCCTCTGTTGCTCGACTGCTAAGACTCTGACTCAGGCCCTCATTCTCTCCCATCTTGATTACTGTAACCTCCTGCTGTCCGGCCTTCCTGCCTCTCACCTGTCTCCCCTACAATCTATCCTAAATGCTGCTGCCAGATTCGCTCTGCTCTTTCCTTAATCTGTCTCTGCGTCTCACCTCCTGAAATCCCTCTCCTGGATTCCGATCAAATCCCGCATCTCACACTCAATTCTCCTCCTCACTTTTAAAGCTTTACACTCTTCTGCCCCGCCTTACATCTCAGCCCTAATTTCTCGTTATACACCATCCCGACTCTTGCGTTCTTCTCTAGGATGTCTTCTTTCTCCGCCCTTTGTATCTCAAGCCCTCTCCCGCTTTAAACCTTTTTCACTGACTGCCCCGTACCTCTGGAATGCCCTTCCCCTCAATACCCGACTAGCACCCTCTCTATCCACCTTTAAGACCCACCTTAAGACACACTTGCTTAAACAAGCATATAAATAGCACTGTGGATAACACTGGAAACATGATATAAAGCTTGGAAAAGAAGGGGGGGGGATCCTCCGGCGCGTAGTTTCACTCGTTTTTCTACGTCACTGAGGAAGCTATTTGCGAAACGCGTCTGACGGTTTTTGGTCTTCACAAGCTACCATACAGAGGAGTAAGAGCGCAATCCCAACTTGGCCAGCATCACGACCGGAGCGCATGCGCATGCGCGGAAGGTGGAAGCTGCAGCAAGGAGAGTGACGAACGGGAGAGAAACCACGCTGTGCACAAGTCTGGGGAGACCACCCGATTGTCATTCACATCCCTGCATTACCATCCTACCAACTGGGACAGACTCCACGCAGACACCCAACCACTTAGGAGGACGTTTGGTGGAGCCTGAAGACAATTCCTCTCTATGCCATTTTTGAATGGCCGCTTGTGAGTTTGCAATCTCTTTACAATCAATTTTGTTAATAAACAGTATTATACTATGTTTCCCTTTCCCCCCCCCCCTTTTTCTGAGGTAACACTAAGAAGTACACACTATCCCCAAGCTAGAAATACGAGTGAAACTATGCGCCTGGAGGATCCCCCCCCCCCCTTTCTTTTCTGTGACTACATACAGAGGTTGGTGAATCACCTCTGGAAGAAACTCTGGCAGCAGGATCACACTCTATGAGGGACTGAAACTTTGAACCCAATTTATCACGGTTGGCGCAGTTATTATATTTTTTCTTGTGATGATATAAAGCTTAGCCTCCTGCAGATGCACTTACCAGTACTCCCTCCTACTGTCTCTGTACGTTCTCCCTACCTACCAATTAGACTGTAAGCTCCTCGGAGCAGGGACTCCTCTTCCTTAATGTTACCTTTATGTCTGAAGCACTTATTCCCATGATCCGTTATTTATATTATCTGTTATTTATTTGATTACCACGTGTATTACTACTGTGAAGCGCTATGTACATTAATGGCGCTATATAAATAAAGACATACAATACAATACAATACAAAGGCGATGTATCAAAAAGGATTCTCTTTGGGAGAGAGGAGCAGTCCTATTTCCACCTCTCCAATTGGATTGAACGTGCTCTATCCCTAAGTAACGCAGATCGGTAAGGTCTGAATTATTAAACTTTTTAATGTGTAAAGATACATTATGGGAGTCCAAGCCTACATTATGTTACGCACATGTGCTAAAATTCTGACCTTGAGAGGGCGAGTGGTGCGACCTACATATTCTAGCCCACATGGGCAGAAAAGAACACACACTACAAAACGACTGCTACAATTAATAAACGCTAACATTTTTAGATGTTATTCCTGTGACAAATGATGTAAAGCTATCAGTCTTACTGACTCCAAATGTAAAAGCCTTACATTTGTAACCTCTGTAAAAGCCCCTTGGTCTAGTAGGCAACCATCCCCTCTGGTCAGTGTCCTCCAATTTTCTTAAGGCACTTGGGGCTAGACTATCTTTTAAGTTCGTTGCCTTTGTGAATACCATTTGGGGCTTATCTGGCAGAAAGTACTGTAATACCGTGTCTTGTTGCAGAATATGCAAATGCTTTCATACAATTTGTTGTATTGTGTATGCATCTTTGTTATATTGCATGATAAAGGGCATAAACTTAGATGCAGTTTCTGTAATAGTTTTCTCTTTCAGCATGACTGTCCTATCTAGTGTTAGAAAGTAGAAAGTAGAAAGATCCAGGGCAACTTCGGATTTCTTTAGAAAAATTTATTCAGCACAAAAACACAAAGTTTCATCCCTCCTAGGGGACTTTAGCCAGTGACTGGCTTGCAAAGACTACAACAAAGTCCAGTATAAATAGTCATATTTATTTATAAAATATTTTACCAGGAAGTAATACATTGAGAGTTACCTCTGATTTCAAGTATGTCCTGTATGTTCAAGTATGTCATAGGCACCCATGTGAAAACAATTAAAACACCACCAAATTATCTAGTGTTAGGACTTTTTCTTTGGCTGATTTAATTAGACAGGGCTCATAATTGTTTCAATGCTTGTTGTTTAAATGTTTCTATATCTGTACAATTTCTTCTAATGTGCCTAAATTGTCCATAGCGGATGTTAGACAACAACCTCTTATGATGACAACTTGTGTTCCAAATAAAATTGTTGCAGTCTACTTCCTTAAAGTGTGTTTTTGTTAGTATCATCTTATCTTCAATATAAATGGTAAGATCCAAAAAGGAAATAGATAATCTATCGAATTTGGAAGTAAAACATAAACTCAAGTCATTCCCATATCAGATTCTAAAAAGGTCTTAAGGAGGGCATCTTCACCCTTCCAAATAAAAATAAGATTGTCTATGTAACATAACTAAAAAAGAGTCTACTCAAAAACTGACTATACAGATAAAGATATGAATCTAGATAAATCTAAATAAATAATCTCCAAGGCTTTAATTGGAGGAGGATGTTTGTGGGGGTTGGTGGGGGGGGGGCAAAGGGAGGGGGAACACAACCAGTCAATAATGTTATCAGATAATACAACACATATCATGAATATACATATCTTGGATGATAGCCAGGAAAAGTAATGTCCAGCCCAGAGGGTGCTACTCTCTTCCAAAAGGATGCAACCCAGGTGTTCCAAAATGATACTACAGAAAAACAGAAAGAGCGCACACGTCATAGTGATATAAGTTCTTTTACTTGACACAGAAAACTTTAAAAATGCACTTACAGATGTGTGTGCGTTAAGAGCAATAAAGCAGGGGATGTGGAGTGTTAGTAGCTCAAACAACTGTGTGTAGGGATAACTCATCCGTCTTCAGGCACGTCCGCCGGTTTGGACGCCATGTAGCACCACATGTGCATGTATGGTGCATCGCCGTGTCACGGCATCGTAGCGTCAAAGTGTTGTGACATCAGTTTGTAAAGTGCGTGTCACGGAAGCAGTTCCAGGCTTCAAATAGCTCTCCCTCTCCAACACACTTGACCCAGTATAGCTCACAAAGCCTATTATGCTACCACAGAGAACAACCCTACGCATTTTGAGGTGTGTCCTCTTCATCAGGAGTTTTGAAGCCTGGAACTCCTACCCTGTGATGTGGTGACACAGCGACGCACCATACATGCACATGTGGTGCGGAAGTACAGGAGAGTTGCTACCTGGCGATCCATACAGGCGGACGCGCCTGGAGATGGACGAGTTATCTCTGCACACAGTGTTCTGAACTACTAAGACCCCACAGCCTCTGCTTTATTGCTCTTAATGCACAGACATCTGTAAGTGCATTTTTTTATTTTTCTGTGTCAAGAAAAATAACTTATAACACAATGACGTGTGCACACTTCTCCTTTTTTTTCTATGTAACATCACCAGAGGACCATGTTAGCGCCAAACGGATTATTGTGGAAGATAAAATCTTCCTCCCAAACCCCTAAAAAAAAGATTTGCGTAACTGAACACAAACCTAGTCCCCATGTCAGTACCGCACTGTTGTATGTAGATAAAAACTTCTAACCAAAAATAATTGTGGGTTAAAATGTATAAAATATCCTCTACTGTATAATGAAATTCACTAGGACCATGTCCAACCTATTCTCATTCAGCACAATTCTCTTATGGTAACTGCCTGACATCCATGATTATGATTAATGACAGTATACAAAAAAGATACATATACAGTGGACAAAATATAGTTCTTCTATCATTGTATAACTTCTAAGAGGTTAATGATATGTGTGGTTTCTTATAACTGAGATGATAAATTCACTACATACCCCTGGATAGATTGCAGGCTGAAGTAGACTTCATTCTCCTCCTCCTCTGATCTGGCTACTTCCCGCTAATCTGAAATGTAGTTTTTCCTTAATATCACCTTAGGCTCTGACAGTAAAATCTAGCTTTCTTCCAGAGTATTTTAATCATGGAGATTGGAGCAAAACTGTTCAGATTATGAGTCCTTAGTTGTCATCATTATGTTTCATAGAGTAATGGAGTTAATTTAAGGAAACCACAAGGTCTGAACTAAAGGATTATGTTTTTGTTATTCACTTTTGCATGTGACAAATGGACTGGTTGAGTCTCAAAACTTACATTTATGACACTTTGTAATAATAATAATAATAATAATAATAATAATAAAAGCTTCAATAATGTATTTTCAGAAATGTGTGTCGCATTTTCTTGCAAAATATGCATTACATCTCCTCTTCCACAATGTTACTTTTATGTCTGAAGCACTTATTCCCATGATCTGTTATCTGTAGTTATTTGTTATTTTATATGATTGTCACGTGTATTACTACTGTGAAGCGCTATGTACATTAATGGTGCCATATAAATAAAGACATACATACATGTGATAGTATTTTCAGATGAATATTTTAAGCATCTTCCAGAAAATATAGACAAGCAAAATATGGAATATTTTGTGTAAGAAGACGTGCATTATAAAGGCAAATAACAACCTCCAATTCTACAATGACATTAATGATGGGAGTTACAGTGGCATATTCAGTGACCATGTCCATACGATTTCAGATTATCCTAATGAGTCTATTTAAAGAGTCAAGTACAGTAGGCTTCAAATTCTAATTTCAGTGGCAGTAGCATTTTTTCATTTTGGCAGTGAGACAATATTTAATTAATGGAAAGCTGACTTTAGCTTCTTAACCTTACACTTGCTTGAAGTGAATGAGTTGAAGAGAATAATTCAGATTTTAAGCATATCAAAATAGAAATACCATTGGTACTCCCACAATCTGAATAAATAAAGAATATTTAAACAATTAGCAGCTTGACAATAGACTATTAAGAACTAACGTGATAAAAACATTACCATTTTTTAGTATATAAAATATTACATTTTATTTCTGGAATGGTTGCTAAAAAACATCTGTATATGCTTTGGATGTGAGGACCAAAAATAACAGGATAAAAAATTATTTGTATGACATAATCTGAGTAAATTCACAGTTGCAATAACATACAGTACAGTGCATCAAGATTGGGTAAATAGTCATATATGTCAAAGATCAATAAACTTTACATTTTTTAATCTTCTTACAAAGGGAATATGCACCTGAGATCCAGCTGACATCAAATGAGAAAAAACATGGCTTGCAGAGCTTAAAAGATGAAAAAGCTTGTATGGTGTAATTTTGTTTAGATTAGATTTTCAACGGTGATATACTTCCTCTATGCAGGAATATAATTATACATATATGTCCTTTACATATCAGACTGGTAAACCATTGTATATGTTCTGTATCTTTGCTAATGAATACTGTTGCATCAAATATGATGTTATATCAAACGTATAATTAATCATCTTCATAAAGCTCAATAAATATAACACAATCAGACATATGACCAAAAAGAATAGGGAGAGGGGGAGAGAGACAGAGAGAGAGAGAGAGAGAGACAGAGAGAGAGCCAGAGAGAGCCAGAGAGAGACAGAGAGAGACAGAGAGAGACAGAGAGGCATGCATGCCTTCGGCACTCAATAACTTCTGTATAAGAAAGAAAAATACTCAGCTTGCCATGGGGTGCACACAGAGGGGCTAGAGTCAACATCCAGCTCCAAATAACAAGTAGGAAAAATAAATCTGCAGCACTCGCCTAGTGATAATCAAAGGGAAATGTATTTATACCATCTGGCATACAATAAACAAAATGGGCGCCGTTTCGGACTATAAAAGTCCTTTGTCAAGCTTGACGCATTATCTCCAGGATCCCAATACATTCACCACCATCTCCAACAATATGTGGTCGACTCAGGTCACACCTGAGGGATACACTGCATGTTATCGACTCCATTTTGGGGATAAAATGTAAAGAATAATTTTGGGGGGCATCTTATGATGTTATATCCTTAAACACCTGCATTGATCATGACCTGGGGTTAATTAGCCATTGAACATTATTTGGATATGGATGTGAATTTACCAACTTTACAGGGACAATTTATATTGTCCAGTATTTTGAGACACAATTGTTTTTTATTTGAAGACCAATTTTATTTCCAGATCTGTGGAACGGCCATGGGAACCAGGCTCATGGGGTTATGGGATTACACCCATGTTTGGTCCTCCAGCAGGCTAGGTGCGGGCCTGGTGTTCTATTGTCGTTTCATGGATGATATATTATCATTTGGAATGATGATGAGGGGACCCTAACAGACATTCTAACATCCTTCAATGATAATGACATCGGGCTTCGGTTCACCTTTAATATTTGTTCTTCGTCCATAGTTTTTCTAGATCTTCTATTATCGTTTGACAGTGATCTCAGGATCAAGGCAGATACACATTTCAAACTTGTAGTAGTAAACAGTTATCTCCATGCATCTACTGTAGCAACCATCATAGGAAAAAGCTTGACAATAAACCCTCAAGTCAGTTCAATAAATAACAGAGAAATTGATCTACTGAAACAGATTTTTTGAGACAAACGCAGGTACTGATCAACTAATGTATTGCTAAACGATATGATAGGAACACCATCATGGAATCCTTCAATTCTATTAGACTAATGGATAGAGAAAATCTTTTGGCTACATAGGGATTTAATCTCTAGGCCATCCAAATCCAATTTGGGTCCCTTGTCAGAGGTGGGTAACCATCAAGAATCTCTCAAATGTGTTACTAAATATAATCAATCGTCACACTCTATGCGTAAAATCTTGAACCAACATTGGAAGATCCTTTTATGTGATCCTCTTTTGAGTTCCCATTTACCTACTACTGCACCTTTATCTTGCTCCCCAGTAATATTAATAACTATAAGTTTTCCATCTCTCTTGATAAACTGGGAAATGTTGTTGTGATAGGAGTAGATGTCTGACGTGTAAGCATCTTGCTGTTGACAAATATTTTGCTCCCATACCACTGGTGAACATTTCAAAATTAAGGGACACATTAATTGCTTGAGCACTCATATGGTATATATACTTTTTTTGTACTTGTGGACCACAATATGTGAATCACACTCAAGTGCTCTGAGCACTAGGTTTTTGGAGCCTGTTGGAATATTCTCAAAGGCAGCTTAAATCATAATGTCTCCAGACCTGCCAGCCTTAGGGTTATGGGCATTGGACATATTCCTTCCTCTCTTTTGGGGGTGGTGGGTAATCATTTTAGAGTTATAGAGTATGGTCCCAAAGGGGATAAAGAAAAGACCCTCCAAATACATGCACTCTATGATAATGTATTGATAAGGTAAGTATTAGGAATTGGTTGGCTCCTATGGAGATATAGGGTCTTCATTAAAAACAAAAATAATAAAGTTTTATTACATCAATATATGTGACTGTGTGAATTAATTAAAAAAAAACAAAGAACAAACAATGTTTTAAAAATCCCCATAGAGGAGTTGTAATATTGCCTATATTAAATGCCCAAAATGTATGTAGGCAAAATTTTTATTTGTTTGACCATAGGGTAAATACAATATTACTGCGACATCAGCAAAGTGCTATTATCTCCCAGAAAAAAACCCCAATGTTTTTAGGTACTGTATATATGCTGCCTCCCATGTAGTTGGAATATTAACAGATATATTTCACACAGATTTTTGTTAAAGATAGCCTATATATCCCTTATTTCCAGACTGGTATACAAAAAGGAGAGAGAGAGAGTGTTCTATTTTGACACACAAACGTTTCTTATATAACATCAATCTTTAGCAAGATATTTGCCAATTTTACATATAAGATTTCTGTAGATGTGTCTGAAATATGGATATATATATAAGTAAGTTAGTGTGTTTAGAAACTTCTTTCACTTAAATAGTCATATCCATATGCAACCAGTACTATTTGGAAGGGAGTATAGGAATGGATTATAGGTAGTCGTGTGAACCCGTATCCCTGTTTTGATATATAGTCACTGATATTTTGCCCACTATTCCTAAAGCTTAAACTATCAGCGTTACATCACCCTTGATATTCAAACATCCCTAAACAAAATCTCTAGTCAGGGGTATAGTGCTAGTAATCCACTGAAGTGCCAAAATTATACTCGTAAAATACACTTGTTTAGGCTTACTAGAGGAGGAGGCAATTCGTAGGGAAAACAGGGTATATATCGTGTATATGTATCCAAACACTCTGCCACGGCGGGTCAAGAGTGGAGGAGGCAAAAATACAACCCATATTCTGGTAGCTGTGTCGGACTCCAATAACGTCACCGATCGTGACGCTCTACTTCATGACGCGCATTTCGCAAGACAACTCGCTTCTTCAGATGGGGAGGAGTTTAAAAGTAAGGTCCTATGTAATGCTTTTAGTCCCAAGGTGTGCGGTATACTAGAGTATAAACTCTCCACGTATAGGCCAACAATCAGAGTGTCCTGATCCAAAGATATACCATCTAATTTCAAAAGTACATCTTTAGTGTCCCGCACATAGGATGACAGCGCGCTTACAAAAGGTCGAAGAAAACGGTCCAGCTAAACACTTATATTGGATGTTAGATTCCCAATACCTGATACTATAGGTCTACCGGGCGGTGGTGTTTTGCCTTTATGGATTTTAGGTGGTTGGTAGTAGGTGGCCATTTGTGGAGTAGGGATTAGCATATAATCAAATTCTTTCTGTGAGATGAGCTTGTCATAAAGACCCTGTTTCAGAACAGTTTTAAGTTATTTCATGTATGTGTTTGTTGGGTCTGCTGGTAATGTCTTATAGCATTTTTTATCTGCAAGAATACGTTTGCATTCTAGGACATAGTCCTCTTGATTCATTACCACAACGTTAACTCCTTTGTCTGACTGTTTTATTACAATGTTCTTGTCTTTCTCCAAGTTTTTTAGTGACAGTTTTTCATGGTAAGTAAGATTTTTTTGACCCTTTTGAACCAATAGATTCAAAATATCCGGGGTGACCATTTTCACAAAGACATCCAGATTATTACATGTGTTGGGTGGTGGTATAAAGGAGGACCTATTCTTCAGATCTGTAAAGGGTCCCTCTCCTGGATTGCGTGTATCTTCCTCTTCCTTCATTTTAGAGCCCTTTCCAGGAGAAAGACCTTTTAGATATTTAGACTCAATACTTTGCCCCTAGGGATTTCAATTATTGTCTCAATACCAGTACACTAGTTTGAGCCTTTGTGTCCTTGGGTTTGAGGTTCTTTGACATGTTTTCTCAGTGTTTATTTATTTTATTTATTTATAAAATGATTTACCAGGGAGTAATACATTGAGAGTTACCTCTTGTTTTCAAGTACTGTATGTCCTGGGCATAGAGTTAAGATGACAAATAATACATGGTTTCAAAGACATAGTTACATAAGTGAACAGGGTCATACAGTTTGGGAAAAACCACTCCTAGACATCTGATGCCATAATTACCGGAAGGATATATGGTAGAGCAAGTACTATGATTGATTGCTGTACCCCACGTCCCTTGCACATATGGTATGTGACAGGACAGGCCCTATTGGAGGACTATACCATAACACACCACCTCAGTAGTGAGCGGGGGTGACAGAGGACATATCAAGATGACTCCCATTAAAAAGAAAATAATGGGATTTTAAAGAAATGAAGAAAGAAGAGGATTACACAAGCAAATAAGCATTGAAGGCATTTAATCAGTGCTGAAAATGGTTCTTCGTGAGACAAGGTGACTGAATTAGTGTAGACCTTTTGGCCTTGGATAAGTTGTATTTGATGCCTTAAGGATTATTTTTCCCCACTTTTTTTCACTAGTTTTATTTTTTTCTTTGAGTTGTCATGTGGCATGTGACAAAGATTAATGGAATTTATGGAGTCTTTACTTTTATATTATTTTAAACAAACATTGTTTGGCCTTGGTCAACAGGATTATAATATTTGGAGTTCCAAGGTGTCTTTAACCCTTGAAGACCAAAGTCAATGGGCTAAGTAATCTCCAGAGATCCTAGGTAGCTTCGCTGGTACTGAAGGGGTAATGACCATTTGATTTATAATATGATCTTTTGTTTGCAATGTATTTTATGTTTCTGATTTTTATTTTCATGTATTATATGGTATACTGTATTGCCCTATTAGCCTACTGCTTTAAGTCCTTCTTAAGGGGCTGGGGGAAAGGTGTTGTCATGCTAAAGCCATGTACGAGTTAAAGCTTATGTGCAGTATGGCCACCAAGAGGTTAACCTTCTTTTTAAAATAAATTCCTGTCAGAACATGATCTGACACGAAGAGGAATGGAAGAGGAGGGCTTGTTCTCTTCCGTTGCTTATTAGTGATGCTGGGATCATATGATCGCTCCTGAGGAGCAGTCACAGAATTGCAAAGTGCAGGAGGGGTGCCACGGCTTGTCTTGCCCTCAAACAGTTAAACGTAAAGATGAGTGGAGGGTCTTCAGGCTGTATGTATCAAAGGGTAAGATGCTTATCTAAGTTGACTAACTTTAAAGATAAGTTATAACACTTGGAGATGAGAATAACGCAGTAAAGGTTGTGAGTAGCCATTGGTGGCACCCAAAGGACAACCAAAGGGTGTAAGCCATTTTCTGCCATTCACTGATGTTACAGATGCTCTGTTACTAGTCTTGGGTAAAGTGTTTCAGATGTATATTGAAGCATTTCCATCTTCACACATTACTCTGCTCTCACAGCTCTGCTTCCACATAATCAGACTTACTTTTTCCCCAACACCAACTCTTTCAATTAGCAAGCAGCTATCTGAAACAAACCAACTTTCTTATCCCCCTGTACCCTATGTTTCCATTTACCCTTCCTTATAGAGTGTAAGCTCCTTGGGACAGGGCCCTCCTTACCTAATGTAACAATGTATGTGCATGTATGAAATGTATTGTTTTCGTCCTCCAACCCTAAATGATAATAATAAAACCACTTCCCTGATACCAGGCCTGGAGGGTCATCTCTGAACACTCAATTCTTATCATAACACAGAGTAATATTAACTACAATCCTTCCTATTCAGTACAATTCTCAGGATTGTCGGGTGCAAATTAGTAAATAGCAAATATTTTCGTATTGTGGTCATGTCAAATGTGTGAAGATATAGTTTTTACAAACATCAGATGAGTGATTTCACTCTAAAGACTATAAAACTGTCAGGTCACCTGTGATACCTATGTGTTCATCAAATTCCCTTAAATGCAATGATGAGGGTACCATTATTTTGGTTATTACGAAAGAGTTATGGATTATTTTAAAATGAAAACATAGTTAGTCGTAAATATTTCTGACAAGGAAAAGTGACAAATGGCCACAGACCCCACCAAACAGGCCTGTGAGAGGATCTGTAATCTTTCACAGATGAATGGTCGTTTCGGTATAAAGATACTGTGTGTGTGTGTCAACCCCACATGATCAGATCTACTTAGGATAGGGTGACCAGATGTCCCGGTTAGCCGGGACAGTCTGTTTTTTAGGGCTCTGTCCCGACTTTTTTGGGTGCTGTGCCGGTTTTTGGATCTCCCTGGTGATCTCTGACTGCGCATGTGCGAAGAGCGCACGCCCACCGCACATGCATGATTGGCACATGCATGATCGCCAGTTGCTGGCTGCTCTTGGCATGTGTGACCGTCAAACTCCGATTGTGCATGAGCGATCAGCAAACGCCATTCGCATCTGTGCAGTCGGCAAGTGCCAATCGCACAAGCGCACGAGCAGCCAGCTAGTGCTAATCACGCATGCGCGGTCGGAAAGTGCTGTTCATGCATGTGCAGTCGGCCCTTTCCGACTGCGCATGAGTGACATTTGTCCTGGTTTTTGCCGGGACAAATATGGTCACCCTAACTTAGGAGAGTATATAATGTATGTAGATCTCATATTTTCTCTACATGATCCCTTGAAGGACCTTTTACAAGTCTTTCACCAGTAATGTATACATTTTCTGTTTTACTCCTTTTAATTTTATATACCGTCTGTCCCTATGTTCTGTATGCCATTTTATCATCCTTTTTCTGCAAGCATTTTAAATTATTATATCTAAAAAGCAATAAATACTGTCTAATAGCTCTAATTGAACTAGTACTTTTCATAGTTCTGCTAAATTAGTTTTTTATTTAATTTTTATTTTTTTCTTTAGGAAACAGAGACCTAGGACTCCTCCAGTACATGCCTTTAAATTAATCCTGGTAATGGCAACCTGATTGGGGTGTACTATGACTATTTTGGGGGTGTGAGTGCTCATTTTTAGTTCTCTGTGGGTAGGTGAGTTGGAAGCTAGTAGTTGGTAACCCATTATACATACACACACACACACACACACACACACACACACACACACACACACACACACACACACACACACACACACACACATACACATACACACACACACACCAATACAACACAACACACACTAGTAGCTGTGCATGTGTCAGGTGTGACTGGGAGGGAGTAGATGATAGGTGGGAGGGTGGTTATGACCTGTGAGGGGAGGGAGGTGGGTTTACCATAAGGGTTAGAAAGGCATTTTGCCAGGCAGTGCCCTATTGGCCTCTTTGGTATGCAAGGGGTGGGAGTTGGTGTATTGTTAGGAACATATTTAGCCCATAGTAGACCTTGTTCGCCACATTACCATGGGGCAAACAAGAATAGCGGGCTACTAAGGGGTTAATACATTAAAATGTTGTGAAATGTTTGTGATATAATTTATAAACTATTCCTGGTTGATTTAGGTTAGCTTGCCTATGTTAGGTAACTTTACCCATGTATACTGTATAATAAGGCCATGGTATACATACTGTAGGTAAGATAGGCCCAACACCAGTGTGGGGTAGGTGCTGACAATCAGATATATTTTCTAGCAGTATCTTTATAAGGCCTGATGATGGGATGATGGAATTCAGTGAATATGTAATTACCAATTTGTGCTTTTTACCCATTTGCATGCTCATTTTGCATATAGACACTAAACTATTGCTGTGATAAAAAGCGTATAACTGCATTACCACTGGCGACATGGCTTTAGTGAATACAGTAGGTCAATAAATAAAATTGCAATTGAACAATGACAATACCATATTTTTCCATTTAGCAACCTTTAGTCAATTTTAGGCCAATGTGATGCATTTTACTTAATTTCTGATTAAATGATGGAGTATATGATTCAGCAAGGCAACTATTTGAAACAGTACGGTTCTAAATAACATGGTTTGTTTAAGACAGTATACAGTAGCTACTGCTCAAATTGAATTTTCCTACACTCGCCTCATTGAATATGATTTAGTATTGAAGCTATATTAAATGAAAGAAAGCTGCCAATTGACCTAATGGTTTGACTCTAAGGTTCCACCAGCCCCTGTGTTTAAAAAATAGCGATCAAGTTTAATGAATTTAATTAGCAATGTTTTCTCTTTTACTCATTGCAGCCCGAGCCTCTGTAAACAGTACTCATCACCACTCCATTCCCCATTACAATGGTGTTCTTAGAAATAGGGATTCAATTAGTTGTGTTATACTCCAAGAACGATAGAAATGAAAAATGAATACATCCAGGACCCGGTCAGTAAGCACTGCATGTTTATTACATTAAATGCAGAATGTTACACTTACTCTTGAAGATGCTATGGATTTTGTGAGCAAATTAAAGACAAAATGAATGATGGACAGAGATGCAGCATTTGATACGTCAACAAATGACCTAGTGTAATCAAACTGCGTTATGACCAATTAGGTAATACCTCATCAAGAAATCTTTGTTTAAGGTAGAAGTCACACATTTTTTATCAGTGAAATGAAAGTGTATAAATTACCGGACTCACAATATTAACTGCAGAAAATAATGTACACATGAGAATCATCAAACAGTGGTGACTGGCGATAAATTAATTACTTAAGTACTGCACATTATTATCACCTGCTTCGGGGTGGCGTTAACACCATCTTACAGTCTATGAATATGCACAAATGTGTATCTTACTCTCTCTCATGCTGACTACATGGAGGGGTTCGACCAAATGGTTGTGGGGAGGGAGAAGATAAGATAGTGACACCATCAGGAAAACTGAGAGATGGGGTAACATGTTGATTAACTTATATTAAGTGACATACTGTAATGAATACATTTTACATACCATTAACATATAAACTATATATACACCGTGTTCAGGAAAAAAAAGGACCCATTTTGTTTTTCATCATATTCTATATATTTCTCGCTCATTCCCCATGAAAATGTGCACAATTGTAGGTAGTATCAGACTTATGCATAAGCTAACTAAGCTACAGTTTAGGGCTTCACAATATGAGGGGCCTCAAAAATAGAAGAAAAAAATGTAAGTATGCATTTCTAGTTTTCACATCAGATGATAAATTAAGAAGATATGGGCAAAAGAAGGTTCTATATAATATGGGGGGCACACTCTGTTTTGAGACAGACACTCTTTTAATGTTCCAATAAAGCCTTACGGTTTTCCCACTATCTGGGTTCCCTGCTTTTGTCCGTTTGGGCTTTCCGTGAGTGCCCTGAACCTCTGTTGCAGACTCTATATAAATATGGACATTTTCATTCAAATATGACCCTAAGCATCATGTGCATCGAAAGTGACAAACTTTGTAGCTTATCATTTGAAAACATCATCAATGACTTTCCTCTTCAAGAAATCTGAAAGGAAATGTTTTAATATAAAAATGAATGTGATGTGCAAACACTGTTCATTTTAGCTTTACACCGTCACCTTTGTATATAACAATGCTAGCATAAAGCTTTCATTCATTTCGGTTTTATGTTTATTTTTTCAATGCTCCCATCAGTCAGAATAATAAATCTATTTCTAATTTTTTGGGACTCTTAAAATTGACATACTGGAGCTTAGGGCCTCACAAGGTCAAAGTCCAGCCTTGATTCTAGGTATTTTATGTAGATTAACACTATGATACATCAAACTCCGTTAAAGTGGAGTTAATATCGCAAACTATGAAAAAAAAATGTTTACACTCCTTATTACCACATCTTAAAGTTGGTATTCATCAACATTGCAGTAATAATTTACCGGGTGTGATATTTTGACAAAATCGTGATGCAGGAATTAATGCAACCATTATTAATGTATTAATTACTCCGTATCACAATCATATTTCTATCATGGGCTTCTGTAATATCTATTATTACAGAAGTCTATGATAGAAATAACATTAACCTGTTTATGCATGTGGTTACCAATGTATACCACAAGCATCACAGGGGTTAATACATTAAAAAAAAAACACTACTTAACACCATTGCTCATATTAGTGGCTAGTAAAGCATTGCCATGCAGTGCAATGCTTTGAAAACTTCTTAGGTAATACCATCTCGTCACCCCTCGGAAAGGCTTAAACACTCTCACCGGGTAAACTACCCCCTACCTCTACCCCAAATAAACCTACCACCCCAAAAAACAAAGACCCCTCCTCTCCCCACCGCCCTCTAGACTAATGCTCAATACCCCTATTAGCCAAAGGTGACTAATAGTGGTTTTGGACATTAACCAAAATAAAATACACATATATAAAATAAAAAACAGAAAATAAAAATTAACTTTAAACCATTGATTGTACTGTGGATAACTAGGCCCTCTCAATGGGGGCTTAGATAGCCACGTTGGCAATACATGGTAAACTATAATTAAAAATACAGTTAACTAACATTACAATATGGGAATAACACCCTGCATTACCTTAGTGGCTAAGGTAATGAAAGGGTTAACCTCTTCCACCACCCCATCAGACACTCCCTCTCTCCCCAAGAGTCCTGCCCCCCCCCTACACAGTAATGGGCAATAGTCCTATTAACCAAATGTGTCTAATAGGACACTGATTAGCATAAACATATGTAGCCATGTGTAAAATTGGTGTACTTATCTCCTTGATACTGGTAGTAGTCCTGGTAAATATGCAGGGTTGCCAGTAACAATAATGGAGGTTTGCCCTCATACCCTGGTGAGGTGGCATGTGTCCCAAAGGAAGTGACAACCTGCTTTGTGTCCACGATTAGTGATACAGAGGGGGTCTGTTTATGGAGGTGATATAAGACACAGCACTGCCTAAAGTTAGTGTTCAGTTGCTGTTCTGACTCTGTTCAGGAGAGTCATGTGGAGGTCTGCAACAGTGTTGCAGTGTCTGATGCAATAGCTGTGAGTCTGTGCAGCTCAAAGCAGAGAGACAAGCTGGTCCCTAAGGGGAGAGGTGGAGAGCAACTCTATTAGAGGAGAAGGAACCTTCCTAATGGAGTGCAACAGAGAAATGAGCGGCTGAGTACGACCGCTGTGAGGGGCAGTCTGCCTGAACGTGCAATAAAGATGCCCTTATTCACCAAAACCCTCATGTGTGAGTGTGGAGTTACTCAGCAGAGGAAGGCACCAAGAAGGAGTTCCTCATCAGATCCATCTCCCTGCGGACGCAGAGATCCTGATGAGGTGGAGGTGCTGCACTGGATATAGGTAGGACTCTAAGCACACTACCTCAGCGCCTGTCTTGCTGATATCTCCACCATCCCATCATGCGGGAGACTCAGGAGTCCTTTAGCCAACAGGTGCACCACCAGACACATCCATGTAATGGGGACCGGTTAGACCACAGGGGCCAATCTGAGATTGGGTGGGTCAAAGGGGGGTCAAGAAATACCATTACACATAAAACAAAATAGACATTACAATACATGATAACATACAGTAATAACTATTAAGCCATTAAATCCATTGATTGGCAGGGTACCTACCTAAGCCCTTAATGGGTAGCTAGATAGTCACATTACCAATCTATAAACACTCTATTTGCAAAGCTTGTGACTTCATGCAAACATCTTTCACCTCTTTACCAATAAAGCTAATGTGAGAAGAAGCCACGTGTTGGAGTCATCAGAGTCTGGTGCCAAGCAAAACACATTTAACTTTTTCAGTGCCAGCAGATCTTCGACACGTCTGTGTCATCTGAACACTCCTGGATCGATTAAGTCACCTGTCTGGACTCAGGATACAGGAAACTGAAGTGAACGAAGCGCCATTTCGATCAATGTGGCCGCACTGTTGAATTGCCCAATCACCCCTATAAAACAAAATCATTAATATGGCTTAGTGGGTAAGGGCATAAGGGCACTGAAAAGTTTAATTGCCACATTGAGTAGACAAGACAATCCCCAGACAACCATTGTGGCTAATTAAAATGAAAGCATATATTTTTGGCTTTATATAGTATACACCAAAGTACTCTCACACAACACTTGTAATAGAGAAACGTGTGACTGTTATTGCAGTACTAGTCATAGCATACAAGTTTTACATTTTGATGTAAATTATTATTCTATGTACTCCCTTCCGGCAGAATTTTTTTAGTCAGAATGTCAACTTAAAAATAAAAGTTGCTTTAAATCACACGTAACATCTAGAAATAGATTTATATTCCCTCATGTTTAAATAATTGTCATGCACTTATAAGTAATGCAAAAGCCAAAGAAAATGTTGCCATGGGGCAAATTTACAATTGGATGGACGAGTTTTTATTTTTAGATTTCTCAGCACGGGAGATTCAAAGGTTTCATACAGTATGCACATGAAAAACTGAAAACGGTGCTGTTGTTCATTTTTTATATTATTTATTAAAATATTTCCTAGAGGTGCATTGATACCATATAAATACATGCTGACAAAATAGTGAAAAATAAGTTTGCTTGAAAAATAGATAAGAAAGACGTGTCTGGATTTTTTTTTCAATGGCATGCTGCTACTAACTTATTTGTCTGCACAAAGATTAAGGAATGTATTTAGAAAGTAGTGCTAATCCATTAGATGCTAAGCGTTGTTATGCCATAAAACATGTTCAAGCGCTAGAAGAGACCTTACAGACTATTAACTTGAAGAGAGAGAAAGAGAGAGGCACAGCACAACACACACACAGGACACACAGAGACACACACACACACACACACACACACACAGGACACACACACAGGACACAGTCTCACCTCTCTGCTGCATGCTTTTCCTTCGCTCTTTGGCCCCACCCCCCAGGCTCCTGCTACCTCCACCTGATTGGCTGCTGCTGTTCAATTCAGCCAATCAGGATGGAGGAAGCTGCCCAGCCCCCTAGCAGCAGCAGCCCTGCTCTATCCCTTCCCATGATTGGTTACTAAGTCCGGAGACATAATACCGGGAAAATACATGTCCGGTATTATCTCTAATTTTTTACCGGACTGAGTAACCATATACCGGGCTGTCCGGTTCAATACGAGACACCTGGCAACCCTAAAAGGGATCCCCTTTGAGAGGATAGCTCAAAAAGAGCTTTTTTTTTTATTTTATTTTTTAAAGAGTCAAGGTTTAAATCCTGGGTGTAGCGTATGACAATGGTAATCTACCAAGGCCCAGACCCAAGAGCTCCTTTAACTCAGGGCTCATAATGGGCCATTATCAAAATCAGTAACGGATATTATTAACGGAGCTTAAAGCAAATCCTCAGATAATTATATGCAGAAACCGCCAATGTATAACTCATTAGCATAGGCATAATGCAACGTTAAGTTAACACAAAGTTGTGCTATGTTCAGATAAACATAGTGTTATGCATGTAGTAACTAAAGGTGGCATTACTCCCATCCAGACCCTGAAATATAGGTATTTATTTATTTATAAAATGTTTTACCAGGAAGTAATACATTGAGAGTTACATCTCGTTTTCAAGTATGTCCTGGGCACAGAGTTATGATGACAGCTACATGGTTACATTAAGTGAGCAGGGTTATATATTATATACAAGACATTGCATGCACAGTAACAGATAATATATATATTATGGATGTCTGTAAAAATTACAGACCAAATTAAAATGTGAGACAGCTTTAGTTTTGAAAGAACTTAGACCGGTGGCGGCTGTGAGAGTCTCCGGCAGATTGTTCCAGTTGAGGGGTGCCAGGTAAGAGAAGGAAGCGTGGCTGGATACTTTGTTGAACCTTGGGACCATGAGCAGTCTTTTGGGTTTGAGTTTTTGCAAAGTACCCAGTGACTTATACTTTTCCACATATGAGGAGATATACCTGTTAACAAAACTTAACACACCTGAGATACTTGTGAAATATGCTAATTGTAAATGTTTTAATATTCTTTGCCTATCCCAATTAGCATATTTACCAGATATCTCAGGTGTGTTCAGTTTTAATCACAGGTATCCATATACTATATGTTCTATAAAGGAATATTTTTGGGATGGTATATAAGTCACTCGAAATTTTACACATATAGATTCAAAAACAGGAAAAACAAATGGACAGATAGGAATAGACAAAGACAAGACCATATATGACTTGCCACTGATACCTGTCATGTCTATGTTTGGATGCTTTGTGCTGTTAAATCCTATCGTTTATTGCCTGGGTGGCCTCCCTTACTTAGCTAATCCCACAGGGACATTTCATAAGATATACCACAAAAAAAGACAGGTGAAATAACGCGTGATCAGATATTTGTCCCCTGATATTGGATTTATTTTAATAAAAAATGACCCTCGTGTATGTTTCCACATTAAACAGTAAATGTTAATGTCTAATAATGCATGACATAACAGGCCCTACATACGCAGCCAACTACCGATCAACATGTAAAGTTGACTGCAAACAAACGTGAAAGGGCTATGGTTAAACTAGGAGAATTCTAGGAATATCTAAAAACTGTATTTACAGAACAATGTTTTTTTTTATTAATTGTGTTTAAATGAAATATAAGTATTTTTTTGTGAAAATGTAAATAACAAAAATGAATTGTTAAAGAAAAAACTGAGATGCTATTTTAAAACCAAATGTTGCAACACAGCATTGCCCTGGTTGAGCAAATCTTTCAGCAGGTTTTAAAAGATTTAGGAGTTTTAGTACAGGATTTGATCAGTGTATACAAAGACTCCAGAGCATTGAATGGCATTTCCTAACTTGTGACCTTGTGGGGGTGTAAGCGGAGGAGTGCATGCATAATAAAGAATCAGTCAGGCTATACACATTTTATTTTTGGTCTTTCACTGTAGCATTTTAACCTTGGGTGTTTCATCTCATAGCCAGTTTTTTCAACATGTTTTATAGAATAGAATGTCAACTGTTAATGTATTTGACTGTAAAACTGTTTCAGTTTCTCATATCTTCTTTTCCCTCTCACGATGCAAATAAAATTTGAGAATAAGGTGGTTTAAGCTAGTGCAATCAGAGTTTATAAACCTAAAAAATATTACTTTCATAAATGGATTTCATGCTATGTAAGAAAGAAAGAAAGAAGAAGAAATTCGGCGCAACTGCGCATGTCTGAAGAATGAAGCTCCCGGATGTCTCTTCAAAAAAACTTTATTTAGCACACACAAGGGCTACACCGCGGTCTCCCCCTCAACGCGTTTCACCCTTACACAGAGGGTGAAACGCGTTGAGGGGGAGACCGCGGTGTAGCCCTTGTGTGTGCTAAATAAAGTTTTTTTGAAGAGACATCCGGGAGCTTCATTCTTCAGACATGCGCAGTTGCGCCGAATTTCTTCTTCTTCCTTGACGTCCCAGACGGCGGCACGCAGGAGCAGGCGAGGAGAGCGGGTCCCAGACCGGAGGAGCAGGTGAGGAAATATATTAATATCCCCCTGCACCGGTCAATTCTGTGGCCCTGCCGAGCTCCCTCATGCCAAACTCCAGTGTCTGACACATATCCATACTTGTGTTATACACAGAAGCGCAGGACAGACTCCCTGGTAATTGGTTCATGCTATGTAGTATCTAAAATTAATAGGCTTACAATGTATGTACTGATATCTTCCACCATTCAGCTTTCATTAAAATAATTCAATAAGATTCCGATAACTTTTGTTGCCTATTTGGATACATGCTTCCTGTAAACATCGCCATGTTGTGTATAGATAGCCTTGTTTCTTACATTTAGTGCAGATCTCTCAGGAGCAGAAGTTCACCACCTTAGACCTGGCTGATTTATTTGAAGGAAAAAAAAAGGGAAAATTAACCACAAACGTTCATACATTTGAGTATAATATTGCCCTGGCAATTTTCACCCTTACATCCTTCCATAACCACTCCCCGATAATGCGATAAAAGCCCCGCGAAAGGAGGTTAGGAGGGGTGGTGGTGGTAGGGATTAACCTCTTATTTGCTTTAGTGGCTAGTAAGGCATGCATGGTCCTGGATGGTCCTCCGCAGACTCAAACTTAACATGTCAAAGAAGGAGCTCCTCATATTTCCTCCCAACACTGGCCCTCCTTCCCCTTTCTACATTTCTGTTGGCAGTACTATCATACACCCAGTAACACAAACACGCTGCCGAGAGGTCACATTTGACCCCTCCCTCACATTCTCCTCTCACATTCACAATGTACAGTAGCTCCCACATATTTTTCCTCTGTAACATTGCAATAATACACACTTTTCCCTGTTGCTTTGCTGCTAAAACTCTACACCTTCCCGACTCTAGCGTTCTCCTCGAGGATTTTTTCTATCTACCCCTATCTACCCCTTTTGTGTGTAAAGCCCTCTCCCATCTAAAACCTTTCTCACTCACTGCCCTACACCTCTGGCATGCTCTTCCCTTTAATATCCGACTTGCACCCTCTCTTTCAACCTTTACTCCTGTGAAGCGCTCTGTACATGGATGGCTCTATATACATAAAGATAAACATAAATAACAAAGCGATAGGCACACCATAAATATGCAAACAAATTCATTTTATTGGCCAAACGTTTCGGCTACCTCATAGCGCCATTATCAACAGGTTATCTTAAATGGTGGGTCAATAAAAGGTTTTTTTTTTTTTTTGCATATTAGGTTGTGCCTATCCCTTTGTTATTTTTGTATAGTACCTTAATTTACTCTGCTAGCAGCACCCTCTGCAGTAGTCTGGTCTCTGCTATTTAAGTCTATGCCAACCCCTTCACATTGTAAAGATATACATATATACATTAGTTTATGACTACAGCATACTGCATATATGTGTATCAAAAGGAGTGACATTGGCTGTGACTAAATGTACACAACAAAAGACAAACATTCCCAATGCTACATCCAATTTGACAAAAAAATATATCGTTAAATACTGAACTGTTTGTCTTCTCATAAATAAGGTTCTGACACTACAGTTTCTATGAAAATTCTCCTTCACCTGTGTAATGGAGGGAGAATGTGTCTTTTGTTGCATACAATACATTTTATTACTCCCAATATCACTCCTTTTGACACAAATATATATGATGTGGTGTGGTGGGTGTTGGGATTAGAGCTTGCAGGCATTGTGTGGGTTTGTAAAATGGCAACTGGTAACCGTTGTTTGGAAGTTATTAACTCCTCCTCCCTAGGTTTGTGCTCATTCTCCCCTCCTTTTTAAATTGCATTTTTTGTCATGCACCTGTGGAAGACTGGTATATTGCGAAATGTTTACCTCTATTACAGAGGTAAATGATAATTTTCACAGTTAGAGTTAGGACCTGCAAAGGGTACATGTCTCGGCGAGGCTGCAGGCTTATAATGCTTTGGCCAAAGAGATATTTTACCTTTACTTATGAGAACACAAACGGTTAAGTATGTAACTGCTGTATGTATATTTTGTCATATTGGATGTATCATTAGGAATTCTTGTGTTTTGTAATATTTTAGTAGTACAGTGGGTTTGCATGTGATATAAGATTAACAGTAGTATAAATGGGCATGGATAAAAAACCTATTCTGTCAGAAGATCAAAGCACTCTTTAAAATAAATGGCAAAATAACTGCTTAAATTGATTCTATTTGATTAGCCAGTGGAAATATATTCAGCATCAATTCTTATCTTGCTAAACTATTTTCCCCTGCTTTTTTATGAACATTTAAGGTGTTTTTTTTTTTTTTTTTAAATCTACAAGCCTCATCTCATAATTTACCCCACAGCTATTTTCAAACCATTCTACACTTGATCCTTTTTTACAACAATTGGGTTTGACTCAATGAAAACTGTTTGCATATGAACATTAACCCTGCTTGGTTTTAAGATACTTGTATTAACGATCACGTGGTTGTGACTTGGCCTCCAATGACACAAACAAAAGTAGAGCACGCTCCACTTCTGTTCCAAACACGTTCACCCATCCAATGGAGGCGTGAGTGCAATCTCCACCTAGAAAGTGAGCACAAATCATATGATGTTTCTTGGACATGTGACATTCAGAGAATGTCGAACAGGCAGCCTGAGGATAAATCATCTAAATTAAACATGTGTATGTGCATCCGCAAAAAAAAAATCATGTACATGAGATGGCGTATAAATGATTTAATGATGGATATTTTGTATCGTGTAACTAAAAGGTGGAAGGGAGCTTGGGGGTAATGATTAATCGGCTGGCTGAGGCCCAAGATCTGCATGAGAAAATATATGGAGTGGAAGGAGAGGAGTCAAAAGTTGTCCCTGCAATACAGGGCTGCAGAGATGTAGCCAGACTCACCCTCCTCAGAGCTGCAGGAACATTTGCAACATGGCTACAAGGAAGCAGAGAGCTGCAGGTAGATGCTGATCTCTCTCTCTCCTCTCTCTTCTCTCTCCTGGAAGCCTACAGCATTCTTCCTACAATGGTTGGTTTACCCTGATAATCCCTTCCATTGAGGAACACAAGAATGGCTACATCTATAATTGCCATTTGGTGAATATCAGTTAAATATTGCACCATATAGCGTACGGTAGATGTATGAAAATACTTTGCATTGACTTAGTGATTCTCACTTTAGTGATTGAAATATGTTTTTTCTTAAATCAATCTGCCAGCACTGAGAATGCTGAGAATCTGAGCTTAACATATCAGTCGAATGCAAACAAATCATGTCCACGGATATCACCATCATACTGCATACAACTGTAGTCCCATATTTGTGCTTACTACTAAGGCCACTGTTTTTGCATGTGAGGCTTGACACTTACTGCATACAATTTTATCATCTACTATATATTTTGGAAAGTTGTTTGTCCGTTTGCTATGCATTTGGACACCTCGTAAGATAGTAACCAAAAATTGCATGATGGTTCCTGAGATTAAGGAGCAGGTTTTTGCCTATGTTTGGATACAATTTGACGGCATTTTGAATCAAGATATTGGACTGAACCTTTCAACACTGCACTGGTCTTGTAGCTATGGCTCTGACAGACAGACACACAGGCTCTTCTATTACCATACATATATACACTTATACACAGAGACACCATGCTCACAGAATTAAATATTCAATTAAAAAAAATCTTTGTTAAAGCGTAGTTAAGGTTTGTAAGAAAATCCTTCGAAAGTCTGAAAATGTCAAAGTTAAAGTAACATGCAACTTTAACTTCCCCCCCATGCTTTGCTTATGTCATCATACATTACGTCACATACAGTACATAGTTACATAGTAGATGAGGTTTAAAAAAGATATGCATCCATCAAGTTCAACTCTGCTAAATTTAGACAACAGATACTTTATCCTATACCTATACTTACTTATTGATCCAGAGGAAGGCAAACAAAAAACCCCAGTGACTTATCATCCAATGATATCTCATAAGGGGCAAAATAAATTCCTTCTTGACTCCAAGAATTGGCAATCGGATTACTCCCTGGATCAACATCCTTCCCATGTTTACTTATTGGTATATCCCTGTATCCCTTTCCTTTCTAAAAAGACGTCCAACCTTTTTTTGAACAAATCTGTTGTATCTGCCATACACAGTACTGTATGACATCTTAAAATTATATCACTAATGACATCAGCAATGATATAACCGATTTGCATGTTTTTTTGCACCTGGATGGAAAAAACTAAAATATAGTTTACCCAACAGCATTGGAATAAAAGTAAATTTTGTTTTTCATTAAGAAACTGAAAAATGTAATTATGCATTTATAAATCTCAGCACTTTTTTGTTTCTTAATAATTCCCAAGCAATGCCGGGTACTTTCAGCTTGTTTATTATAATGCATTGAATGAAAATCAATGGCATTTTACTTTTTACCACCTGTTAGCAATTACTTCCTCCTTAAAAAAATGTGTTCAAAACTACAGTAATGAGCTCTCTTCCTGTATTCCTTTTATGCTAAAATACTTATAGATGTATGACAAAATGCGGTTTAGTTCAGGGCTTGCTAAATTTACTTTATTATATATAGTTTTTGTCGTGATTACAAAATTGACAACCTGCGGCTGCCAGTGGGACATTGAATAAAGAAAAGTTGAATGAAGGAAAATGTCCATTTGAAATACTTCGTAAATGTTAAAGACCAGCAGGGAATGTTACCCATGGAGAAGCATGTAGTAGTGATGTACAGTATATATGAGTGGGCTGCTTAGAAGCACCCTGGCGGTCAATTGAGCACACCTTGTATGCTTAGTTACTTAGATTTACAAAGTGCCTGTTAATTTTAATTAATCTTTATTCTAATTTATTTGCAACAGCAGCACACTCAAATATTTCTTGCCTTTAAGAGATTACTTTTATATCCAAAACATATTAGTATAGATAGTGAACCTATTTAAATAATTTCTCGGTGGGATATTGTATCAATGAGAAATAGTCCCTGTGTGATCTCTCTAGCAGTCCAGGGTGTTTTTATGGACTAGAGAGCTCAAGACTGCTGTCAAGCAGGCTTTTAAACTCTCTTAACGAGCAAGGTGGAAGCTGGTTAATTGCCTCATGCAATTAACCAGCTCCCTGCTGGACTGAACTGCTAGAAATAGGCTTTCCTTGTAAAGCCTTCAGTCAATGAAAGACCCCGTCACAGATATGATCAATCACACTAGTCAAGCTTACTGCTATGTGGTAGTACTGTTTATAAAGTTTTGAAGGGCTCTTACTTAAATATATCAGTTTTACAATGTTTTTTTATTTAAATAAGCCAGGTTTTTGATGGTACTATTCCAGGGTAGAAGGGAGCAAAACCTTTCATTTGCATAGTGATGTATGAATGAAGCTTCTTACATTTGCCTTAGCTGAGGTAAAACCACCTCAGAACTGGTGGACTTATTTGGTGCGAAGATATTGGGAATCTGCACCAGTTATACTGTAGATCCAATTTTTGATACATCCCATTATAATATTTCACGGAATTTCTTCTTCCCTAAATGCTTCTATAACCTCTTTACATTTTGGAGCAATTATTTGGAGAAATGGCCCTGTTTGCGACACCGTATGTGAGCTGGTTTATAGAAAAATGTTTATCCTAATATATTTTTTTGGGATTAGAATTTTAAATTATGTTTATAAAGCAAATATACATTGGCAGGGTGTACATTCATTTGAAAAAAAAAAACCATCCTTAAAATATGTAGCCTGCAGAGTTGTATTCATTTTTATCCGTTTAAGAATCAAAATCTAACGCAGAATCATTCTGCTATTTCAATGCATATTTCTCCCTGAAACAACACATTTTAAGGCAATGTGTTCATGAAAATCTGTTAAGCTTCCATTCCTGCCCTGGGGCTGCTAATTGATCTGTGATTTGATTGTATAATAGGTGTTTTTAATTGCATGAGGATTCAATTATAGCTTTTCCCAATTCTATTTTTGAAATATATTTAATGCTATGGTATAGATATTCTCACCAAGAACAATTAATAATATATGACTGCATGAATTTTCATTTGACACTGGTTTCATAAACATTATTATGTAAAAGTATTATTAACATAATACATCTAGCCTTACTCCTTACCACCTACTGGTAGAACATGTGAAGACAAAATTCTACAACAATATTTTGCATATTAAATGCAAATAATCAAAACCACTATTACACATGCTGTTCGTTATTCCTGTCGTAGATCATTTTTTCCCCTTATTTAATGTTGGTCAAGATTATTCCCTCTGATTTACGTCCCCCAATACTGCCCCCAAATAGTCTATTGCTCATGGCAGGGATTTTGGAGCCTTATTTCAGTTCCTATGTTCAATACATTTTCATTGGGAGAAGCAGAATACAATGGCATGCTGAGAGTGGCATCACTTAGACAGTTGCAGTTATAGTAGGAATATTCTAGCAGCTGCGAGTTTGTCATTGTAAAACCACATGGTTTGACATGGTCATAAGACACAGATTAAAACTAGCCAAAAATCCATATTCTGTATTGCAAATCACATCTATCAATAGTGACAAACTGCACGGTTTTACCGCCAATCCGCCCGTATTGTACTTGCTTGTGAAGAGGTATGATCTGAAGGTTTCTAGTGCTAGTTTCTTTCAGAACCTGAAAATGGTTTTTTTATGAGAGGAGGACGACTTCCGATAGTGTCCAATTGTATATCCCCTCAATTCTCCCTGCAAATAACATAGAGAGAGGCACTTGTGCTAAAAAAAAAAGAGCACACCTGATGGCTATGTAATGTATAGTTATATAATTCAAACCCCACACCTCCTACAATATTTCTATGACCAATACTGACAAGTCTTTGAGCCTTTGTGATGAAGGGTGCATTAGGGTCAGACCCAACAGGATCAGAACCAACAAGCTCTGCGATTCAGGGTAGCAGCTCTAACATTGAACTTAACCGTATGCTGGAAAATGCTTTTGTCACAGCATATTTTTCAGTTTTACTACTTACAACTGTAACCCCCTCCTCCTAGCTTCCTTTAAAAGCAGACCATTTTCACTTATTGGTTGCCAGTTTAATGTTCCGTGTGCACAAAAAGGGGCACACCTGGGAGATATGTGACAGTAGAATTTAACAGCATCTGTATTAGTTTAATGCTAGAGCAGCTGCCATGAATAGCAGAGGTTGTGGGTTCTGATCCTGTTGAGTTTGACACCAGTACTCTCTTCATCACAAAGGTGCTTACACGTGACAGTGTTGGTTTTATGGAAATATTTTAGGAGGTGTGTGGTGTGACTCATTTAAATATAATTTGCAGTTCTAGCATGTTGTGGGTCCCCACCATGCCCGTGACAGGTTTTGAATCCCTGTCTCGGGATCTGGTTTCAGCTGCATCACCTGAGTTGGCAATGCCCAGCACCGCTACATCTGCTTCAACTACTCTTGCTTGGGAACTTGAAGCTTCCTCAGGTCAAAATGTGGGGGTTCAGGAGGTGGAATCCCAGGCAAGAGGAGTAGGGTGGCTTGGAGCCTTCAAACAGTCAGGAGGTCGAGACTGCTGTAAGCCTGTCTGGTCCAGGAAGTTCCCCAGTTGAACTTGGAGAAGCTGAGGGTGACATTGGTGGGGGTGATGATGGCTCTTATGATGAGCTTAGTGAGAAATCCTGAGGGAGAGATTTATTGAGAGAAGATACAATAGAGCTACAGGACATGCTTATACCCAGGGGTAAACCCAATACCGCTGAATATAACATACCTTTCATTACGAAATACAATAGGGATGCAGGGATGATAAAGACCAAAGACAAACACTGGCATCTGACCCAACAGGATCCAGTGCTAGGTGGTCATATGCCGGAACGCCCAGAAGTAATTTTTAAAAGAGCTGCCAATATCAAAATCAAACTAGCTCCCAGTGTGTTTAGAACTACAGATACTATGATGCCCTCCAATTGGCTGCCAAAACCTACTGTTTTCTTCAAATGTCTAAAGTGCAAGGCATGCACACAGAGATCAACTAACAAATTGCATTTTATTTCACACTCCACAAGGGAGCATGTCTCTTCAAAACATTTTTTAAACTGCAGAACTACATATGTGGTCTATATGTTGCAGTGCCCATGTCGTCTCCAGTATGTGGGATGTACCATCAGACCTCTCAGAATCTGCATACTGGAGCATATGGGCAACATCAGGAGAATACTCCTAATCCACAATGTGTCTAAACATTTTTGTATCACACATGCTGGTGATCCTGCCGGATTAACATATAGAGCAATCGAGTCAGTACCCTCTAATTGGAGAGGAGGAGACAGACTACTTAGACTGTCCCAAAAATAAACATTCTGGATTTACAGATTGAGGACTAAAAACCATTGACCTGAATGTCGATATCGTCATTGGGGCTTTGATTTGAATTTCCATTTAAATTCCAAGTATAGATTCAGTCACTAGAGATACCACTTTTGGTGTATAACTTCCAATAGATTTTATATGGTACAACATCTCTATCTGTGACAACTGTTTTTTTTGATCTTTCACAGATTGTATTGTATTGTATTGTATGTCTTTATTTATATAGCGCCATTAATGTACATAGCGCTTCACAGTAGTAATACATGTGGTAATCAAATAAATAACAGATAATATAAATAACAGATCATGGGAATAAGTGCTTTAGACATCAAAGTAACATTAAGGAAGAGGAGTCCCTGTCCCGAGGAGCTTACAATTTAATTGGTAGGTAGGGAGAACGTACAGAGACAGTAGGAGGGAGTTCTGGTAAGTGCGTCTGCAGGGGGCCAAGCTTTATGTATCATGTGTTCAGAATATCCACAATGTTATTCATATGCTTCTTTAAGCAAGTGTGTCTTAAGGTGGGTCTTAAAGGTGGATAGAGAGGGTGCAAGTCGGGTACTGAGGGGAAGGGCATTCCAGAGGTGTGGGGCAGTCAGTGAAAAAGGTTTAAGGCGGGAGAGGGCTTTAGATACAAAGGGGGTAGAAAGAAGACATCCTTGAGATCATCTCAGCTATCGCTGTGATCTAGTTGTCTATTCACATTGTGATACACCCGTTTTTATGATATCCATTTATGTTATCCATTTTTCAGCTGTACAGTATATACCATTAGGTATTCTAGTCACTATTTATGTGTAATTCAACCAAACTCTGTTGTATCAATGGACATACAGTAGGGTACCTATTGAAACAATATACAGTATACAGCAATCTATTTGGGTGTGTTTGTCACCATTCTCCTTAGTGACTGTTTTACTTCCGCACTCAGGCACAGTTCACACTTGTCTGAAGTAGTGCCATAGACAGTATCCTACACACGTGCATTTTGTACACACAATTTTTGCTACCCCCAAAATTCTCACAAGGCACTATATAACCATCAGAGAATTTTCAATTTTAATTTTAATTTCTAGTCCTAATTTAATTTTTAATTCTATTTGATTGCATGTATTTTCTATGTAACACATGATATAATGTCAGCATTTAGCCTCTATGATATCCCATGTCAATAATATTAGTTATTGTGTCATCACAATGTCTCTTTGCTCTCCAGTGGAATATCACTCACATTTTGAGAGACAAAATAGTGAGTGACACAGCCAGGCAGACAGCTATATTGTTGCATGGTATTTTTAAGGTGCAGCTATAGTGCTGTGTACATAACTTAGTGATTCACCGCTCACCTGAACATCTAATCCAATGCTCAAATGTTTCTATATTTCCTGCCGGTGCAGAGGAGGATTGTGTAGACAAACGACAACCATATAAAAGTGGGTAGAGAGACCCACTCAAAAGATCCTCATTGGTTGCACACTAGGCTAGGGATAATATATAAGGTGTCAATACCTATATACAATTGTGGTTCAGTCAACCTTTACAGGGAAGCAATTGCTCACTGCATTGAGTGAGGACAATTGCCACTAAAATGCCATATAGCCAAAATAACAAAATTTTATTGAATATCAACAAGACTCACAACATAAACGGCGCATGCTCTAAACTAACTAAAACCAATTAAAATATGAATCCGGGAAACAGTCACAGCTAAAGCGGTCAGAATAAATCACCATCTAATTTCCATGTAGGTATATATAACTTGCCACTATTCATTGGCTACTAATGGAATAAATTGCAATGCACCCTTAATGTGTATGTGTGCATGGGATAATTACACAGTGTTGGCGGCGCAGGTAGAAAACTATAGACAACCGCCACAGTATCTGCAGTATCTCCAATCGTAGTCACAACTTCTCTGGGTTGCACATTGTCTGATCGCTTATACTGTGGGGCGGCTCTACTCATTGGGCTTTGAAATATCGCCCTGTGTGATCAGTATTATTGGATAATATCCACTTATAAGGCAGAGTGTGTAGGTGTGTGTGAAACAAGTACAGTAGATATTGTCAGTGGCGCAGATAGGAAATACAGCTGCATGCCGCAGTAATTCACCTAGTATTCACAGGATCTCCAGCACCAGTATAAACTGCACACCTTTAGTCGCTAGTATAACGAGGCGGTTTCACTTGTAAATCCACACAATATCACCATATGTTATTGTTAACCACCACACACTGAAATGTTGCCAGATCACATTCAAAAAGAAATGTGCAATGTGCAACCCATAATTGTGTTAGAGAAGTTGTGACTACGATTGGAGATACTGCAGATACTGTGGCGGTTGTCTATAGTTTTCTACCTGCGCCGCCAACACTGTGTAATTATCCCATGCACATGTAACGGGGTTTCCCCCACCCAATCGCAGATCACACGGTGTGGGGGCAGGAAACATACATGGTTACTAATTGTGGTGCATAACCTGTTGGCTCACAGGAGGGCTGAGCTTCCGCCATGGGGAACCTGGGGTAATATTACTGTGGACAACTTACGTATAACGATGCAGCGCCTCCACCTGCGATGGCTCCCACCAGAGGGGGAGTAGTTCCTCGCAGGACAATCAATACTCACACACAAAATATATATATATGGGACTTTACTTATTCCGCAACACAACATATAACCACAACAGTTTGCATAACCTGTGTCCCTTCCTGGAGGAGACACTTACTGCGCCATGCAGGACGCTTACGCTAATTTGCACCACGGCGGGCGCTAACACTTCTAGGCGTCACGGCGGACGCTACCACCTCTAGGCGTCACGGCGGACGCTACCACCTCTAGGCGTCACGGCGGACGCTACCACCTCTAGGCGTCACGGCGGACGCTACCTCCCAAAGAGTGATCCCACCCTGTGTCCAGTAACCCCAACCCAATGTCTCGCACTCCCAAGTCATATACCAATGTGTGTGTGTGACTGCGCAGCCACTATGTCTGGTGATAGGCCTTGTTGGTGCACGTGAGTTGTGGGGTACCTGCCCGGGCTCCAGCCACGGGTGCCGCTATATCACTGGGGTTGGATCCACCGGGATATCCTCCTACGCGTGGGGTGAATTCCAGCGCGGATAATATCACCGTACAGCTCCGCACCGTCTCTACCTTAGTTAGGGTCTGTCTGCTGCCAGTAGGCCGCAGTCACGCTAGCTGGGCCTCCGTGGAGATAGTCCAGCTCCCTCTTAGCAATCCGAGCAATGTCCGTGATACACTCCTAGCAAATATATAATGGGGCAGGGTCCCTAACCTAGGGCCTGTCCCTACAAAACTCAGCTAAGATGACTCAGGGCTATCTGGGGCCTAGGGGATTTGCTGGCCTAGTGCAGAGAGTCACAGACCCCTGCACCCTACCTCCTTCCCCTAGCTGCTCCAGTCACCAACTGCTTTTCTCTGTCTGCTTTGTGCTGCCAGACTCACAGCTCTGCATCAGACTACCGCAACAATGTTGCAGACCTCCAGGTGCCTCTTACTGACAGAGGCAGCACAGCAACAGGAACTCACTCTAACAACTCAGCAACAACTAACAACGCGCGCTCGCATACCAGAAGGAGGGGGTGAGTGCGCAAGGGGGGCTAGCATGTCAAGGGGGACCTGGCTACACACACATACACATTAAGGGTGCATTGCAATTTATTCCATTAGTAGCCAATGAATAGTGGCAAGTTATATATACCTACATGGAAATTAGATGGTGATTTATTCTGACCGCTTTAGCTGTGACTGTTTCCCGGATTCATATTTTAATTGGTTTTAGTTAGTTTAGAGCATGCGCCGTTTATGTTGTGAGTCTTGTTGATATTCAATAAAATTTTGTTATTTTGGCTATATGGCATTTTAGTGGCAATTGTCCTCACTCAATGCAGTGAGCAATTGCTACCCTATAAAGGTTGACTGAACCACAATTGTATATAGGTATTGACACCTTATATATTATCCCTAGCCTAGTGTGCAACCAATGAGGATCTTTTGAGTGGGTCTCTACCCACTTTTATATGTTTGTCGCAGCTATAGTGCTGGCAGAAGTATTAGTATTATAATAATCTTAGTAATTACTAGTCCACTGTTTGGTTTGAGGTCTCTTGTATGGGTGTAAGGGCCGTATATTTGGGAGGAATCAGATGTTGATTCATCTTGATAAAAGTGAGCCTTTCCATTCCATTATTCACAGTTTCTCGTATGCCCCTGAAATGTATTCATACAACAAAAGAACTTGGAAAAAACATGTTTCCACTTTACATATTGTATTAAAGCCAGCATGAATAATGGACGGAATATTTTATTTGCTCTTATGTAAAATAATATGGGAGTTTACAAATGTAAAGTGTAGTTTTGCACATTTCAGTGACAGTGCATAATGTGAAAGCCATTGGCCAAATGCCACTGAAGAGAATCCAATCTTTTTTGGGAAATAAAATCTTGCAGCTGAACAATGTAAGTTCTGACCTTTAGAACAATGATTCAATATATTTCATGTAATCATGTTTTGGCACATTTTTTTACAGTTAAAAAAAAAGGCCACAATCCTATCAGAATAAGATACAGATATGGCTGTGCTCACGCAGACCTGTCTGAGACCTGGGAATGTGCTCACATGTGGTATTTTTATTTGCTCATATATGTCTAAGTAGAAAGTAAAAACACTTTTGAGGACGTGGTCATCAAAGTACATTATACAGTATTTTGTAAACAAAACTCCATTGCAAAATTTGGTGTAGGGTTAATTCTGAAAAGATTTAGATTGTAATTACCTTATTGTATTTTACTTGGAATCTAGTGTGATTTCTAAGGCTGTGCGCTGGCGCTCAAAGCATGCGTGGCGGGTATCCTGCGTCTGCTCGCATGCGGGGGGGGAGGGAGGAAGGACGGAAGGGGGGGCGGCATTGCAGAATATTGAGCGAGCGGGTAAGTATACATTTTTTATTTACTTAAGCGTATCGCGTGTGTGCCCACGCATACGCGGGCGCGCATCGCGTGAGCGGGGACTTGCATATATATATGCAAGTCACCTCGCCAAGCACCGCCCGCAGCCTAACTTTCATGAAGGCTACAAAAATTAAATTTCCATCAAATGGACTATTATAACAGTGCGTGTAAGATTAAGAACAAACGAGAGACGAACACGCTCTACCCACAGTGACCAGAGGTCAAACAGACAGACAGGTGCACTAGGGAGATACACAGAGGGGAGAACACTGTTGGAGCATAGACGCTTCCAAAATGGATAAGGCCCTGTTGCGTGCACTCAATGTCTGTGTGTGGGAAAGTAACTTGACATATAGACTATTACATAGATAATGAGCAGATATACTGTACAGGTGAAAATCAGCAGTACTGGTCCTTTCTGTAAGGTATAGTGAGTAAATTAAAATCCATTTAATGGATATGCATTAAGATAATGGGGACCAGACTGTGAGTGAGGTAGTGAGAACAATTAAAAATATTATTAAACCAAGCACAATGTGCTATTATCCTATAGAGGAATACAGTAACCAGCATATAGTGACTGGTGTATAAATGCCAAATAGATGCCTCTATGGAATTATCACGTTAGCATGTATGCCTAGGGGTACAATGACCCAAGATGGCAGACAGCAGCCAAAACAGTAATGTGTATAGGCACAAGTAAGTCAGATGGATGATGCAGGGACCAGGGAAAAGGTGGTGGGCCAACAGCTAAATGCAGTGCCATCAACCAATGTATTGTCCTATTGGCAACTGAAAACCACACTGCATCTATCTACTAGTAGTGTTTATGTCAGCTAGACCCTCAGAGAACGAACGTCTGCAGACAAGGGAGGAGGGTATTAGGCAAATGAGTCAATATTAATGACTCAATATACACCCCGCATGAAAACTAGCCCTCGAAAACATACCCCTACAATATGGGGGAGGGAATGAATAACAGGTCCCTGTATGCTTGTCTATGCTAACCCTGCGAAGGTTAAGCCTGATGGTAAATAATACATTCCCGCATACTCTATCCCTCAATAACATACCCCTACGCACAAAGGGTGAAGGGGATGGGAAGTAGAGATAGAAAGCGCGAGAGAGGGCACTATATCTGTGCTGTCCCTGCGGGAGAGTGATCCGTTTGAGCAGCGTGATGTGTACTGTATTCACGCGGTTCCTTCAGAGATGTAGCTCCTTCAGAGATTCCATGTGCCCGACTCAGCATGCTGTTGCCTAATCCGGGACGTCATGACGCTTCCCTCTGACGCACGTTTTGCTTCTCCTTCTTCCAGAGAGAGTAAGATCGAGGTTATAATTACCTTATTGTATTTTTCTTGGAACCTAGTGTGATTTAAAACTTTCATAAAGGCTACAAAATTACATTTCAATCAAATGGACTATTACAACAGTCTCTGTAAGATTAACCCTTAACTTCATGTGGAAACTAATGACTTCACTAGGGCCAAATTAGCAAGTGTGCTACACTAATTTTCAGAGAAACATACAGTAGGCATAAAATCACTAATGGTCATTAGTAGAGATAGTCTTGATAATTGTTTCAAACCGGTATTGTTCAATATTATTTTCAGTTTTACATCACTGTATCAGAAAACTACAGTGTATACTAGAAAAAAAAACTAATTTAAATATGAATGGTGTGTAATAAGGGTAAATTATCACAAACCACGCATATGTGTGATACATTTAAACTCTCTGTGGCACTAAAAAAAACAAACAACTAAGCACAATGTAAAAAACAATAGCCTTATAAAGTACCATAGTAACCTCAGCGTAGTCAGTGGCAGCAAAGGCTTTAATAAAGAATTGCTTCCTTATCACAGATCAAGTCCAAAGGAATCTTCAGAATTGTATGGTCTTCAACAAATAATACAATTTGCAGGGTCCAAAATATTGTAATCTGTAACCATTTAGGAGGTCTAAAAAAAGGAAAATACAACTTCATGTTGAAAAAAAAAAAAAAGTTTCTTTCGGTAAATCGTGATTTGTGAGACTTTAATCCTGATCTGTTATATACTCTTAAAAGTTGATTGGAGAGTTAAATCCTCATTTGCTTAAAAGTCTGTCTTTGTTCACTACTTTTCTTTTTTTTCTCCTTCTTTTCTTTCTGTGTGTTTTCACTAGTCCTCTCCTTCAGACTAAAGGGCCTAGTACAAATTAGAGTGATTCAAATTACTGAAGGTTTATATTTAAATGAATCATATGCAATTTGTCAATTATTCTTTATTCACATTTTACTGCAATTTACATGCCAGTCAATGTATGCTGTGATAAAAGTAGCATACTGTATCAAGTGGATAGATCAGTGTAGACATTTACTGAATTACAACCCATACAGAACGCAGTACCAGGTTTATATTATTTTGGGTCCATTCTATTTGTCTTTATTGGTAGTCAAATGACTTTCATTGCTGGTAGCCACAAAAGTTACACACGTCTTAACTAAACACAAGAATGATTTGCTTAGTTTGAAGGCTCATAATGAACCACAAACAGATACTGTTAACTGTGGAAACTAAATTACAAGTATTTTGAAGACCAACTTTAAATATATTTTCAGTAACTGGATAACCAAACTGAATACAGGCATACCCCGCATTAACGTACGCAATGGGTCCAGAGCATGTATGTGAAGCGAAAAATGTAGTTAAAGCACTATCTTTTTTCCACTTATCGATACATGTACTGTACTGCAATTGTCATATATGTGTGTAGCAGGGTCCCCCCTGGTCCCCTTACTCTCGCTCTGGTGAGGGCTGTTGCTGCGGGTATGATCGCATAGCTGGGGGCTCCCGGCGGCGTCAGAGGCAGGGCGCCGACATCTTGGTTTTTACCGCTCATGCTCAGTAGCAATGCGGTGGCCATTTTAGTGAGCGCGAAGGGGCAGAGATGGCACTCTGTAGTGCAGGGACCCCTAGAAGTCGCGCATGCGCAGTTAGGGCGATGTGGCGGCCATTACAGAGATGTGCAGGCTCAGTGGAAAGTAGCGGCGGCCTTTACACATCGCGCACGCTGCCCCAATGTTAAAGAGAGGCATGGAGGACTACAGCCCCCAGAATGCTTAGAAGCAGACAGGCCACCTGATGCCAGGGAGCCAATAGGGCTTACAGCTTTCATTAAGAGGAAAGATACATTGTTGTGTGCTGCAGTGAGTTGTGAGTTGAAGCTGGGTCACAGACAGGGGAGGGTGGGTATGTGTATGGAGCCAGTGGCTCATACAATAGACCAGACATCCCCCTTAGGCCCCAGCTAGGCCCCAATCACCTCAGCTTGTGGTTACTACAGGGACTCCCCTTAGATAGGGACAAGGTCCTGTAGAACCCAGACAAGTGAAAGTACAGCCAGGAAGTGTGAATCTCCTGGAATTGCTGTGAAGGTGAATCACTCTCTGCAGCTGCAGAGATAAGAGACTTTCCAAAGGTGGATCGCTCCATGCGGGAGCCACCCACTGCCAGGCAGAGTTTCAGGACGTCGCCGAGGAAAGCGGAGAGCGGCAGATCCTTTGTGAAGGAGGTACTGGAGCACTGGGGCAGGTATCGTATTTCACATGCACCAACATACTGGTACATCAGGCGCTGATCCTGCCTATAGGTTTTGGGTTTCTTAGTGGACTCGTGCGACTCTGGGTACAGGGTGTTGGTGGGAGGAATATGGCGAGGGGGTTAAGGCCCTGTGAGAAGACGGGTAGTTGTGCATAGTGTTGTTATAGAGGAACACTATTATTATTATTGCTGATGTCTGTGTTATGTTCTATTCTGCCCATATAGTAAACTGTTATACTCCTGTGTATGTGTTCATTTGAATTTGTCCTGCGAGGAACAACTCCCGCTCTGCTGGGAGCCATCGCAGGTGGAGGCGCTGCACCATATAGTATTGTTCCATAGGAGGTACCCCAGGCTCTCATTGGCGGAGGCTCAGGCCTCCTGTGAGCCTAACAGGTAAAGCACCACACTGGGTAAAACATATAGAGATTTCCCCACATGGTCCCTATCTGCGATAGGGGGAGGGGGATATGTGTTACACGTGCATAACTGATGTAAATAACGCATTTGTAACAGGCTCTATAGTCTCCCCGCTTGCGCACAGCTTCGGTACAGGTAGGGAGCTGGTATTGCTGTTCAGGAAGTGCTGACAGGCGCAAGCAGGAGCTGACGTTTGCCTATTGGGCGATATGTCCTTACTCGCAAGTGTACTTAAAGTGTATGTCCTTAAACCGGGGTATGCCTGTACTGTGTAGAGCATTAATTAATCATGTTGAGGATAAAAAAAACATGAATGTATTACATACAGTACAGTATATACTTGAATATGAAGGTGATGTATGCAAATTGGACACATTTAAAGCTATGGATAAACAATAACACACCTACCTAAATAATATCCCTTATCATGGAATACAAGCAAAATAGCAGTAGATTTATATCTATGTAGCCATTGCTGGTTTTCTGGCTACCAGTCGGCCCCCCTCCTGGCCGTAAGCCATAGTAGAGCAGACTTGCTATGAGTAATCATGGGTTTTCCCCACTCCTATGCAGCTTCAGTGAGTCACAGGGGAGGCGGTGCAACCGGGCCTTGTATCCAATCAGGGACTCAGGACCGGTTCCTGCTTTTCCTGTACTTAATGAGCTGCACTTCCTGATTTAGTTCAGTTGCCTCTACCTTTGAGAGAGGCCAGTATACCCAAACCAGTTGTGCAGGGCTCTGCCAATCTGTGGGCCCTCCCTTAGGGGAGCGGCGGGAGACTATTCCACTAACTCCACCAAGGAGTAAGAGAAGAGCTAGGACTGCTTCTGGTGCCCTAGGCTGGGAGTGCAGGTCCAGGAACATCCTGAGGGTGAAGGCCCTAAGCTCTACTGTTGCTGTGTTTGCTGTGGAAACTACAGTGTGAATAAAGTGTTCTAGTGTTTTAACATACCTTCTTGCCTGAGACTGAAATCTATTAGGAAGAAGAGCAAAGAAACTCTCCTGCAGGAATTTCTCCCATCATCCCTGGGGCCTGCAAGAGATGGAGGTGCTGTTCTGACATCCCCTGTCACCATGCGGGAGACTCAGATCTACTGTGAGCCAGCAAGTATGCACCACCACATTCCATGTAGCAGCATAGAAATCTCCCAGAGGGGGGGGGGGATATGGGTTACATTTGGAGGCACTGCTGAGATCATCAGGACAGGCTTGCATCGAAGCAGAACCGAAAGATAATTATATTTGCTCCAGAGCAAGTGCTAAGGAAGGGGGAGGCTAGATGAAGTCAGGAGTGTAACTTCGCAAAGCACGACCAAGCCGGCCCTAAATGGTGAATAGATCTGAAGACATAGGGCTATTGCTATTCTAGTCAAACCTGAGGTGGGTAATCAAGATACCTAGAAGGAGGGTGTACCTGGGTGGTCCAAAGAGCCACCGAAGGAAGGATCTGCGTGACACTGGCAGCCAAGAGGGGGCGACGCAAGAGTACTTCAGGGAGAGCCCAGAGTACTACTAGCCAGTAGCCAGACTATAAACCACAGAGTATTTGTACTGGACTGTTATCGTGTGCAGTGTACTACAGAAAGAGTTTTGCCTAGCCTGGGGAATATACTGATGTCCCACTGGTCAGAGACTACCATATACTGCAAAGAACTACAGAGAATGCATTCCCGCCAAACGTATGTGGACCGCATGGTCCAGTTGCAAAATACTGAGACTGGCGTTGTAAATTTGCTGTGGAATGGCGTGAAAGCCATAACCGCACCCTTTCAGTGCTGCTTGGGACTCTTGGTTTCACCAGGGGGAAGAGACAGTGAGGACATTGCGATTATGTGTGGGGATGCAAATGATGTGCCTACACTCCAGCCGGTGATAACTACACAAGTTGTATTGTATTGTATGTCTTTATTTATATAGCGCCAAAAGTGTACTCAGCGCTTCACAAAGAATACAGTACAGGGAATTTTAAAAATACAATAAATGCAGCAAAAAATCAGACAATGGGAAAGGAAATCCCTGCCCTGAAGAGGTTACAATCTAAGAGGGTTGAGGGGAAACTTACAGAGACAGCAGGTGAGGGAATAAGTGCTGTAGCTGGGTGTGCTTGGCCACAATGGGTGGTATAAGTGACTGTGGGGCAATAGCCATGAGTGCAGGCTATTAGGATGTTTGATTTGTGGGGCAAGTTTTAAGGTTAGTCAGTGTTAAATGAAAAGGTTAACACCATTTACAGGGGAAGAGATGGCAGGGAGGCATGGGTAAGATCAGGTGTGTATGTCTGGGTTCAGGCTTAGGGGAGATCCACAGCAGCAGGAAGGAGTAGATAGAGGGTATGAATAGAGGATTTGTGTGGGTGTTTTTTATTGAGGGGTAAAGAAGTTATTGGGAGAGAGGTGTATAAATAATGGTGCAGTGGAGAGTGGGTATGTTGTACAGAACAGAGATGCTCACAAATGAGTGAGGAAACAGTAAACAAAAAAAAGAAATAGGGAGGGCATAGTGAGATACAGGAGGAGAGACTGGCCAGTTATTGGAGGATAGAAAGAGTACAATTAATCACAGCTTTTAGAAAGTAAAGTTTTCACAGTTGTAAACTTGTTGTTCAGAGTTCAGTTCTTCCTCAATCTTCACTCCAATTTCAACTCCAAGATTAACTCTGCCACACACTTAAATGTTACACTAACTCCAAGATTAACTATGCCACACACTTAAATGTTACACTTTGATGTTACACAACCATATGGCTCACAGCCAAAGTATCCTGCCTTAAGTATTCTAAAACACAGCCACATTGACTAATAATTAAGGGAGGGGTCTGCCTAATCTACTCAGACACACCAAATTGTTAATTAAAGTTTAGGAACTTGTAAATTGATAGTAGAATCCAGTTCACACATACCAATAGTAATACATTTAAAAATCTGTAGCAATTGATAGTAGCATCCAGTTCACACGTACATTTTAAAATCTGTAGCAATTGATAGTAGAATCCAGTTCACACATACTTGTTTGAAGAAAAAAGTCAAAGTTAAACCTGTACTGGGTGTGGACTGCAGTTTGATCCAAAATGGTGGTTCCCGCCAACCTGGGAAACCGCATGGACAGTTTGCAGAAAGTTGCATGCTGTTATGTGAAAAACCTGTGCGGGGATCGGCGCGAAAACCAGAGCCCCACCCCCACGATATGAGTGGCTCAATACTGAGCCAGAACCACTCCTTGCTACTGTGTGCCCCTTCTCTAAACTCCACCAGAGGGAGGGGGCACAGTGAGCTTCAATCAGTATCCACTGACATCACTGCTGGAGGAGCCGTATGCGAGCTGCCGCACAATCAGTTCCTCATGGCTGACCAAGAGAGAGCACTCATCTTACCTGTCCTGCTCCCTCCATGTACACTGGCGACACATTTTATTCGAGCTCGGCTAGTCCCACGATTTCGGGTATACCCGGGTGTATTGAGGTTTGTGACTGTTTTCTGCCCGAGTGCATTGGGTTATTTTTCAGGCAGGGATTGAAGCATTTTATTCCCGCTGGCTGCAATACTGCACAGTATATATATATATACTGCATTACAATTCATGAATTTATGCCATCTGGTAGACACGCGAAGCATTGCAGCCTATTAAATCCTAATCATTATCATTTAACAGATCAGCCGCCCGTCAGCCAGGCATGAACCCAGGCTGGGAAGGCAAACACAACGGGGCTTGTCAGAGGTGAGGAGCGGCGCATTCCAGGTATCTGCCAGGTACATACTGGGTATTTGCTTGAATAAAGTGTGTCGGTGCAGTACGTTATCCATGCCAGGGATGGCACATTGTGACTTTCCCAATTACAGTACAGTCTGTCAGGAAATCTCCTGGCAGTGAAGGTAGCAGGGTTCCGATATCCAGAGTACCCTTGCGCAAAGTGTGATTTCCCGGGCGGAGACCTTGTCTGGGAAGTTATTTGCCCATGGTTCTGAGCTGAATCAGTTGTATACCCCAGAAGCCTGTTCTGACATCCCCTGCCACCATGCGGGAGACTCAGATCTACTGTGAGCCAGCAGGTATGCACCACCACACTCCATGTAGCAGCATAGAAATCTCCCTGAGTTGGGGGAATATACTCCCTCCTGGACAATTATTCAATTATTTGTATATACAGTAGCTACCTACAACTGCCAGACTCTCTTCGGGGAAGCAGCACTGGAAGACGAGATTGAAAAGATTAAATGGGATATTGTTAGCCTTAGTGAAATAAGAAGAAAAAAGGATGACCTCATTAAGCTCAAAAGCAGACACCTATTATATTACAGAGATACAGAAAATGGAAGAATCAGTGGAGTAGGCTTTATTGTTAACAAGAGATGAAAAACAACATAGTGGAGTATGAAAGCTAATCAGAAAGAGCAGATAGAATCATCATTCAATTAACAAAGAGACACCCGCTTCAAATAATTCAAGTATATGTCCCAACATCAAGTCAAACAGACAATGAAGTGGAAGAAGGAAATAGTCACATCAAGATCATCATTATGGGCGATTTCAATGCAAAGATTGTCCAGCAGAAAGATGAAGCATCAGTTGGTAAGAATGGTTACAAGTCCAGACGCATACATATGAGCCAAGCTCCATCCATACTCTCACATTTCTATATACAATGTACACTATTACTGTTTTTTTCCTTCTGGGTTGATCCTGCTCCTTACGGATTTTGGAGGAGATTTGATGTATTAGAGGACTTTTGGAAACAAGTCCTCACCAGAGGTTTCAGCAACTTTCACCCATTATCTATCACTCACACAATAATTTGTATTCCACTTTACTCATGTATATTGATTAGTGTAGGAGCGACGTCCAATGTTTTTGGTGTGGTAAGAATGGTTACGGCAACATGAATGAACATGGAGACAGATTGGTAGAATGAGCAGAATAGGAAAACTTCTACAGTACTTCATGAATACATTCTTCAGAAGAATACAAATAGAAAATGGACATGGAATGGACCAATGGTGTCAAGAAAGTTATTGCCTGTATCCTAACTAACAAGAAACACGTGATTGAGGACTGCACAGTCTTTAACTGTTTTGACAAAAGGAGTAATCACTGATTGGTTTGCTGCAAATTGAATCTGAATGTGAAGATGGAAAGAAGAATACGAGTTAAAAAAAAATAAAAGTAGTCAACTTTGAAAAACCTCAACAATAATGGGAGATAACTAGAGCTGAAAAATAATTTCAGCTTACTCACAATGCATGGAGATAATTTATCAAACAATTATGAAAAACATATAAGTTGTAGTTGAAACCGCAGAAAAAGTAGAGGAATCCCTGACAAAAAAATATGGTAAGAAAATATCAGATGTAACATATCAGTTACTTCAGAAACAACAAGAAATTAAGCAATCTCAAAATGCAAGAACAAGAATTGAATATGCATCCTACATAAGAATCACAGGAAGATCAAAGGGCTCTCCGTGGTTGCAGCAACTCCATAACAGTATTGACTGGGTCACTGATCAGATAACATCATGGGGAAAATCCTACACTGGGATCTCCCATCAAGTTCCTCGCCCCATATTGGAGATTCACCATGCTCTCGACAATTTTGCCCCGGACTTTCTAGCCCCTATCTGGACTACACCAATGGCTTTGATAATAAATAAAATAACAGGCAGAGGTATTACCCCCACACAGGCCGTACAACTGCCCCATCAATCTCATGATATGATCAGTGCCTCCCCTTGGCCGTACCTATCCGCACTCTGAGCCTGAAACCAAAGCTATGTGTGAGTACATTCAGGAGAAACATCAAAGGAGCATTATCCCCAAGTTTAATTCTCCTGCTGGAGCCAGATTATTTTTTGTTGAGAAGATGGCTCCCTTAGGCCATGTATTGGTTACGGGTAGTAGAAGAAAGAAACAAAGTTCTGGGTATCTGTGCTTCTGAGCCATGGATGAAAAATAGCAATGTATATAACTGCTTAAAGTCTATGAACTTGCTTGAAGATGGACAATTAATACACCGGTGAGTATCTATTGTAACCCATGGATGAATGTGAGCTCAAAATCAGGGGTATGTATATGAGAGGATAATATAGAGGATAATATAGAGGATAATAAACCCACTATCTGTTGATGAACAGTCAACTTAATTAAAGTTGTTTTTAAATCGAGCATTTGTATTGTAGCTCCTATTTTTGCCTGCTGTGATCTGCTTTTTTCACCTGTTTGGATCCCCTGTATTGGTTATGGTGGCCTGAAAAAACTCATAATAAAAAAAATGGTACCCTCTTGCTTTGATTTCTGTACACTGAGCGCCTGCGAGGTGCAACAATTAAAAAAAAAATCGACCTACATGGGACTTACAATCTCCTCCGCATATTGTAGGTGACGAGTGGAAGACTGTCTTCAATACACAAGATGGTCATTACAAATACCAAGTCATGGCCTTTTGCTTATGCAATACTTCTGTGGTATTTCAAGACTTCATTAATGAAATCTTTTGTTACCTCCTGGATCACTTTGTCATAGTCTACCTCGACGATATACTTATATTCTCCAACTTCGTGGTCGAACACCAGGCACAGGTCAGCCAAGTGCTACAAAGGCTTCGAGACAACAACCTCTATGCCAAATTTGGCACTGAGAAACCCCTCCCTCCACACTTGGATTTTTACCATGGGTTCCTCGGATCAGCTGAATGTGGGTAGGGTATCAGCTAGTGTAAATTATCAGAAGCTGTAGCCATCAGCATTTGTTTGACTATATGTGTTTGCCTTGATGATTGATTTTTCAGTTCTGCATGTGCCTTTATGCTACCTGCAACATTTGATCATGCTATTATTGTTTGGTTTGTTTCCCTTCCATATTGTTATATCTTACATTCTGTTCAATGTTTCGCAAAGCCATCTTATCAAGATCTTTCCTTCTGTTTAGCAGTTTTTCATTCTATTGATTCATCTTACACTTCCCTATTGTGTCTGCACAGCAGGTGCAAAATAATGTATTTTTTGTACTATATTTGTCATTTGAACTTAGCCGACAGTAGGTATAAAATGGATAACCAGTTCCCATTTTCAACATGTACACTGTTTTATCTCCTTGCAGCTACAGTAGTTGCCTCTGAAATATAGACTCAAGCAGCCTATTATTTTCTGCATTTGATAACAAAACTATCTGAAATAATTTAATATTTAAGTTAATTAGAAGTTGATTTTAATTAGTTTAATCTAATTTCGAAATTAAATCCAATCTATCAGATATATACAAGTTCTGTTAAGAGATGTGGGTTATATACATTGACTGTTTTAGAAATTTCCTAAAATATGTGGAGAATTTTTTTGATTAATATACTGATTTCTGTGTCATCTAATTTTTTATATTAGGATCATAAAGGGGTTTTCATCTTTTATAGAACAAAAGGAGAGCAATGAAATACAGATGTAACCATACTATAATTTCCTGCTGCTGGTTGAAGTCAAGAAATACAACCACAGCATTCACTGGCAAATCACTCTGTCAGGCGGAGGGGGGAAGATTCTGGTCTGGTCACCTGTGGAAATTAAGCCTGGAGATAGCTGCACATTTTTTTTTCTTTCGTATCTATCTTTTATATTTGTGCATTATAATATATCAGCAATCTATCATGATATATTGCATACAAAAAAATCCAGTTACAATCTCTTCCATGTTGTATTTGATTAAGAATGCTTAGGTTTGTATCCTTTGCATACTGTAGTGTACTGTACATGACGTGACAGAAATGTGGGAGCTATTATAGTGGCTTCTAGCTCAGGCACCGTAGGTATTGATGCTTAAATATCCTGGGACTACAGTACAAAACAATGGGTTGACCCACACTCAGAACCAGTGGTCTTATTTCCAGGCCTTGGATTTCTGTTCAGAATGTCTCAGTGACTGGACCACTGTCAATTCCCCAACAACCTGACCTTCTGGTTTCAGGCTGTACCCTCCTACACATCTGACCCGGCAAAATCACTTACAAAATACATTTTTGCATACATATTTCACTTGCGTAACTGCAATAAATGCTAATTTAAAAATGTGAATATACTTTGAATATCTAAATTGCATAATTACCAGGTGTATTCAGTTTTATGCACATTTGTTTCTTCAAGTATTGTATAAAGGAGTGTTTGGAGAATTATATAAGTCACTTGGTACTCTAGTAAAGTTGATGCCTCTTGCTCTCCCACATCTCACCCACAAGAGAGAGTATGGGAGTAGTGCCACCATTAGGTAAAAGACACTTAATACGAATAATGTTATTTCAAGATAGCATGGCACTCTACTAACTTAATATGGTGTTAAGCCTATACTAATGAGATATACAATGGCCATTGTTTTTGCATTTCACCTTCTCTCATTAACCTCCTCCTTTGGTCTCCACCAGTAGACCAATTCCAGCACCCACAAGGATTGTCCCTATCTAGACCTGGTCTTTACTAAAAACTGTTCTTTTTCTGATTTCTCTGTCTCCCCCTTTCTGCTCTGTGACCATCACCTCTTATCATTCACCACCACTCAATTCCCTCACCTCCTCCTACCTGTTTTACTCGTTACTCTCAAGACCTTCCCTCTACTGACCTCTCTACTCTTGCATCTACCCTAAACACTAACCTTTCTTCTCTCTCTCCTTCCTCTGAATCTGACAATCTTGTCAACTCTCATAACTATTTCATCTCCTCCTCTCGATCTATATGCCCCTTCTTGGCTCTGACACACCTGTCCCGTTAACCCATGGCCTTGGCTAAATTCACAAACACACTTCCTTCACACTTGCACTGGTTCCTCTGAACGCCTTTGGAAGAAATCCCACACTAAGGCTGATTTTCTACATGCAAACATTTTCCTCGTCTGTTTTAACTCTGCTCTCTCTGTACAGTATGTCCAAACAGCACTATTTTTCCTAACTCATTAAGACTCACAAATCGAATCCACTCTGTCTTTTCTCTGTATTTGTTTCCCTCCTTTGACCTTCTCCTCTCACCTCCCATACTTCCTTTACTTGTCCTCAAGTTTCTGCAGACTTTAAAGCCAAGGTGGGTGCAATCCAAAAGGAAATTCGATCTGTACCCTTCCCATCTTTTCTGATTCTACCTAAATCTCATTGTTCCACTGTTGACTACTTATCTCCTGTTACAGAAGATTCTAAACTAATTTTCTTTTCTCCCTCTTCCACATGCCCTCTCAATCCTATCCACTCACACCTTGTTAGAATTTTCACATTTTCCCTCCTCCTTTAAGCATGCAGTGGTCACACCTATTCTCAAAAACACTCTAGGTGCTACTTGCCTTACTAACTACCAACCTATATTCTACTTTTTGTCTCCAAACTGCTAGAATGTCTCATGTTCTCCGCTACGATCAACTTTCCTAATTCCCATACCCTCGTGGCCCTTTAGAATCTGGGTTTCATTCAGCCCACTCAACAGAGACTGTGATCACCAATGATCTGCATGAAGCCAAATCCCATCATCATGTTTCCATACTAATCCTGCTCCATCTCTTTACCTTTGATTGTGTTGATCACCCTCTTCTCCTTCCTATTTTAAACTTCCTTGGTATCTGCAACATATTTCTATCTGGTCCTCCTCATACTGCTCATATCGCCCATTTTTGGTCTATGTGGCTAACATGTCTTTGTCTTCTGTTGATCTGTGTGTTTGTTTACCACAGAGCCCTGTTTTGGGATCTCTCCTTTTCTCTCTCTGCACACTATTACTTGGTGACCTCAACAACTCTTTTGGTCTTAGATAACATCTCTATGCTGATGATATATATATATTTATATCCACCCCTACTCTCATACTTGCAATCCAGTCCCAAGTCTCTGATTGCATCCTGGATATATCCGCATGGAATGGCACTTTGTCAACTTAAACTTAATATGGCTAAAACTAAGCTTCTCATACTTATAAACCTGGCCCAATATCCCCTTTTTCCATCACCGTAAATGGTTCTACCATCTATCCTGTCGCCAAAGCACATTGCCTAAGAGTGACATTTGACTCTTCCCTTTCTTTCTCCATTCATTTTCACAGCATGCACGGTCCTCCAGCAATCGCGGGAGATGAAGCGGAGCACAGCCACGAAAATAGCAGAGTACAGCGTAGATGGTGACAAAGGCCCTAGGGCTGAAACGTGTCAGATGATCCATCAGCTGTTTGTTGAATAAACTTTTGAATTCACCATCTACGCTGTACTCTGCTATTTTCGTGGCTGTGCTCCGCTTCATCTCCCGCGATTGCTGGAGGACCGTGCTTGTCACCTATGCAGGATTGCACGCCGAGTTACTGCCTACACGGGGGGGAGACGCGCGCATCAGCTGACTGCTTTTGAAAACGCCGCCCACACGCCGGAGACGGTGGCTTCACTGAATACATCAGGAGCTCAGCCGGCGTGGAGCTTACTACGCAGCTTCCACCGATCAACGGAGAAACACCGCCGGTCAGGTGACCGCCCCACCTGACTTTCAGTCATAGTGGGGTTGGCGGTGCAACGAGTATTCCCGAGCTGCAGACAACCGGATTCCCGCGCCACCGCTCCCCCACAAACCGTGAGTCAACAGCAACAATTGGTGTCCTAAGATGGGCTAGTTGCTTGTTCGAATATCTTTATCTCACACACATGCACACTTTACTGGCAGTAACTTTTTGCTTTTAGCTCTGAGGCACCTTTGAGGATTATTTCTATCCTGTTCTACCCATTTTCACAGCATGGCTAAATCTTCTACCTTGCTTCGTACTATTGCTAAGATCCGCTATTTCCTCTGTAATGCTTTTTCTAAAACTCTAATGCATGCCTTTATCCTCACCCATCCCTCACCCATCTGAATTATTATAACATACTGGTAACACGCCACCCTGCCTCATGACTTTTTTCTTTCCAATCTATCAAAAATTCTGCTTCTAGAATAATTTCACTTTCTCCCAAAACACTCTCTGCTCAGCTCCTTAAATCCCTTTTCTGGCTTATCATCAAGTTTCGTATCACCCACAAAGTTCTCCTCCTTACCTTCAAGGCTCTCCACTCATCTGCACCACCGTACATATCAGCTATTCTCTCGCTATGCCCCTGCTCATCTCCTGCATTCTACCCATAACTGTCTCCTTTACGCCCCTTTCACCTCTACTGCTCTCTCACCTTAAACCTTTTTCCCTCAATGTCCCTTACCTGTAGAACCCTCTCACTCAGTATACGCCAAGCACCTTCCCGCCCTACATTAAGACTAACCTTAAAACTCACCTCTTAAATTAAGCGCTCCACTACCCTAGATTCATAGCTATTGTCACACACCCACAGTCACTCCTACCAATGACTGGCATCTACTGCACTTATTCCCTCACCTGCTGTCTCCATAAATTTGCAATTATACCACTTAGATTATAACATCTCCGGGGCAGGGATTTAATTTCCTATTTGTTCTTATTTGTTGCACTTATTGTACTATAATTCCCTGTACTGTATTGTCTCTCTTGTACAGCACTAAGTACTGCTTTGGACACTATATAAATAAGTATATACATACATAATTAGCTTTGTTGATTTGCATTAACCTCAAGGGAAAATAACAAATGTTAAGGATTTTGATACGGTCTCCTTATATTAGGACTAAATGAACAGACCTCTGTGGATCTCGGCATTAAAGTAGGTATTGAGAAAGCCATACAAAATGAAAGGGTAAAGGTTTTGCTTTATTTACATTTTATCTTTTATGAAAAAGCATCTTATTAGATGCTGTCAAACTGAATTCTGCCTGATCTTAACTCAATTAGGACCTTGTGACCCCCAGATAAGCCTTGAGCACTCTTCTGCTTAAATGCCATAACTACAGTATGTTGGTTCCACTCCACCAACACAAAGTTACGCTTTGTGTGCTTTTCACTAATACACTAGATAAATCTGCAACTTTTATATTTTATCCATACTATCCAGCTTCTCACTTGAACACATTTTTATATTGGTCTAGTGTGTATTGTGGTTTTTTTTTTATATTTGTTTACGCCTACTAAATTTACTATCATCTATATGTGGAATCGAAGAAGCAAATGTCTGCAGTGAAGGAGACAGTGTTTGCCACAATCACACTGTGGGGGGACCATGCTTCTGAATGGGATCCCCTGCAACGTTATTCCTCCAATACCATGACCCACCATGGCAGTTGCACCAAAGACAGTTAGCTAAGCTACATCTGTACACTTCTCTCAAAACACTTACATTAGCAGCTGCACAAATATAGCCCTAACATACTAATATTTTATATCTCTGAGTTTATATATACATATTTATACATACAGTATACATACAGTATATATATATATATATATATATATATATATATATATAGGTAACAGAGCAGATGGCACACAAATACAGATGAGGACAGGTGCTTAGTCCCATATGGATGAATACAATCAAAGGCTCCTTACCAGGCAGACCAGAGAATCCAGGGAATCCAAAGCAGGCACAGCAAGGAAGAGACAGCACACTTGTTAGCAAAAAGAATTGTATTAGTGAAGCAGGCACAAAACACCAACGTTTCGGTCCTAAAAACAGGACCTTTATCAAGGGAGTGCTTACCACAGATAGACCATAACCACCAATATATACCCATAACTAACTACCTTAATTAAAGACAAAATTGCACACACCTGTGTAACTGCAACCTCCTCCGGTGAGGAACAGATGACATCATCACCTGGCGTCTATCTCATGTGCTCACTGCAGTAAGGAGCATCATGGGTGATTAGGGAAACTATGGGAGACCCCCCTCAGTCACAGGAACGGGCTCTACTGTGCATGTGTAGTGCTCAAGTACTGGGTTGCCTAGCAATGACAGGCAACAGGAAGGAGGAAGGAATGAGCAGTGAAGGGAGGGGGGCGGGCCAGAGTGCTCCGTGACAGCAGCTGCAGAGCGCATGGAAGTAGAGGCTGCAGGCAGAAACACATGTATACAATAAAAATGCCACAAACACCACTAAAGTGTATACATACCAGCTGGGCAAAGGGACAGCAGGGAGAAGGGGAAAGGGGGGTGTGTGTAGGGAGGGGGGGGGGGAAGGGGTGGGGATGGCAACAGGGGGAAAGGGGGAAGAGGGTGGTTGGAAGCAGGGATAGGAAGACATGGTTAGAAATAAGTAACATGTCAGCGATGCATCTAGGTCAAAGCCGTGTAGGTCCATAATGAGGACAGTGCCAAAAAGTCACAAGTCAGGGAAACTGAAATGAGCAAAAAGGCATAAAGGAGGAGGGCTAATCATCCAGCATCATGATCATAACAGTGGGGGGAAGAGGGGGGGGGGGGACGACACTGGAGATAGCATGTAGCAATAATGACATTATACAATACAGCCATTATTAAATAGAGCAATGAAAACATTATTAAATAAAGCATCCAAGTCTGAAGTCCTCGTTAAGACCAAACGGTGACATGGTTTTGAGGTCATGGATCGTCTTCGCCTCCAATTGCAGCAAAAGTTTATTGCGATCACCTCCTCGAGATGAAGTGTCGGCTTGTAAGATGGGCATACACCTTAATGTCGACAGACTGTGTTTTTCTTGTTTGAAATGTCTTGCGACCGGGAGCAGTTTGTAATCCTCCACTGTGCTCGTGTCCAACAGTGCTTTCCTGATAGTAGATCTATGAACAGCCATGCGTTCTTTCAACATACGGCTAGTCTTGCCTATGTAATAAAGCCCACACGGGCACCTGATGAAGTACACGACGAACCTTGTCTCACAGTTCATGGGTGTTTTGATGTGTATTGTTTTACCAGTGTGTGGATGGGCATAAGATTGGCCAATCTGTAAAAAGCCACAGTTAATGCATCCATGACATTTATATACACCAGGTTTTTTATGTAGCCATGTTGTAGTAGGTGCATATTTGTTAAAAGGATCAGCCTCCACTAGATAGTCCCTCAGGTTTCTACCCCGACGATAGCACATCCTAGGTGCTCCCTGACAAAAATCGCCTATTTTGGGGTCAGTGCTCAGGATGTTCCAATTTTTTCTAATACTCCGTTTGATCACATTAGAAGCGGTGGTAAAAGTACTGCTGATGTTGATGCGGCTGGTCTTAATTTCCGCAATGCATGGTGTGAGGAGAGAATTCCTATCCACGCCCCTAGCTTTAGTGAGGGCTATATCAATTTCAGATCTAGGATATCCCCTGTCAAGAAACCTATTTGCCATTTGGCATAAAGCACCCTCTACTAGATCTGGATCGCTAGTGATGCGCTTAACCCTCAGCAACTGTGAGTACGGTAGTCCCCGTTTGAGAGGCTCAGGGTGATGGCTCGTAGCACAGAGCAGGGTGTTTTTATCTGTAGGTTTCTGAAAGATTTTTGTTGCAGGTAATCCACCTTTTTTATAGACCACGGTATCCAGAAATGAAATACTGTCCAAGCTATGGTTCACCGTGAAGCGTATGGTAGATGGGATCGTGTTCAAGTATGAAATAAATTGTGCTAGTTCATCCTCATTGCCTCCCCATATCAAAAAGATATCGTCAATGTAGCGGGTATAATGGACAATGTTTACCGCAAACGGTGCATCATTTAGGATATGTAGTTGTTCATAACTGTCCATGAATAGGTTAGCATAAGCAGGTGCCATGTTGGAACCCATGGCTGTCCCTGTAAGTTGGAGGTAGAAGTCGCGTTCAAACCTAAAGAAGTTTTTATGAAGAATAACTTCAATCAACAGTAGGATGAATTCGGTAGGTGGACCATCATACTCCGAATAGTTGGAGAGATGTTCCCTGATTGCCTCCAGTCCCTCACCATGGGGAATATTGGTGTAAAGACTGGAGACATCCAGCGTGACCAAAAGCATGTTGGTAATATCAAAGGTGATGGTGCCCAGTTTGTTGATAAAGGCCGTTGTGTCCTTGACAAATGATGTCATATTGATGACCATTGGTTGTAATAAAAAGTCAACAAATTGGGAGAGTGGGTGGCAAAGAGAACCTCTCGCAGCAATAATTGGTCTGCCTGGCGGATTAATAATGGACTTGTGCACTTTAGGTAGCACATATATCACGGGAGTCAAGGGGTGGTCCTGGGTTAAAAAAGAGCCAGTCTCCTCAGAGATCCACAGGTTGTTAACACCAAGCCTGATGATGGAGTCTATTTCTGTCTTATAGCCTGGGGTGGGATCCTTCTGTAGTTTTTTGTAATAATTGGTGTCCATCAGTTGCCTCTCGATCTCTGCCCTGTAGCCACCATAATTCATGACCACAATGCCACCGCCCTTGTCGGCTGGTTTGATGATAATGTCTTTATTGGACTTCAAAGACTTGATAGCGTCTTTTTCTGCAACTGTCAGGTTAGAATAGCTTTTCTTGTGAGTCTTGATTTGTCTCCTAGTGTCGTTGCCCAAAAGTCCCATAAAGGTAGCAATGCTGTGATTAGCTACCGTTGGATCAAAGGTGCTCTTGGATTTGAATTTATTACCAGTGCACTGTGTCTGTTCAATACTCGAATGAAAGAAGTCCTTGAGACGTAGTTGTCGGTCAAGTTTATACATATCAACCTCCCATAGGAAGGGATCTTGGGAGGTTGTGGGGACAAATGACAGTCCCTTCTGCAGTATACTCGTCTCTGCAGTTGTCAGTAGATGGTTGGAGAGGTTGAAGATTACCTCATCCTTGTCTTTGGACGCCATCTCCCCTTCTTGGCTTCCCTTTCTAGGAGCAGGCACAGAGACAGCACACAAACCGCCCATACCGGACTCCGACGTAGGCGAGCGGTCCGGCGAGGCGGCAGGGAGCGTAAGGTACCTAGAAAGGGAAGCCAAGAAGGGGAGATGGCGTCCAAAGACAAGGATGAGGTAATCTTCAACCTCTCCAACCATCTACTGACAACTGCAGAGACGAGTATACTGCAGAAGGGACTGTCATTTGTCCCCACAACCTCCCAAGATCCCTTCCTATGGGAGGTTGATATGTATAAACTTGACCGACAACTACGTCTCAAGGACTTCTTTCATTCGAGTATTGAACAGACACAGTGCACTGGTAATAAATTCAAATCCAAGAGCACCTTTGATCCAACGGTAGCTAATCACAGCATTGCTACCTTTATGGGACTTTTGGGCAACGACACTAGGAGACAAATCAAGACTCACAAGAAAAGCTATTCTAACCTGACAGTTGCAGAAAAAGACGCTATCAAGTCTTTGAAGTCCAATAAAGACATTATCATCAAACCAGCCGACAAGGGCGGTGGCATTGTGGTCATGAATTATGGTGGCTACAGGGCAGAGATCGAGAGGCAACTGATGGACACCAATTATTACAAAAAACTACAGAAGGATCCCACCCCAGGCTATAAGACAGAAATAGACTCCATCATCAGGCTTGGTGTTAACAACCTGTGGATCTCTGAGGAGACTGGCTCTTTTTTAACCCAGGACCACCCCTTGACTCCCGTGATATATGTGCTACCTAAAGTGCACAAGTCCATTATTAATCCGCCAGGCAGACCAATTATTGCTGCGAGAGGTTCTCTTTGCCACCCACTCTCCCAATTTGTTGACTTTTTATTACAACCAATGGTCATCAATATGACATCATTTGTCAAGGACACAACGGCCTTTATCAACAAACTGGGCACCATCACCTGTGATATTACCAACATGCTTTTGGTCACGCTGGATGTCTCCAGTCTTTACACCAATATTCCCCATGGTGAGGGACTGGAGGCAATCAGGGAACATCTCTCCAACTATTCGGAGTATGATGGTCCACCTACCGAATTCATCCTACTGTTGATTGAAGTTATTCTTCATAAAAACTTCTTTAGGTTTGAACGCGACTTCTACCTCCAACTTACAGGGACAGCCATGGGTTCCAACATGGCACCTGCTTATGCTAACCTATTCATGGACAGTTATGAACAACTACATATCCTAAATGATGCACCGTTTGCGGTAAACATTGTCCATTATACCCGCTACATTGACGATATCTTTTTGATATGGGGAGGCAATGAGGATGAACTAGCACAATTTATTTCATACTTGAACACGATCCCATCTACCATACGCTTCACGGTGAACCATAGCTTGGACAGTATTTCATTTCTGGATACCGTGGTCTATAAAAAAGGTGGATTACCTGCAACAAAAATCTTTCAGAAACCTACAGATAAAAACACCCTGCTCTGTGCTACGAGCCATCACCCTGAGCCTCTCAAACGGGGACTACCGTACTCACAGTTGCTGAGGGTTAAGCGCATCACTAGCGATCCAGATCTAGTAGAGGGTGCTTTATGCCAAATGGCAAATAGGTTTCTTGACAGGGGATATCCTAGATCTGAAATTGATATAGCCCTCACTAAAGCTAGGGGCATGGATAGGAATTCTCTCCTCACACCATGCATTGCGGAAATTAAGACCAGCCGCATCAACATCAGCAGTACTTTTACCACCGCTTCTAATGTGATCAAACGGAGTATTAGAAAAAATTGGAACATCCTGAGCACTGACCCCAAAATAGGCGATTTTTGTCAGGGAGCACCTAGGATGTGCTATCGTCGGGGTAGAAACCTGAGGGACTATCTAGTGGAGGCTGATCCTTTTAACAAATATGCACCTACTACAACATGGCTACATAAAAAACCTGGTGTATATAAATGTCATGGATGCATTAACTGTGGCTTTTTACAGATTGGCCAATCTTATGCCCATCCACACACTGGTAAAACAATACACATCAAAACACCCATGAACTGTGAGACAAGGTTCGTCGTGTACTTCATCAGGTGCCCGTGTGGGCTTTATTACATAGGCAAGACTAGCCGTATGTTGAAAGAACGCATGGCTGTTCATAGATCTACTATCAGGAAAGCACTGTTGGACACGAGCACAGTGGAGGATTACAAACTGCTCCCGGTCGCAAGACATTTCAAACAAGAAAAACACAGTCTGTCGACATTAAGGTGTATGCCCATCTTACAAGCCGACACTTCATCTCGAGGAGGTGATCGCAATAAACTTTTGCTGCAATTGGAGGCGAAGACGATCCATGACCTCAAAACCATGTCACCGTTTGGTCTTAACGAGGACTTCAGACTTGGATGCTTTATTTAATAATGTTTTCATTGCTCTATTTAATAATGGCTGTATTGTATAATGTCATTATTGCTACATGCTATCTCCAGTGTCCCCCCCCCCCCCTCTTCCCCCCACTGTTATGATCATGATGCTGGATGATTAGCCCTCCTCCTTTCTGCCTTTTTGCTCATTTCAGTTTCCCTGACTTGTGACTTTTTGGCACTGTCCTCATTATGGACCTACACGGCTTTGACCTAGATGCATCTCTGACATGTTACTTATTTCTAACCATGTCTTCCTATCCCTGCTTCCAACCACCCTCTTCCCCCTTTCCCCCTGTTGCCATCCCCACCCCTTCCCCCCCCCTCCCTACACACACCCCCCTTTCCCCTTCTCCCTGCTGTCCCTTTGCCCAGCTGGTATGTATACACTTTAGTGGTGTTTGTGGCATTTTTATTGTATACATGTGTTTCTGCCTGCAGCCTCTACTTCCATGCGCTCTGCAGCTGCTGTCACGGAGCACTCTGGCCCGCCCCCCTCCCTTCACTGCTCATTCCTTCCTCCTTCCTGTTGCCTGTCATTGCTAGGCAACCCAGTACTTGAGCACTACACATGCACAGTAGAGCCCGTTCCTGTGACTGAGGGGGGTCTCCCATAGTTTCCCTAATCACCCATGATGCTCCTTACTGCAGTGAGCACATGAGATAGACGCCAGGTGATGATGTCATCTGTTCCTCACCGGAGGAGGTTGCAGTTACACAGGTGTGTGCAATTTTGTCTTTAATTAAGGTAGTTAGTTATGGGTATATATTGGTGGTTATGGTCTATCTGTGGTAAGCACTCCCTTGATAAAGGTCCTGTTTTTAGGACCGAAACGTTGGTGTTTTGTGCCTGCTTCACTAATACAATTCTTTTTGCTAACAAGTGTGCTGTCTCTTCCTTGCTGTGCCTGCTTTGGATTCCCTGGATTCTCTGGTCTGCCTGGTAAGGAGCCTTTGATTATATATATATATATATATATATATATATATATATATATATATATAATGAATAGACTATACCGTTCTGTGGCTAACGAAATGCTTTTATTCTTGCGAGCTTTCGAGATACACTGATTTCTTCCGGCGATGTTACAATGAATGATGCTAAAAATTGGGGTTAAACTTAAAAACAGTGCATACTGGATGTGATCTGTGATACATGACAATCCCTCCCCCATACAGTTTTATGTCTAGACGTGATAAAATGTCCCTGTATGTCAGTGATGTGAGAGTATGTGTGTGTACTGTATGTGAATATAAATAGGTAAAGAGCCCACAGTGTACACAGCACTTTACAAAATGTGTGTGTGAATTGGGGGTGTATAACAATGTTGTGGGTAGGTGTGGAAGTGTAAGAGGCTGGGGCATAACTACAAAGTGTGTGGAAACGATGTGGTCTCTATTGGTATATAGGGATGGAATTGCATAGAGTGTATGTCTAAGAGACAGCTGTGTGTGTGTGTGTGTATATATATATATATATATATATATATATATATATATATATATATACACACACACAGCTGTCTCTTAGACATACATATATATATAGCGCAGTATATATGGACATCGCCTTAGCACTCATGGGAAGAGACTCATAAAATTTTGGTCTCGATTTAGGCCATCGCTAAGTGTCCCGAACAGTTGCATAAATTTGCATAAATTTGTATTCATGCAGCAGTCTCTCTTTCGGTGTTCTGAGATTACTTTTGAGTATGGCAACCTTCAGATCGTTCATCTTGTGGCCAGAGTCAGAGAAATGTTCGCCGACAGGACAATCTCTGGTTCCGCTTCTGATGCTGTGGCGATGCAGATTTATTATTTTGTTTAGCCCCTGTCCTGTCTCACCTATGTAGTAGCAGCCCCCTGCGCATTTCATGCACATGATGACGTACACGACATTGCTGGTGGAACAGGTGAACCTTCCTCTGATTTTTTACTCCAGATTCCTGTGTGGTATTTGTATTGTGCATGCTGTGTGGAGCATTGCGCAGGTTTTTCATCTTGTGTCCTGGCATGGTCTTGTCCCGCATTCAGTTGTACTGTTGAATACTTTACTCCTCACCATCATTTTCTTGAGATTAAGGGGTTGTCTGAATGATAATAAGGGTGTATCAGGGAAGACCTGTTGCAGTCTTGTATCTTCCTGGAGAATGGGTTGTAGTTCCCTGGTGATCTTGCGTAGGGCTTCTAGGTGTGGGTTATATGTGACCACCAAAGGTACCCTGTCGCTTGTCTCTTTCTGTCTGTATTCAAGGAGATGACTTCTTGGTATTCTGGTGGCTTTGTGGATTTGCTGGTCTGCAATTCTGTGGTTATAGCCATGGTTTATGAAATCAGATCTCAAGGCTTTAATCCGCTGGTCTCTGTCTGCTGTGTCGGAGCATATCTGGTTGTATCGTATGGCTTGACTGTAGATTGTTGCATGCTTAGTGTGTGTCGGGTGGAAGCTATTGTACCTCAAATAGCTGGCTCTGTCTGTAGGTTTGCGGTATACAGAAGTCTGTAGTTGGTTGTTCTTTATAGTAATGGTGGTGTCTGGGAAGTAAACTTCGTTTGGGGAATGGGTGAGTTTGAGGTTGATGGTCGGGTGGAACTTATTGAAGTTCTCATGGTCCTGTTCACCAGAGGTCCAAATCAGGAGGATGTCATCGATGTAGCATAGGTATGTAAGGGGTTTCAAGTGACAGGTGGAAAGAAAGTCACTTTCCAGTTTTGCGCAGAACAGATTGCCTTCCATCACAGATCACATTCCAGTACGCACTGTTTTTAAGTTTAAATCCCCTTTTTAGCTTCATTCATTGTAGCATCGCCGGAAGAAGAGATCAGTGTATCTCGAAAGCTCGCAAGAATAAAAGCATTTTGTTAGCCACAGAGCGGTATAGTCTATTCATTTGTGATTATTAAAGCTCGGCTAACTGATACATACATATATATATATATATATATATATATATATATATATATATATATATATATATATATATATATATATATAAGCATTTCGTTAGCCACAGAACGGTATCATCTTTTTATTTTTTGAATATATATATATATATATATATATATATATATATATACAAACACATTTAAACCCACCGATGTATCAGTATAGATTATAGCACAGGTGATAACATATATATTAACTATTATTAGATGAGATACAAGAGAAGTCAGAAGGAGATGAGATATCAGATAGCTAGATGAAGCAAATATAAAGCACCCAATCATACAAATGAATATAATGTACATACAATATATTGTTGCTAGAATAGGGTATCCCCATGCAACTCCTTTGAGGAAAACAACTTCCTTTCTTCCAAACCAAAAATGCTACTATCAATAGGGAAGCGCAACAGAGAAAAACCTCATAAAAATAGCATTTCTTTGTGCTTAAGGATAAACAGTCAATTAGAATGTGGACAGTCAAGAATAAAAGAAAACAATGTCTGGGCTAGAACAAAAGTTTGTGTGGATGCTGAAACCTCTGAATTGCCTCTCTCCTGTGTCTCGTAGAGGACAAGCCGACCAATTGGGCACTCTCAATCCTGGGGGACTAAACAAATGTTTAGACGTTAGTATTCTAGTCTAGTGATTCCTTGGATGCCTCTTCCTGTTCTCCTCCTCTGCTTCTCAGTCCATCCTTTGTCTGGATCTCCTTCAGAGGTCTTTCCCCCCTCCTCCCCCTTTCCCCCCCCCTCCCCCTCCCCCCACCCCCCTTTCCCCCCCGTCTGAGTAATGGATGAATTCACCCATTTATAAATATATCTATTTGCACATCTATGTGGTTCAACAAAATACAATATCATCACTTGGGTCACTGGGTCTAATAGACGGTATCAGGTATTAGTCCTCACATACACGATTACAACAATTAAATAGCCTTCACGCATAAAAATTAGGTTATTTACACAATTAGGTATTCACTCTAGTATGGCCATCTAGGGCCTGGTTAGCATTTATTAGGAAAATGATATAAACAGGTATATAGTTCTCATTACACACACATTAATTCTACACCATTTTAATATTAAAATCATTCACAATAGTGCACTTACATTGTTGAACAGCTCCCCGGGACCTTGCCCTGTTTGTGGAATACAGACTCCAGACTAATGTTCTCCTCAATTTTATTCTGTCTTTAGTCCATTCACATGGGATCATATGATTTATTGTTTATATTTAATTATATTTTTCATACACCCATCAGGGTGTAATATTTGCATTTTGATTATTTGTGGTTGCATATGTACACATTGCATTGCATTTTTACTACACTTTATATTATGTTATATGGTCTCCTGTTTTATTATCTATTATTCAGCAATAACACTTAGTATTAGCCTATATGTGAATCACTCCTCTTTATTTATTAGGTGGGGTTTAGAAGTATATATTTCATGCACCATGTGGATGAATTACAATATATCCCATGTATACATTAATGTATTAACAGCTAATGAAGTTTGATTCACATACAGGCTGAGTACTTATATTTCTGGTTTGATCCCTTTAGAATTCCATTGTTGTTGATCATGGACATTGTCACACTAGTCCATGGGTAATATACATCTATAAATGTTCTTTGATAATGATCTTATATATATATATGTTTAATTATGTGCCATTTATCCAAGTGCATTTGGGAATTTGACTAGTATTTAGAGTGTAAATTCTTGCTCTATTTTTTCAAATCATCTCCTCCAATCCTTTCAGGGTTAAATATCTGTATTCTATGTAATTATGTCTTTATAATTGTGTAGTAGCACGAAAAACGATTGCAGCTGAGTAGGGGCGTTTTTTTTTTAGTTTTTTTTTTAATTACCATCATTAGGTTGTGTATATAATACCGGACCTCCCCCTCTCATGATATCCCTTTGAAAAAGTTAGCCGTGGAGGACTTCCGGTGACGTCACCAGGGATGGTTGGGTGAACGAGGAGCTCCGTCGACCCTCCTGCACAATTTAATTAAAAAGCACCAAAAAAGCTTAAATCTTGCCCTGATTTCGAGCCCGGATCAGAGCTAAACCCAGATACAATGTCCTCTAAAGGAAAGAAGCCAGTGGTCCCAGGGGTTACGAAGTTTTTCTCTCCTTCCCCGAAAAGACCGGGGGAACACACAGAAAAACAAGATGGCGGCGGCACACGAGGCCAGCCGACCCCCGCGAGGGCCCAAAACCAGCCGAGGGGAGACAGAGAGGAGAGAGAGCCTCTCACACGTGAATATATGGAGGAGCTATTCACCTCCATGCACGCAAAATTACATCTTTCCCTACAAACGGAAATCAAAGAGGCAGTGCGGGACATAAGAGAGGAGATTGCCTCATTAACTAGCCGAACCACTGAGGTGGAGAACAGAGTGGAAGAGGCCCTCAACAGACAAACGGCGGTGGAGGAGGAGATCATCCGCCTGAGGGAGGAGATCGCGGCTATAAGGGAGAGCCAGGAAGACCAGGAGAACAGAGACAGAAGACAGAACATCCGAATAAGAAATGTCCCTGAAACGATCTCCCCCTCACAAATCAAGCCTTATATAACAGACTTGTTTACAACGATCTGCAAGGACATTGCCGAACGGGACCTCGAAATCGATAGAGCCCACCGAGCTCTGGGGCCTAGATCAGAAGACCCCAAGAGGAGGCGAGATATCATTGTGAGGCTTCACAGTTACTCCTCAAAAGAGAAAATTATGACTGCCTGCCGTGAAATAGAACCCCTCACCTTCCAGGACGAGCCCATCCAACTGTTCAGCGACATATCAAAACTAACAGTGAACCGGCGCAAAGACCTAAAGCCCCTCACCTCCTTCCTGAGAGAGAAGGATGTAAAGTACCGCTGGGGCTTCCCGTTCAAACTGGTAGTGAACAAGGGAGGTCGGTTCTTTACTATGAAACACCCAGAAGATATGTCCGCATTCGCCCAGGCCCTGGGTCTGACACCCCCTCCCTCGTGGTTGGACTCTACCTCACACCGCGGACAAGAAGATGATCGAGGCGGCCCAGCAAGAGCGTCTGAAAGAATCGCTGCCTTGCATCAGAAGACGCAGAAGGAGAAGTAAGGTAAAGCTGCACTTACCCCCGCACCCCCCTGGAGCCGTGACCTGCCGAAACCTGCAACAAGAATGAAGACGGAGCCCTGATGCGACTGCCCCCGAGGACGACCGACGCGAGAATGATCTCTCGGAGCTACTCACGCGAGAGGCTGATACACCGCGGGAACCACGGGACATGGCCGTTCAGGGAAACGAGATCCCCGTTCAGTTGTCCTGACAGGCCGATCACACAGGATCCTTACGCTGCTGCGAACGAGGCGAGGAGGACACAGGACCACTGCCCAGACTCCACAGAGCGAGGCAACGTTCCGGTGCTGGCACAGATGATCCCGCGATGGTGACCGGTCTGTGGGGACTTTCGGGGGGAGGGGGGGGGGGAGAGGAGCTAAATCTTTATCACGCTGCCCGAGGACAAGAAGTGGCCTTGCCTTCCCCCTCCCAGTCCACTCGCGGCCCCCCGCGCCCCCCCGCACCCCCCCTCGATCGCTAGATAAGACTACCCCCCCCCAGGGAAGACAATCGCAAGCGATACAGGGGGTCAGAGGAGTGCCCCTTCTCCCCCCTCCCCTTCTCCCCCCCTCTCACCCAGCGCGCCCCAATGCCCCTAAGTACCCATGGGGGAATATTTTATGTTAAAGCTATTACTGTTAAAAGGATGAGACATGTGCCTCCTAAGCTTCAATGATGTTAAATGCAGGACTGTAAAGGTTATCACTGTGATCAATGTTTTCCTGCTCACTGATATAACTGAAATGTTTAAAGAGAGCGAATGCCATCCGTCCCTCACTCCCCTCCCCCTCCCCCCCCTTTTACCTCCCCCCCCCTTTTTACCTCCCCCCCCTCCCCCTCTCCCCCTCCCCCTCCCCTCCCCTTTCCCCCCTCCCCCCCCTTTCCCCCCTCCCCTCCCCCCATTCCCACACCTTCCTCCCCCCCTCCTCCCCCCCCCCTTTTTCTCCTCCCCCCCCTTTTTCTCCTTCCCCCCCCCTTTTTCTCCTCCCCCCCCCTTTTTCTCCTTCCCCCCCCTTTTTTTTTTTCCCCCCACCCCCCAGAAAGATAAACATCATTATGTTATGATAAAGCTATGATTGTTAAAAGGATGAGACATAGGCCTCCTAAGCTTCAATGATGTTAAATGCAGGACTGTAAGGGTTATCACTGTGTTCAATGTTTCCCTGCTCACTGATATAACTGAAACGCTTAAAGAAAACGAATACCATCCGTCCCCCCTCCCCTCCCCCCTCCCCTCCTCCCCCCCCTCCCCCCCTCCCCTCCTCCCCCCCTCCCCCTCCTCCCCCCCTCCCCTCCTCCCCTTCCCCTCCTCCCCCCCCTCCCCTCCTCCCCTCCCCCTCCCCTCCTCCCCCCCCTCCCCTCCTCCCCTCCCCCTCCCCTCCTCCCCCCCCTCCCCTCCTCCCCTCCCCCTCCCCTCCTCCCCTCCTCCCCTCCCCCCTCTCCCCCCTCCCCCCCTCCCCCCCACCCCTCCTCCCCTCCCTTCCCCCCTCCTTTCCCCCCACCCCTCCCCCCCCTCCCCACCCCTCCTTCCCCACCTCCCCTCCCCCTTTCCTTCCCCCCCTCCCCCCTTTTTCCCTCCCCCCCACCCCCCCACCGCCCAGAAAGATAAACCGAGACTACGTCATTATGTTACGTTAAATCTATTATTGTTAAAAGGACGAGACATGTACCTCCTAAGCTTCAATGATGTTAAATGCAGGACTGTAAGGGTTATCACTGTGATCAATGTTTCCTTGCTCACTGATATAACTGAAACGTTTAAAGAAAACGAATGCCATCCGTCCCCCACTCCCCTCACCCCTCCCCCCTCCCCCCTCCCCCCCCTCCCCTCCTCCCCTCCCTTCCCCCCTCCCTTCCCCCCCTCCCCTCCTTCCTTTCCCCCCACCCCTCCTTTCCCCCCACCCCTCCTTTCCCCCCACCCCTCCCCCCCCTTCCCCCCCTCTCCCCCCTCCCCACCCCTCCTTCCCCCCCACCCCTCCTTCCCCACCTCCCCTCCCCCTTTCCTTCCCCCCCTCCCCCTCCTCCCCCCCTCCCCCCCTTTTTCTTTTTCTTTCTCTTCCCCAAACCCCCTGTTGAGACTATCACAGCAGGGACCCTTCCCTCTCGACCCCTCCCCCCTCCTTGCCCTACCCCACCCTCTCCTTTTGCCCCAGGTGAGCAGCCCCAACTTTGTCACCCGCGCCCTAAGGGTAGAGCAGGCCAATAACCCGAAAGGAGAAAATAAGAGAATAAAGCAAAACCACGCGGTAGGAAAAAAGCAAAGTCCCAGAAAACTCTACTAACAAAAAATTATCATGGCTACTCAGTCAGTAATCAAACTGGTCTCTCTTAATGTAAAAGGCCTGCAAAACAATAGAAAGAGACGCTTGGCTCTTCAGGAAATGAGGAGCTCAGGAGGGGATATAATCTTCTTGCAGGAGACGCACTTCACATCCCAGGACCAGCCTAAAACATTTCAAAACGCATTCCCCTGGGGCTTTTTTTCCTCATTTAGCAGTAAAAAAAGAGGGGTTGCGATATTAATCCGCCAAGGAACCCCATTTAATCTAATAAAAACAGTAACAGATCCAGAGGGTAGATTTCTCGTGGTGTACGGGACACTCTCAGGTACAGCTATAGCCCTAATCAACGTATACGCCCCGAACGAAAACCAGATAGTGTTCCTGAACAAAATCCTGGAAGAAATAGACCCAGAATACTTACCCTCTATGATAGTGGGAGGCGATCTAAACATGACACTCAATCCGACCGAGGATAAATCCTTGGACCCGGGTCGCTCGCACACACCCCAAACTCTGAACAAAGGGAAGAAATTTAGAGAAATCCTCAAGGACTTCTCACTGGTAGACATATGGAGAACCCAACACCAGGGACAGAGAGACTATACATTCTTCTCGACACCTCACCGGTCCTACTCACGCATTGATTACTTCCTAGGAACCAAAAATGTTCTAGAGGCATCCACAGACTCAGATATAGGCCCAACAACATGGTCTGACCACGCGCCCATTACCTTAACCTTATCGGTCCCATTTGTGAAGTACTCCTCTTATAATTGGAGACTAAATGACTCATTACTAAACTGCCCCGAAGTGGAGTCAAAAATTAAAAAAGCCCTCAAGGAATACTTCACAAATAACTGTGGATCAGTTTCATCGCCTGCAATCCTATGGGAAGCCCATAAAGCGACGATCAGGGGAAATTTTATCTCAATCGCCGCCCATAGGAAAAAAATTAATGCTAAGATAGTAAAAGACCTGACGGAGAAAATAACCAAATTAGAAATAGAACACAAAAAAAACCCATCCAAAAGACTCTACAAGGTACTGTCCGCCACCAGAAACGAGCTAAAAAGCATCCAACTAGAAAAAGTTGAAAAGGCTCTTAAATGGACTAAACAAAGATTCTATGATAAGGGCAATAAAGCGGACAGACTCTTGGCCTCTAAATTAAGAGGTATACAAAAGAGATCCCAGATCACATCGATCAGGAGTGGGTCTGGTGAGATGTTATATAGCGAGAAGAAAATAGCGGAACAATTCACCAAATACTACACCAAACTTTATAATTTGAAAACCCAGAGGGGAACCTCGGAGACGATGAGATCAGAGGCAATTTCGCTATACCTCAGCGACTGCGAGCTTCCCACATTGACAGAAGAGGAAAATTCCTCCCTCAATGCCAAAATAACTAAAGAAGAATTGATTTCCGCAGTAAAGTCCTCTAAGGTGTCAAAAACACCAGGCCCTGATGGCTTCTCCAATGCATACTATAAGAAGTTCATCCCAATACTGAATAGGCATTTACTAAACCTATTCAACTCATTTCTGGAAGGGAATCCAATCCCCCCATCTATGTCATCGGCAAACCTTGCCATTATTCATAAAGAAGGGAAGGACCCGGCGCAATGCGGGAGTTACAGACCCATATCGCTCCTAAACAATGATCTTAAACTATACAGTAAGATCTTGGCCAACAGATTGAACCCTATATTACCCAGACTAATTGACACCGATCAAGTGGGTTTTGTCTTGGGGCGTCAGGCATCAGACAATACCCGGAAAATTTTCAATATTATTGAACATGTCCACCTCACAAACTCCAGGGCAATGCTCTTGAGCCTAGACGCAGAGAAGGCATTCGACAGAATAGATTGGCTATTCCTAACCAAAACATTAGAGAAATTTGGTTTCAGAAATACATTTCTGGAGGGAGTCCAAGCCCTATACCAAAACCCGTCGGCAATAGTCAGACTCCCGGGAGGAAACTCAGAGAGATTTCAAATAAAAAATGGTACCAGACAGGGATGCCCCTTGTCCCCCCTCCTTTTTGCTCTCACCATAGAACCACTGGCGGCTAAAATACGAAATAATATTAATATCAAAGGCGTAGCAATTGGAAACACAGACTACAAAATCTCCTTATTTGCCGATGATATTATTCTGACGTTAACCCAACCACAAACTTCCCTCCCCAACCTCCAAAGGGAGCTAGAAGACTTTGGCAGTATCTCAGGATACAAGATTAATAGTGAAAAATCGGAGTCCCTTAATCTCAGCCTCACAGAGCCAGAAGTGAAATTACTTAAAATAAATTTTGCATATAAGTGGAGCCCTTCATACATCAAATACCTGGGAGTGAATGTATCGAAGGATTACCAATTACTATATCGGCACAACTACCCAGCTCTCTTTGACAAAATCAAAAAGGATTTGAGCAAATGGGAAGACTACCAGATATCATGGATCGGTAGAATGATATCCGTTAAAATGAATATTCTTCCTAGACTATTATACTATTTTCAGACTCTACCGATCCATGTCCCCGGCTCAGAAATTAAAAATATCCAAAACAGGATATTCCATTTTATCTGGCAAGGAAAAAGACCCAGAGTAGCCAGGTCAGTGCTATTGTCACCACGAGGGAGAGGGGGCATGGGAGTTCCTGACATCAACAAATATTACCAGGCCGCTCAACTAAAACAAGCAGCATTGTGGAATTCGGATCCAAAGTTGCGGTGCTGGCTTAAAATAGAAACACACTATTCTGAGGTGCCTTCTCTGCCGGCCTGCCTCTGGAGTATGAACAGAGAGGACATGCCTCCACAAAAATTCAAACTAAGAACAACTAGACATACCTGGGGGATCTGGTTGAAGACTAAGCTCAAGTACAAACTCTCGACTCCAGGCACACAACTAACGCCATTCACTGACAACCCCACCTTCCCACCGGGCTGTAGATCGAGACATTACGACCAATTAAAGAAGAAAGGGATCAAAATAGTGTCTGATGTCCTATCCCTAGGGAGCCTCCTGAGTTTTCAGGATCTGCGCGCCAGACATAAGACCCAGGAGCTGGATGTATTTAAATACCTCCAAATCAGACACTTTGTCCAAAAACTGTCCCCGAACCCAGAGTTCCCATCGCATACCCAATTTGAGAGCCTATGTAAACCAGACTCAGACCAGAGGGGACTCATATCAAAAATTTACTCGATGCTAGGGCCCAAGGAAACCCCAACGGAGCATGACTATATGCTGAAGTGGGCAGCCGACTTAAACACGCCCATTGAGAAGGAAGACTGGAAAGAAATATGGGAGGCAGCCTCCGCAACATCCATAAGCACAACCATAAAAGAGAACATCTATAAGATACTCTTCAACTGGTACCTCACTCCGGTGAGAATACACAAAATCTACCCACTGGCATCAGATCTTTGTTGGAGAGGCTGTGGTCAAAGGGGGGACATGGCACACATTTGGTGGCTGTGTCCAGAAATTAAGAAATACTGGACTATGGTCCAAAATTTAATAAAAGAGGTTACAACCCTCGAGCTCCCTATTGAACCACTGACCTACCTGCTGGGAAGACCGATCGAGGAAATCGGCCGACCAGTAAGGAAATTAGTCTCCTTTATTCTTACAGCGGCTAGATGTGAAGTTGCGGCCTCGTGGAAGAAGGTTTGCCCCCCCTCTAAGGGAATGATTAAAAAAAGAATTAACGAGGTGATGCAGATGGAGAAGCTCACTGCCTTTCTAAAACAGAGATCTAACCCATTTTATGAGATATGGGAACCTTGGTTAACGCTACAGGACAATACTATCCTCCAACACGCTAACATCCCAAACTAATGACAGACTACTGTCACGGGTAAAGTCAAAAACAACAAGCTGAGGGCCGATCGCCGGGGGCAAAAGTCCACCAACCTCACACCCCTCCCCCTCCCCCCCCTCTTTCCCTCTCCTCTTCCTTACTAGCTATAGCCTCCCCCTCCTTGGGAGACCCCATTTTCTGGGCATTTCAATATGCCCACCTCCCAGAAAAGTTAGAAAATGTTGTATTGCATTGGGTTGTAAAATAACCACATGTATGTCTGTATTCATGTAATTACCCAATAAAAAAAAATTTGAAAAAAAAAAAAAAAAAAGAAAAAGTTAGCCGTGACTGACGAAACGCGTCAGGGAGCGTCATGACGTCAGATGCACTGACATTGAAGTCTACACCAAGCGCTGGAGCGGACTGATCCAAGCGCGAGTGCTACAGGCACCATTACTACGGAACTTCTTTCTTGGACTATTCTATAGCACACCAGCCCTGGGAATCTGCTGGGACGTTGCTCCTTCGTCAACGGAGCCTGGGACTGTCCCAAGAGCCTGCAGTTTGACCGGATGGTGTACACCAGTCCAGGGAATCTGCTGGGACGTCGCTCCTTCATCAACGGAGCCTGGGAATGCCCCAAGAGCTTGCAGTTTGACCGGATGGTGGTGATTATTATCACATATGCTTGATTTTATTGTACTTTTGTAAGTGCGTTTTTTACCCCCCTCTCCCCCTTCCCCCCTTCTCCTCATTAAATTTACTTTTTTACGCTATGGGCGTGCGCTCTCTCCTCTTTTTTCCTTTTTAGATATCTTGTGGACGTGGTTGGTCCACATTGAGAGCTGCCGGAGACCCTGCACACCAGCACCCATACCATTTATTGGAACTATTTGAGGACTGATTTATCCTTTTTTGCTTTTTCACATGTTGTTGTTATATGTCTGTTATGGCCTATCCTATGATTTTAGGTCCATATAACCTCATATTGCTTATGTAATTCAGGTTATTTCCACTATTATTCACATTATAATTGAGTTGTTTTAGCATATATATTCATATTAGTTTATGTTCCTTAGAGGCGCAGCTTTTTTTCTTTGTTGTTTGTTATATATATATATATATATATATATATATATATATATATATATATATATATATATATATATATATATATATACAAACACATTTAAACCCACCGATGTATCAGTATAGATTATAGCACAGGTGATAACATATATATTAACTATTATTAGATGAGATACAAGAGAAGTCAGAAGGAGATGAGATATCAGATAGCTAGATGAAGCAAATATAAAGCACCCAATCACACAAATGAATATAATGTACATACAATATATTGTTGCTAGAATAGGGTATCCCCATGCAACTCCTTTGAGGAAAACAACTTCCTTTCTTCCAAACCAAAAATGCTACTATCAATAGGGAAGCGCAACAGAGAAAAACCTCATAAAAATAGCATTTCTTTGTGCTTAAGGATAAACAGTCAATTAGAATGTGGACAGTCAAGAATAAAAGAAAACAATGTCTGGGCTAGAACAAAAGTTTGTGTGGATGCCGAAACCTCTGAATTGCCTCTCTCCTGTGTCTCGTAGAGGACAAGCTGGTGGTAATTAGGGGGGCTCAGAGTAAAGATGTTCCGCAGCTTAGTGAGCTGAAGCAGCTGGTGTTGAAGGCAATAGAACTCAGTGTTGCCTCCCTCCTGTACTCCATGATCCGTGGACTGATGGTTAAAAACAGGGCGCCTGCAGAAGATGGAAGCCAATGATTCAGCTGTCCTCAAGATAGAGGTGAATTTATTAACACCTTTCAGGTTCTTGTTGAAATAGATTTTAATGTTCTTTGTAGCCAGAAATCTAGCAGACGTTCTAATCTCATTTTAGATGAATATACCTCTTTAAAAACTCTCAAAAATAATCCTGAAATTACCATTAGACAGGCTGACAAAGGGGGCGGGGTAGTCATACAAAATAGGAAAGACTATCTTCAGGAAGGCCATAGATTATTAGAAGATGAAACTACATATCAGAAATTATCTAGTAATCCCACAGTCCACGTTTTAAAAGAAATTGAGGGTTTTCTAAATGTAGACAAACATAATTGTATACTATCTGAACAAGAACTAAAAAATTTTTTATACATACTTACATATATATATATATATATATTGTCCTAAAGTGGCTACCTTTTATCATCTGCTTAAGATACATAAAAATCTTGATATACCTCCCAGAAGACCCACTATATACACATATACAAACACATCTGTATCAAACTATCCAACACATTGTAGAAGTTAAGTGTGATAAAATAGATTTATAAATCATAATGTTTGGACCATGAATCTCTTTTTACTGTACAAGTAATCAACAATGTATTTTATGTTTATATGACTGGATGTTTATTTTCTGCTTTCTTTCTCTTTTGTTCTGTTCTTTAAAATCTCATGAATGTCCAGAGTATGAGGTTGTATGCAGCTACCGGGGGAGAACATACCAATAATACAAACAATACTTATGTTTTCTTACATACATAATAAAAAAAAGAGAAGTTGTATATGTGAAATCCAACAGCATGTAGATCCAAAGCAACAGGGATTGACTCGGTAAAATCAAACAAAATCAGATTTCTTTTGACTGGATATCTAAAGCAATAATTCATGGTAGAACATGACGTATTTGTCAGAATTTGATGGCAGAGCATAGTTAGCATCTGGACCAATAAGCAGTAAGCAGAGAATCCCAATGATCATTCAGGATATGGATGACTAAGTGTGTCTGATACTACAGAAACAGTTTGGGATAACAGAAGGACTGTACTGGAAGGTGTGAATCAGGAGTAGGATAATTGAAGTATAGTAAGACAACCAGGACTGGAACAAATGGAGGCACTCAAGTTAGTACCACATGGATTAGCAAAACTGTTGTACATCATTCACAGTCAAGGCAAGGGGTAGTTAAACAATCATGTAACAAGAGAGGCAGGTCCAAGTCTAAGACAAGTAGTAAGAGTGGGGCAATCGGGGACAAGCTTCTGAATGGGATCCCAATTGCAGCAAGAGAAAAACAGAATACAAACATACCACCAGAGAACAGAATAATAACCAAAGCAATAGAGAACATGGTTGATTGCACAAGAAGTGAAGACCCTCTTCCACTGGCAGCTGATTTCAGTTTCCATCTGGCTTAGAAGGGTCTTATGAATGATTATAAGAAACTTGAGGAACAGATAGAGGGCTTAGAGAGTAGTCCATGTGGCAGCAAATCTAACAATCTGCTGACTAGCTCACTGGGGACTTTACTGCATTAATACTGTTAAAAAAAATAGTACATGAATGTAACTTGTATGTATGTATGTATATGTATGTATATCTTTATTTATTTAGCACCAAAAGTGTACTCAACGCTTCACAAAGAATACAGTACAGGAAATTAAAATAATACAATCAGCGCTGAAAAATCAGACATTAGGAAAGGAAGTCCCTGCCCCGAAGAGCTTACAATCTAAGTGGTATGGTGGTAGAGTTACAGAGACAGCAGGTGAGGGAATAAGTGCTGTAGATGGCAGTGCTTTGCCACAATGGGTGTAGGAGTGACTGTGAGTGTGTAAAATAGCCATGAGTGCATGCTGTTGGGATGCTTGATTTGTGGGGTGAGTTTTAAGGTTAGTCAGTATGAAATCAGAAAGGTTAACACCATTAGCAGGGGAAGATATTGCAGGAAGGTGTGGGTGAGAGCAGGTTTCTCTATGTCTGGGTTCAGGATTAGGAGAGATCCCCAGCAGCATGAAGGAGTAGATAGAGGGTGTGAAAGAGGATTTGTGAGGGTGCTTTTTATTGAGGATTACAGAAGTTGTTGGGAGAGAGGTGTATAAATAATGGTGCCGTGTATGGGCACATGCATAGGTGGAGGGGAGGAGAAATTAAGAAATGTGGATAGGAGGGGGGTGGGGAAGTTGGAGAGAACAGAAACATTAACAAAGAAGTGATGAAACAGTAAACATAAAAAGCAATAGGGAGGGAATATTGAGATGCAGGAGGAGAGATTTCCCAGGTATTGTAGGATAGGAAGAGTACAAAAAATCAAAGCATTTAGAAAGTCAAGTTCTCACAGTTGCAAAGTTGTTGTTGTAATGCAGAGTCATATCTTCTTGTAGCCTTCACCTCCAATTTCAACTCCCAAAAAAACTCCACAGACACTTTATATGTAAAACTTTTGATGTTACAGCCATATGGCTCACAGCCAAGACAGACTGAATTAAGTACTCCAAACACATTCACTTGACCAATACTTAAGGGAGGGGTTTGCCTAATCAACTCACAGAAACATACCAAGTAGTTGTTAATTAGATTTAAGTTCTGTTGCAATTGGGATTAAATTAATTTATCAATTTGAGGTTGCATAAACCCTTTCCTATTCTTCATCTTACCTATGCCAATAGAAAAAGAGAAGCATTTGAGGATGAAACATGATTAACAATGTTGCTGTTTCAGAGTATTAAATAGAAATGTGTTTAACTTACTGTATGATATTGTACATTTGTTGAAAAGAATACACTTGCTAGATATTTACAAGAGATAAAGTGCTTCAATACATTTGACTCTTACAAGTAGCAAAGCTTCAATACCTTTGCATTCTTATCTTGCTTTTTATATTCAGATGGTACATGACTGTCACTGTGTGACATGACTTCTTCAAATATTTAAGGAAATAAACATTGTTTTTGTGATCTAAGCAAAGTTGGTACGTCGTGTTTTGATATTTGGAGCAGATTGCCAGTAAAGTGAAAAACTTTCATAATCTTATTAAACATTTATATTTGTAGGATATGAGTCTCATTATGATCCTATCTTTATGTATACATTTCTAGTTAAAGGCAATTGAGAAATTGCAAAGGGAGCATAATAAGGGTCTCTAGCATGTTTAGATTTACTTCAGTTTAATTGTGTTCAGATTGTAGGCCCAACATATTCAATTTTCCTTGCTAAATAATTGAACAAATGTAACATTTCTTTTATGCTATTTCCATTATCATTTGCTTTTTTAGGTATTTACAGTATTTTAGGAACAGTATTGCTGTGGAAAGTAATATGATACATTGATAGAAGGAAAACAACAAATTGTAATAATTTCTATGGAACATTTCACATCAAAAGTTAAAAGTATTTTAATCCAAATATAAATATACAATATAGACCGGCGCCACTATTGTCCAATGGTAGAATAAAGATTGTCCAATATGGGAATGTTCTCACACGGATGGTAACTTTAAAAGTAGTTTTCTGCTGTATCTTCACTGTGTGAACTCCATCAACATGTTTAAAGAGAAGAAAAACAAGAAAATCACATCATAGTGCAGATATGCAATGATATATAACACCAAACAAGACTAACATTACACAAAACATATAACATATAACATATAAGGCTGGCTGAAACTAAAATGAATTTATTTAACACAATAAAATCGCAGGTGTGGGATCCGGTTGGTAAAAACCGGAGTCCTACTTACAGCACTGCCATAGACCATGAGCGGGGGGTTTTTTGTGTTAGAGTTGAAACCGGCTGCAGCTCCGTCGAACACGTGGTATCCTGGAAGTTCCACAGTCCTGAAACCGGAAGTGCGTCGCTCCGTGCGACTTGCTTCTTCTCCTGGTACCGTCAATCACTCTGCTGCCGGAAATGTACTCCTGGAGGCGGGTGGAATCGCCAAAATGTCCCTTCTCTATGGATTACTACGGCTCCAATGCTGTCCTCTGCCACACTGCACAAGTAGTAAATAATACTGCCCAACGCGTTTCGTGCGCATGCGCACTTCTTCAACCGGATCCCACACCTGCGATTTTATTGTGTTAAATAAATTCATTTTAGTTTCAGCCAGCCTTATATGTTATATGTTATATGTTTTGTGTAATGTTAGTCTTGTTTGGTGTTATATATCATTGCATATCTGCACTATGATGTGATTTTCTTGTTTTTCTTCTCTTTAAACATGTTGATGGAGTTCACACAGTGAAGATACAGCAGAAAACTACTTTTAAAGTTACCATCCGTGTGAGAACATTCCCATATTGGACAATCTTTATTCTACCATTGGACAATAGTGGCGCCGGTCTGTATTGTATATTTGTGTTTTGTATTGCTAACTAGGTCTTGGAGTTAGTATCACCTGGCAGCCTATTAATCTAATATCACTTAAAATACACATATTATTTCTTTTAGCGCTATATACACTCATTTTTTCTTGTTTTAATCCAAATATACCTCTCTCCCCCTCTCTGTGTTTTACACTCTCTCGCTCTGTAGCTCCCCCCTCTATATCTTTCTCTCTGGTCTGCACTATCGCACCTGAATCGGCAATACCTGCCATTAAAGTCAATGGCAGATATCACTGATTTGGGCCCGAAAGTACGGGTCCCGCTTTGATGACTCACGTACTTTGTCCCTCCCCCTCTCACACTCCTCTTTCTCCCCTCCCTTTTGCAAGAAAGAGAAATTGGTCCTCCTTTTAACAAATACTGTACCTGACTTCTCTGTCCAGTGTCCTTTGAACCCTTCATAAAGGAATCCTGGTCTCCATAAATTGTCACTCTGTACACAGTCTTTTTCCAACTAGCAGGTTGTCTAAAGACTGGGGCAACTGAAGTGTAAAGTTTAAATAGATTTTTGATTGAGTTGATTTCAGTTGAGTTGAGTTGCTTTAAAGGCACTGCCCTATTTTGAGTTTTTGTATCATTAAAGCTGAAGTCCCATGTAAGACTAAAGTCAACTTAAAGCCTTAAAAAATCAGATCATTTTACAATATTTTAATAACTAATGATAGCTTATTCTGGAAATATTTGTAAACATTATAACCTACATTTTAGTTTAGGTTTCACAAACATTGTTTGTTTGCTTCATAAATATGTTATCCTTCCCCATTACCAACAATAACTGCTGTTTAGAAAGGATAGGGCATTACAATCTGATTATTTACCCCTTAACTGAAGTGGAGAGCAAAACAGGCTGACAATCCCTCTGGAAATTATGCACAGCTGAACCTCGTTAAAACGCGGTCCTTGGGGTCCACATATTGCCACTGTGTTATAATGGGGATTGCGGGGGAAAAATGGCCGCTGCAATCAGGGGTTCCACATCAGCCAGAGGGGGATTGTGTGTGTGTATGTGTGAGGGAGGGAGGGAGGAGGGAGGCACCGTCAGCAAGAAAGAAAAAGAACTCAGCTGGTAGCACTCTATAACTCAAAGTGGGTAGATTGTAGTGATTAGGATAAATTGTAATGATTAAAAATATTTTATTAATATAATTTTAAAATAAGTAGGTGTACATAAATGAGACTAAAATGACTGTATATCCCAGTCAAGTCCTTTTCTCACCAGTGTTTAATTGTATGTTAGATGCTAATGTTAGCATATAACCAATGTAGCACACAGTCCTATATCACCCTATAGTAATGTATATATAGGTATAGTGGCACTCTATCATACCTCCATCATAATCCCCTGAAGGGTAAATGCCAAAGGTACATGGGGTGTATCCCCTCCTAATTAATTGCTGTAATCATTAAGTAAAATTGTCAGTAAACAGCAGATATAATGTGTGCTAGTAAGTATTGTATTGTATGTCTTTATTTATCTGGTGCCATTAATGTACATAGCGCTTCACAGTAGTAATACATATGGTAATCAAATAAATAACAGATAATATAAATAACAGATCATGGGAATAAGTGCTTTAGACATAAAAGTAACATTAAGGAAGAGGAGTCCCTGCCCCGAGGAGCTTACAGTCTAATTGGTAGGTAGGGAGAATGTACAGAGACAGTAGGAGGGAGTTCTGGTAAGTGCGTCTGCAAGGGGCCAAGCTTTATGTATCATTTGTTCAGAATATCCACAGTGCTATTCATATGCTTCTTTCAGCAAGTGTGTCTTAAGGTGGGTCTTAAAGGTGGATAGAGAGGGTGCTAGTCGGGTACTGAGGGGAAGGGCATTCCAGAGGTGTAGGGCAGTCAGTGAAAAAGGTTTAAGGTGGGAGAGGACTTTAGATACAAAGGGGGTAGAAAGAAGACATCCTTGAGAAGAACACAAGAGTCTGGATGGTGCATAACGAGAAATTAGGGCTGAGATGTAAGGAGGGGCAGAAGAGTGTAAAGCTTTAAAAGTGAGGAGAAGAATGGAGTGTGAGATGCGGGATTTGATCGGAAGCCAGGAGAAGGATTTCATGAGGGGAGATGCTGAGACAGATCTAGGAAAGAGTAGAGTGATTCTGGCAGCAGCGTTTAGGATAGATTGTAGGGGAGACAGGTGAGAGGCAGGAAGGCCAGACAGCAGGAGGTTACAGTAATCAAGACGGGAGAGAATGAGGGCCTGAGTTAGAGTTTTAGCATTCGAACAACAGAGGAAAGGGCATATCTTTGTTATATTGCGGAGGAAAAAGCGACAGGTTTTAGATATGTTTTTAATGGGAGGGGTGAATTTGAGAGAGGAGTCGAGTGTGACTCCTAGGCAGTGTGCTTGGGCTACTGGGTGAATGATCGTAGTTCCAACAGTAATGTGGAAGGAGGTAGTAGGGTCAGGTTTGGGAGGAAGTATGAGGAGCTCTGTTTTAGCCATGTTGAGTTTAAGGCGGCGGAGGGCCATCCAGGATGATATAGCAGAGAGACATTCAGAAACTTTGGTTTGTACAGCAGGTGTAAGGTCGGGTGTTGAAAAGTACATTTGTGTGTCGTCAGCATAGAGGTGATATTTAAACCAAAAAGATGTTATTAGGTCACCTAGACAGAGTGTGTACAGAGAAAAGAGTAGAGGTCCCAGGACAGAGCCCTGGGGTACCCCCACAGAGAGATCAATAGATGAGGAAGAGGTGTTAGCAGAAGAGACACTGAAAGTACGATGGGAGAGGTAGGATGAGATCCATTATAGAGCTTTGTTCCGAATACCAAGAGTATGGAGAATGTGAAGGAGAAGAGGGTGGTCCACGGTGTCAAATGCTGCAGAGAGGTCGAGTAATATGAGCAGAGTGTAATGACCTCTGTCTTTGACAGCATGGAGGTCGTCAGTTATTTTAGTGAGGGCTGTTTCCGTGGAGTGAGCAGTGCGGAAGTCAAATTGTAGATGGTCTAGGAGAGAATAGGTGTTGAGAAAATGGAGCAAGCGAGAGAATACAAGACGTCCAAGGAGTTTAGAGGCAAAAGGCAGGAGGGAGACAGGTCGATAGTTAGAAAGACAGGTAGGGTCAAGCTTGCTGTTTTTGAGTAATGGTATAACTGTTGCATGTTTGAAGGAGGATTGAAAGGTTCCAGAGCAGAGGGAGGAGTTAAAAATGTGTGTGAGCGTAGGGATTATAGTAGGAGCAAGAGGTTTTAGGAGATGGGAGGGAATGGGGTCAAGAGGGCAAGTGGTAGAGGGAGAAGAGGCGATTAACAGCGACACATCCTCCTCTGAGACAGTGGAAAAAGAGTCAAGGAAGGCAGGAGGAGAGTTAGGAAGAGGTGTAGGATGGGAGGAAGAAACAGAGGGGATGTTCTGACGTATGGATTCCACCTTTTCCTTAAAATAGTCAGCAAAGTCCTGAGCGGAGATGGAGGAAGAAGAGGCAGCTGAGGGTGGTTTGAGTAGAGTATCAAAGACAGAGAACAGTCGGCGTGGGTTAGACTTGTGCATGTTTATTAGTGAAGAAAAGTAGGCTTGTTTAGCTTGCGAGAGGGCAGAGTTGAAACAGGATAGCATAAATTTGTAGTGAAGGAAGTCTGCGAGAGTATGAGATTTCCTCCAGAGGCGTTCAGAGGAAAAAGTGGAGGAACGCAGCATGCACGTGTGGGAATTTAGCCAGGGTCTAGGGTTAGAAGGGCGAGAGCGGCAGAGAGAAAGCGGGGCATGTAGATCAAGAGAGGAGGACAAGGCAGAGTTGTAGTTCTTGACCAGGTTGTCAGGGTCTGTAGCAGAGCTGAGAGAGGAGAGGGAGGAGCGTAAAGTGGACTCAAAGTCAGGTAAGTGAATAGAGCGCAGGTTTCTGCAGGACCGGGGGGTAGATGGAGGTGGAGACGGGGAGAAGCGAGATAGAGAGAATGAGATGAGGTGATGGTCAGAGAGAGGAAAAGGGGAAATGGAGAAATCGGAGAGAGAAGTTTTTAGTGAAAACCAGGTCTAAGTAGTAGCCATCCTTGTGGGTGCTGGCTGCAGTCCACTGTTGAAGGCCAAAAGAAGAGGTTAGATAAAGAAAGCGGGAAGCCCAAGGGAGAGAGGGGTCATCAATGTGGCAATTGAAGTCAACAAAGAGAAGAACAGGGGAGTCTGAGGAGAGAAAGAAAGAGAACCAGGATTCAAAGTGAGAGAGAAAGGCAGAAGGGGGATGAGTAGAGGTAGGTGAGTGATAGCTGACCGCCACATGGACAGGGAGAGGAGAGAAGATCTGGACACTGTGAGCCTCAAAGGAGGGAAAAGCAAGAGATGGAGGAATAGGAAGGGTTCGGTAACGGCAGAGAGAGGAGAGCAGGAGCCCCACGCCTCCAACCCTGCCATCTGGGCGCGGAGTGTGGGAGAAAGAAAGGCCACCATAAGAGAGGGCAGCTTCCAGAGCAGAGTCAGACTGAGTGAGCCAGGTCTTAGTTATAGCAAATAGGAGCAGAGAGTGAGAGATAAAAAAGTCATGTACAGAGAGGAACTTGTTAGAACGGGAGCGAGCATTCCAAAGGGCACAGGAGAAAGGGAGAGAGGAGGGAGGGTGGCAGGGGATGGGTATGAGGTTTGAGGGGTTGACACCAGAAGGAGTAGAGGTTGCAATTGGCAGGTGAGGACGAGAGCATGTAGGAATAAGGCAGGGACCAGGATTGGGAGAAATATCCCCAGAAGCAAGGAGGAGAAGCATGGATAGAAAGAGGATGTGTGAGGAAGATTTGTAGGGGTGTTTTTTTAGTGCAGGGGATATAGCTGTGTGGTGTCGGAGGACACAGGTAAGAAAGGAGTTCATGTGAACAGAGAAGTGGTGAAGGAAGGAGAGATGGAGATATATGAATAGAGTTAGAGACATACTGAGGCTGGTAAAAAGAAGTGCATAATTTGAGAAGAAGTGAAGTCACAGCAAATATAAATGGTAAAGGCAGCATCACAGCCGTAATGATGCAGTCTGGTATAGATGATATCCTCCTTTCCGCGTAGTTCAAATGCAGGAATCAGGGCCAGATGGGGGTGTCCACTTCCTCACTTCTTTTGAACTTCCTTTTAAACTTCAGATGTTCAGTAGTCCTGCCACCTATAATGGCCCACTTGGACATGGGCTGCAGACAGACTAGCTGTTCTGACTGGGTTTATATGGGCCTAAAATGTCACCTGACAGTTTGGTTCTGTCTGCTTAATTAGCACATCTGGGGCAAATTCAGTAAGTAATATAACCTCTAGTTGTATGGGTGATTATACTAGACAAGTACACCAAAAACCCTGGTTGATGCAGGCATAAACAAATCCAGGAAAAAGAAACTGGATATGAGATCAGATATGCATCCAGTCGCCACACTGCTTTTATAATAGGGCAGTGGTTCCGGGTGCATCTGATCTAAATAAGTCAGTTATAAGCTCTACCAATTGTCCTGCTAGAACGAGCTCCTCACAGCAGATCAGGTTCAAAACTATGTGGTGTTTAGAAACCACTAACCACAATCGCAGCCATTTACTGATATAAATATATATTAGTGAGGTAGTACTCCGAGCTTGACGTGACAAGAGCTATTGCAAAGGAATCAGATAGGCTAGCCTTGAGAAAGATATATAGCTGAACACATACTGTATCTTGGTTTTTTTTTATGTGAGGGCCCCAATTTGGAGGTTTGTTACCACTCTTCCCTGGTTTAAAGCTCACTCACCCCACCTTATAATTTGCATTTCTTTTGAAGCAACTGTGAATGACCAGTCTATTGGGACAGTTCTCCCTCCATTAGAGAAATTATGTGAGTTATATGCGGTTATAGTAATCTTAAGAGTTGTAGAAGAGGGGATACCATGACGTTGTACGCAAGCTTAAAATCCTTTGGCCAAAGAATTTAACTAAATGACCCTTACCTTTGAAAAGAAAAACAGATAAGTAGTCAGCTAAATAACTTGTTATATTGGATGTAGAACTCTGGCTTTTTGTCTTTTGTTGTATTACTTGTGGTCACACACTCAGTAACACTCCATTTTGACATAAATATATATGATGTGGTGGGTTTGGGTTCTGAGATTACAGGGACTGTGTGTGTTTGTGTACAATTTCTGCCTAAAAAATTATGGCTGAAAGATGGAAGCCAAGTCCCCAGAAAACATTACCACTTGAAAAGTAATTAACACATGCCACTTGCAACCCTTGTTTCTATGGAACTCAAGTGCTAAGACTATGGTTTCCCTTTAGTAGAGTGTGCACTATCTGATGTGTCTACTGTACTGTACATGTGCCTTTTATTAGAGATGTGCGAAACTGTGCTGTGTTTGCTAAATTTTTCACAAGATTTTTTTTTACGACTTTTTATTTCCCCATGCTTTATGCGGTTAAAATAAATTGTGACATCAGTCTCAGATGCTACAGAAACCTGCAAAATGTTGCAAAACTTCCAGACTCTGAAATTGTTTTTTTTTTTTTTGCTGTAGTGGACACAAAGAGAGAGACCCGTGAATACACTTCTAATATCTACAGTAACCCCTCTCCCTTTTCCCCTCCTCTCTCTGTGTATCTTCCCCTCTCTCTTTCTCCCTGTTCTCTCTTTCTCTCCCCCTCTCTCTTTCCCCTCTCCATCTCCCTAGTCTTGCTTTCTCTTTGCTCTCCATCTTTCTCCTCATTTCCCCTTGTCCCTCACCCTCCTTGTCCCCTTTCAATTTCTTCCCTCTTCTGTTTCTACCCCAACTCTCTTTATTCCCTCGGTTTCTCTCCCACTTCCCTTCTCCTTCTCTCTTTTTTACTGTCTTCCCTTAGTCTCTATCTTACTCTCTATTTCCTCCCCCCTCTCTTCCCTCCTCTCTCCCACTCTCTATTGCCCCCCGCACTTTCAGTATATGCAAATAATTTAAATTAGCATATTTCCCAGGTATCTCAGATGGGTTCAGTTTTAATCTCAGGTATCTCTCCATTCATTGTATAAAAGTGGGTAATTAGAGGAATATATCACTTGGTCCTTTACCAAAATAGGTCTCTCTTTCTTCTCTGCTTCCTTCATGATCCATGAGCATTAACATAATTCTCACTTTATGGCTGGAAGCCTAGAGGTATCATGGTTCTACACACAAAATAAATAAATTAAAGTTAAATTAAACTCTAGTACAGACTTTATCTTATTTAACAGACAAATGTAGCAAGCCAGCGGATGCAATAGTGCAGTAGCCCCATCCCTTTTTTTAGTCGAGACTAATGGCATTACAACGGCTTCTGCTCCCACTGGCGCATTGTGTGTGTCCCGCTGCAATGCGATAGTAGGAGCAATAACAGATGCAATATCTGTATCAGGAGAATTTAACATATTTCTGTAGAATAAATTGCTTTAGCTTGGTCAGTGCCATCTCTAGATTTTATGTCTAATATTTGTCTAGGTTTCATAAGCTACTAATAAGTGAAGTTCCAAGTTTGTTACATCTGTTGTTCTAAGGAATGATTATTGGCAAGTTATTAATTACAATATTGGCCCTGGAGAAATTATAGTGTACATATCTTTTGAAACCTCATAGGCTTCTTTTTCTGGTTGTGTTCCAGGCTGTACACAGTGTTTCCTATTCCATTTACCAAAACATACTCTTACAGCAGCTCTTTCTCCCTTCCTTTCATACTTGCTGTTCAGTAGGACATTAGTGAAGTTTCACTATCCAAGAGATAGTGATTAAAGGAAAACAAGAACTTCAGTCTGGCATGCACTATGTACAAGTACAATATTAGACAAATTAAGATAATTGCAGAAATGTAGTGTTGAGTAACTAAGCACTTTAAGTGAATAAACTATTATCAGATGTGTCAAGAATAAATAACATTATGAAAGCATTCTTTACAGGTAGATTATAGAAAACAATTGGTTATACCCTCTGCAAGACATTTATAAAATGTCCATGACATGTCTAAACAATTACAAGCACAAATTCTAGTTTACATGATCTACACACCATATGTTTTGGGTCTCGTCTTTGTCTCTAATATAGATCAGAGACAGATAAAGAAGTAAGCAATGTAATAAACAATGCTACGCCTTCTCCATGCCCACTACATTAAGGAAACTACCCAAGGCATTTTTATGTCCAATTTATAATATTTAATGGAGGTCTATAGTAAGGAGCTTGTATACTTAAAGCATGTATTGTATGTAGTCTGGATAATGTACTAGTTACAAGCGACAGAGAAGCCCAATGCTACATCCAATATGACAAAAATACACAGTAAAATACTTATATATTCTCTTGAAAAAGGGTCATTTAGTTTAACCCTTTGGCCAAAGCATCGTAAGCCTGCAAGCCATGTCAAGGCAGACGCAGTTTGCAGGTCCTAACACTACCAGATATAATACTAATATACCTCTATTAGAATTTAAATTCTCATGTACCTCTATTAGGAGGGAGAAAGACCAACATTGGATCTATATCCAGTAGACTGAAAAAGACCTGCTGACTTGGGAAGATGTAATAGTTAACAATATTTAGATTGGATTTACATATTTTATGTTACATTGGGAATTGTCTTTTTGTCACACATTTGGAGCTTTTGCTTAAATATACACTAGTTTTCGTTTGTAGCCACATATGTACAAGCTTTCAAAAAAACTCTTAGGACTAGATCCCCAAAAGAGTGCTAAATTCTAGTACCCCTTTACTCCAATTAATTTGAATGGGAGTAGCGGCATGCTGAAGCCTAGCACCCTTTTGGCGATGTGGGCCTTAATGCTGCAAGCAGGTATATCTAGTTATGATCCAGTGAGCTATAAAGCGTTAATTTTCATTCCATTACAGTTTTAATAACTGCAAGATCCACAGGGAGATTTGTCATTAATTATACATAGCATGATCTGAAAATGTGTTCTCAGACACTCACATCAAATTCTCCTATTTCAAATGAGAATTTTAATATCATTTGCACCAAAAAGTAATTATAGCCACATTACTTGGTATGAAAGTTATAGCAAAATAGCATTACAATTTTATCTAACAAATGACAGAAGTTACATTTTCAAAGATCTCCAGCACACATCAAGTGTGGTCCTGATCTGTGTGAACTCTTTTTTTGCCTTTAAGAACACACTGTATATACTTGTATATTCTGAATGAAAGTGTTGATCCGCATTGTATTCTTAAAAGTTATATTTTAGACAGTTTGGGTTATCTATTGCTATAATCAAAGGGGGAAAGATTAGAGATTGGAGATCCATAAATCTGAATTTGAAAATGCCTGACATATTTGAGGGAGATTGTGACACGAAAGAAGAGAGATGAGAAGAACTTATTCTATAACCTGGTTTGGTCCAAGCCAGGATTGTACAGAAGCTGTTCGAATAGGCTAACAAAACTACTTGCAGAATGAGCAGGTTAACATTTCTTCAGAGAGATATAAAGGAGAAATATACTAGTAGAAGTAATTTTAAAAAGCACATACAGAGTCTGGGGAGCGGGCAATGCGTGGCGCGAATGAGAGGAAGCTGACTAGTGCAGCTCCGATAAAATCACAAGAACAAAGGACTTGATGGAAGGGTGATCTAACCTAATGCATCGCTCATAGGAGTACCCCAACCACCCAGAAATGCCCTTAAAAGAAAAAGGGAAAAGAACGACAGCCAAAAAACAGATGTTACTTACTTCTTCAAATGGTGCGAGAGTGCAACCAAGATGGCAGAGACAGGAAAGACCTCACACGAAGAAGATCCAGAGACATCACAGCTGCAACAGCAGGTGACCAGAAAATGCCCTCTGAATGCAGCCGAAATAAAAGATCTCTATGGAAATATTAAGGCACTCTTCCAGAAGGTGTTATAAGAAGCACTCAAAGACATCGACAGAGAGGTCAAGTCTATAGGCCACAAATAGACACTGTAGAATGTAAAATGGATGATCTTATAAATAAAATAACTGTCCTGGAAAATAGCCACCAGTAAGCCAAGCAATTAATCAAGGAGATTCAGGATAAAAATGAAGACCTAGGCAACGGGTCCGATAGAAGAAAAGCTCATATTAAAGACTTCCCGAAACAAGTGGACAGCATTAAACCTTACCTGCATCACCTGTTCAAACAGCTCATACCAGGTACATATGCAGAAATGTTCCATCTCGACAGAGCTCACCAAGCGCTATGTCAAGAGCCCATAGAGGGCGAACAACCACGAGAAGTGGTGCTGAAGTTTCAATACTTATGAACTAAGGAGGAAAAATTGCGGGCTGCAAGGGAAACAGCTAAGGCTGCGCCTATAGTGACTGCGACGGCGACGCATGTCACCCGTCGCGCTTGCGAAAGTTGTATTTTGCTTTGCGGCGGCGACGCGGGCGACCCGGGAATTGATTGGTTCAGGGGCTGTCACATGAGATGACAGCCCCTAAAAAATAAAATATTCCCGGGTTCTGAAAATTGCGTCGCCACGTCGCCCTGTCGCTTTGTCGCCGTAGCGCTTACTATAAGCGCACGCGGCGACAATGCATTTGTTTTTGGGTGACGTCGCGTCGCCGGCACTATAAGCATGGCCTAAGATGGAATTTGAGGGGACAGTCCTCCAGATATAGCTGAATATAGCCCCCATTACATTGGCCAGAAGAAGCAAATGAAGCCAATCATCGAAAAGCTAATTGAAAAAAAAGAATAAAATACAAATGGGGTTTCCCCTTCAGGCTGATCATTACAGTCAAGGGCCACAGATATCAGCGAAGACTCTGCCAGATGGATACACTATCTTGAAGGATCTAGGCCAACTCACTCCATCTCAGTGCAGCTAGCTACCCAGACAAACATAACCCATGCAGACAATTTGGCAGAAGGTCCAAAGAATGAGATTGTTCATCAGACCAGGTGCAAGACTCAACCAGGAATAACTCAGACGATAACGAAAGAAGAACATACTTACTTGCACACGTGGGGTCGGAGCAGGTCCCTCTTCCTGTCAAAGGATGGATGTCTGTCGAATCACCGCAAAGTACTGATGAGCTGAGTCGACAAAGCGGATACATATTTGCAAAAGTTTATTAATTTTTGCCTTTTTATGTATACTGTTACAGTTTTATAAGTTTGGAGGCAGTTCTACCCCGGGTAGCGGGAGCTAGGGTGATGGGCAGTGCACTAGATGTATGCCGACAACCATGGAGAACATGTGGACCGTGGAGTACATTTGATCCCCCTTGTATGACTTAAATTCAGTATAGAGTTAGCAGGTGCGTTCGTGTGGCTTTGCTGTTCCCTTGCTGCACCACCCTGCAATAAACCTGACCTGTTATTCAGCTGAGTGCTCACTTTGTATTTGTTCCGGTCTCATTGGGAGTTGGAAATTGAGGCAGTGCAACACATCTTCACCTATCTTCCTGCTGGCTATCTACCTGGATGAACTGCACGCCCTGGATATCTGGAAGTCCTGCAAGCACTAAGGTAATAGGGCCAGAGCGCCCCTACATATATGCATATGTTTACCAGTGCCTCTGTTCATTTCATATTGGTTACTAGGGGGGGCTGTTATGGTGTTTCAACTGTGGTGGTCATGTGGACCCCACTAGACTCCTAGCCCGCACCTGATAATTGCCATATCATTCATGGACTTTCCATTGCTATCCAGTATTATTTACATATATTATTGAGGAACTTTGACAAATTTGGATGCATCACTTTTCTCTTGTTTTCAGTATAGAGTTAGACCAATGATTCCCCTGGCTACAATGTATGCATATGCACTGACGTCCCCACATTAGCGCTCGACATATCTCCGGGAAGCCAAGCTAAGTACCTATGATACACACATCTCAGCACAGTACACTTGTGAACTTGTTATAACAATTACTACATTAGCTTTGGCGCAATATTATGCTTTCCCTTAGCGAGACTACACAGTGGTCCCTATTTGGAGACCACTAGGGCAGGTCTACACGCTACCTGTTTGCTACACTATCCATGCTGCCATGGGGGGAGTATCCTACCCATTTACTTCCCATTAATATTAGGCACACTACATTTTAGCTTCCTATGTCTCTGCCTGCGGCTGATCGTTGTTTGGTGAGAGCTGGCTTCACCACTTTACTCTCACCACTAGGGGGAGTCAGGATATACCCACTCCAGTGACTACTTATTATCACTGGGATTGTGGCTAGAGTATTTGTCTCTAAGTGCCAATTTATTTTAATCTAGTATAGGGACTCATTAAAGTTGTTTTAACATATTCATAGTTCTTTCACACTGTTAGGAACTTTTCTCATTTCATTGGCCCCTACAGAGGTATTCTACCCATACACGTATCACATATCACGCGGTTAGTAACTGCATGCTATTAGGGGCTTCTTTCCTGGCACACTCTTCCCTCTCGAGAATTATCTAGGGCTCTGGGTTTTTTTTGTCTGCCTATATATTTTTCCCCTAGTGCACCTGAAATACGCATCTTTTACGGTGGCTGAGCGGGAGCGGGTTCTTCCCCTTTTCTGTATGTACTAGCAAAAGAAAACAACAAAAAACACCTACCTGACACCATCCAGAGCAAACTATTGCGAAAGGGGTTTCAATCATGATAACTAAATAATTATTAAGTAACACCATCCATATATTTGGTGGACTAAAAGTTGGCTGGGTCAGAGGGGGGACTGTGACCCAGGGAGATTTGGACTACACAGAAGCACAGTGTTGAAGATTTAACTCTACTGTTGATGATTACATGAGGGAAACAGCTTAAATAAACTCTCTGACCCCACCCCAAGGCTGAGAGAGTCCCTGTTAGAATCGGATAGAGACTATCAGAGATTTGACTGTAAGGAATCTGCTCCTGGCTTTGATTCTAGCCTTGCAGACCTCTGCAGTTACAAAGGCTTCCTCTGGCAAAATATGGCACATGTGCTGCCTCTCATTGCAGGTGCTGCCCTGGGCTCCATCATTGGAGGAATGCTCACACACCCTCCCCCTGTGATTGGATCTCCGCCCTTTATATGTTGGGCTTTGGCTCTGAATCAGAGCCGAGCATAATCCTTCTCTGGACGTTACTGTCTCTGCCACAAGCCGCCTGGCTTGTCTCCTTGTGTACTAACCTCTCTAGTTCTCATCTCTAGTTCCTGAGTATCCGTAGGCCCGCTGCTAGTTCCACACAGAGGCCTGTTCCTGACTCCTGTGCTGAAGCGTTATTTAGCCAGCACTGGTTCCTGGTACCTACTGCATTCTCCCCTAGCAGTGGTTACCCTTCTTTTCCTGAGGCCTGCTGCTATTCTCCACGCAAAGGTCTGCTTTGGACTTCTGTGCTGATTCGTTGGTTTTCCCCGACGCTGACCTGTGGTGTACTTCGGCCAGCCTTCTGTCTCCCCCTGCTGAGACCGGCGTCATGGGCCAAGCCTGCTCCTCGTGCAGAGGCCACTCCCGTGCTCACGCTCCTAAGCTGAAGCGGGGAACTCCTGACTACCTGTTGCCGAACTCCTGGTTGAATAACGATGATGCTGCCTTCTCCAATCCTGACCCTGCTATGTACGACTACGAACTGCACACTCCAGATCAGTCTGCGCGGACTAAGGTCAGTGATTATATAACCCCACCTCAGCCCTGCGGTCCGGTCTCGGTTTGTGGCGAGCACAATCGTAACATTGACATAGTTAGAGCTGTTGGGATAACGTAGCGTGTGTTGCTGACTCCCAACATCATATTATCTTTTGCTCCATGGTTGATGGATGGGGTTCTCCCAAAGTTTATAAGTTTATCAGTTTATAAATAGGCAAAATGCAACTTACTATACAGTGCCAAGGCACAACCAATAATTATTCCACATCATAGTCATCCAGCCATAGGTATAGGTTGTTCTATGGGGGCCAGAAATACCTTTCTATCCACAAAGATTCATTAAACATGTTATATTGATTGTACTTTCCCCATCTTTTTTCTTCCTATACCAGAATTACAGCAAGTTATGAACCCTGTCTCTGATAGTAACCTGCGCAATGTTAACCCCAGAACAAATTAATCCAGACAATCCAAACACCCCAAGGATCACCTTGTCTATCATTATCGACACATTGTGTTCTCTATCGAAACCCCCTGTTTTCTTCCCTAAATGACATCCTTTTTACCCTATGTTTCCTACTGTACATCACTAACAGAAAAGAATAAACATGTTATCAGAAACGAATGATCTAAAAAGTTTTTTAATGTACAAAACATATTTTATATATTATATAAATGTCCTATAAAATTATAACCCATAATGTTAAAGGTTCCAACAGCCCAAAGAAATGCAGAATATCATTTAAAGACTATAAAAAAATCAAACGCCGATATACTATTCTGACAAGAAACACATTTTAGCATCAAGTTCAAACCATCAAATTTAGTTAAACATTTCTCACACATCATCCTCACAAATAAAAGAATGGGGAAGCTATAGTATTTAGCAATAAAACACTGTTTAGCTTAGAAAAACAAAATGATAAAGATGGCAGATATCTTATTTTATTAGGCATTATACACAACATGCCGATCACACTGGCCAATATTTACGCCCCCAATGGATTTGCAAAACCTTTCTATAGTATGATGATTTTTTCAAAAACCTAGGAAAAATAAAGAAAGGGAAATTAATAATAGCAGGAAACATTAACTGTATAGCGAAATGCACAGATCCAGAGTGTCAGGAACAGAAATACAACCAGCCAAAAACAAAGGACTAGCTTCATAACTAAACACCTGAACTATTCAGTGCCTGGCTGGTTATGCATCTAAATCAAAAGGATTACACCTTTTTTTCAAAACCAAACAAAATGTATTCAAGAAGAGATTATGTTTTCATAGACTCTGCCAAAAAATTTTTGCACCCACAGTTTACCTCTATAGTAAGGTAACTATGAGACTGGCTTTAGTCAGCTTTTAATTGCACTACTCAAAATAAGCATATGCTTTATTTAACCCTGTAACAGGGACTTATCACTGTTGAAGAAACTATCTCTAAAATCTAGCAGGGACTCTACCTGGCCAATTAAGTCTGTAAGAAAAGCCTCCTGTTGGAAACAGGAGAGAGATTCCTTAGCTCACATTTGGGCTGACATAAGGAGAAGGAGGACAGAGCAGAGATTCCTTAGCTCACATTTGGGCTGACAGAAGGAGGACAGAGCAGAGATTCCTTAGCTCATATTTGGGCTGACATAAGGAGAAGGAAGACTGCAGAAGTTTTTATTTGGGGGTGTGGGGTTCAAAACATTATGATGACCTGTTCAAAATATTTCTTTGAACTAATAATCCAGCATACAGCCCTCTCCCCCCCACACACACACAAAAGGCTAAAGTATTTCTACTGCTTATCGACACCTCCCCCAAAACCATTCATTTGTAATTGGATGGTTTGTGGCTTAGTGTAATGTTCCCGAGCCCGAGTTCAAACGCGCATGCGTACGTGTGAAAAGCCTTTCTTGGGGCTTTGGCGAGAATGACTTTTCATTCAACGTGAATGATCTTTTCTGAAAAAAAAACTTTTTTTTGTTTTGTATCTCAACATGGGCTTGCATAACTATGTTTGCAATTCTTAGAATCAATCACTAGCTTTTCAATTCTACACTAGTCATGTATACTGTACTTTATGAGGTGGGTGGCATAATGTGATTTTTATTTGGGGTGTGGGGTTCAAAACATTATGATGAACTGTTCAAAATATTTCTTTGAACTAATATACCAGCATACAGCCCTCTCCACCCCACCACACACACAAAGCCTAAAGCAAAAGTTATTTTCAAATTCTTATCGACACCTCCCCCCCTTCGTCTGCAGAATACATGTACCTGTATGCGCTTGATGAGGATGAGGTGACAACCCTGTTAAGGCCACGACAGGAGATGACAACCCCGGTAGGGCCACAACAGAAGGAAAGCAACCTCCCAGACCACATACCCTCGCCTGCCAGAAGCACACTCGCACCCAAGATTGTAATGCTCCCAGACATCATCTTGAGCGAACTGCCCCAGCAAGTCCGGGAGAAATACAAGATCGGAAGTGCTGGTCTAGAAATATGCCCTATTCATCTTTAAACACAACGTCAGTTTTGAAATATACAGCAGGTGGATCCGCAATGTAAATTACGAAGGGAATAAAAGCAAGAAGGGTCTGCCGGCAAATTTAAGGAAAAAAATTGTGGAGGATGTGCAGCGTTATTTTATTGTTAACGATCATGTTATGAGAACCGTGAGAGACACCATCAATGGCCTTTTGAGGCATATAAGGGCGCGTCCCTGGAAGGCCAGCCCATTTGGAAATGACTTTGCTGTTTGATTGTACTATATACTGTATTTCAAAAGTTATAGAAAAATGTTTTTACTCCAAAAAAAACAAAAAAAATAGTTGATTGTCTTAAATTATTTAATTGTTTAATGCTTTTAATGCTTTTTTCATTTCAGAGCTGCTGCAGACCAGGAAAGGGGGAGGGGCATGTGTAAAAGTATTGTACTGTGTGTATAATGTAGCAACCATCAGTAATTTACACAAACACCCCCTCTCTCAATGACAAAAGAACTACAGCCATTACAAAGAAGAGAAAATCAAGAAGAGGCGACCTACTGTATTTTTGTATTATTTATTTTCCCATGATTATCCTGTACAAATAAAATAGTTTCTTCTTTAAATTTATGAGAATCCTTGAAACACCCCCACTCCCAAAGAAAAATTCACATACTGTACACGCATGCGCCTAAATGTGATGACACACATATGCGTTTCAACAAGGTTCCAATGAGACATCAAAAAACAAAAATGCCCAAAGCTACTTCCAATGTGACAAAAATACACAGTGCAATACCTATATATCTCTTGTAAAAAAGGGTCATTTAGTTTAACCCTTTGGCCAAAGCGTCTTAAGCCTGCTACCACTTACAAGGCATGACCGAAGCAGGTCCTAACACTCACCTGGGTTAAAATTCTTATTTACCTATATAATTACAGGAAGAATGATCACATTGGATCTGTCGTAACCTGGCAAATTGAAATTGACCTGCCAACTAAGACGCTTTGGCCAAAGGGTTAAACTAAATGACCCTTTTTACAAGAGATATATAGGTATTGCACAGTGTATTTTTGTCACATTGGAAGTAGCTTTGGGCATTTCTGTTTTTTGTTGTATACATTTAGCCACACCCACTAGCACTCCTTTTGACACATATATATATATATATATATATATATATATATATATATATATATATATATATATATATATATATATATATATGTGTGTGTGTGTGTGTGTGTGGTAATGGCTGGGGTTTCTCAGAGCTTGTTGGGAATCTGTGTATTTTGTCCAATGAGACATACATGCACACAGGCGCCAAAATGTGTTGACACGCATGTGCATTTCAACAAGGTTCCAATGAGACATACACGCATTGCCTAAAATAAAAACAGTTTGAAAAGAAGAATACGCCTACAGTAGCTAAAGTTGAATGTATTGAATAATAAATAATAAATATAGAATAAAAGATCTACATTTTTATTTTTGGGGTTTCTTAGAATTTAATTAAACATGCAAGTGTTTTGTTATTATACTGCAAAATGCAACGTCAAACAGTAGTGATGATTACAGTACAATGTAAAAGGTTTTCTATAAAGCTCACAATTATTCTATCCTAATCACTAACATTGCACTGTCACTAAATGTTTGCCTACTAGGATTTTTAAAACAGATTAGCAATGCGCAAACAACATTTTAAAAAAAGCGATATTAGAGGCCCGTCCTTTATTTCCATCCATCCCTCCTTTTGCCTTTTTCCGTTTAATGTCAAAGTTTCATTTCTGGGGGGAAAAAATATGCTATTATTTTCGGTATTGCGCATGCGTGAAGTCGTTGCAGCAGTTCAAGCAATATCCTACAGTACATGTGCGTTTGTACGATGGATGAGAACAAACTTCTGATAGTATCTGGCTCTTGAGCCCCACCCTCTCCCTAGCTGTCCACCAATTGTATCTTTTGGAGTAACTCAATACTGTAGTAAGTCTTGCATGGACTACATTCATACATTTTCAATAATTGTGCAATAATTGAATTAAATGATATAACCCACAGCAAAGCGATTGATTACATGAGAATGGACCGATCTGCAGCTTACTGTAGCTAATCACTTGTCTGTGTGCATATTGTATTGATGCACATAATGTAATGTATTGTTTAAAAAAAAAAATTAAACGCAGCTTGAACTGCAGTTTTAAATTTAATACTGTACTGTACATTGTATTTACCTTCACTATAAACTTTGCCAAATGGGGGGAGATGAGCCACTGGCAAACCTGTAGTCTGCATTATAGTTGATAGCTGGCCTGCTACACCTGTAGTTGACAGCTGATGAAGCTGGAAATCTTTTTGGTACATGCCAGCTTGCTGGAACCTGTACGTGAAATCAGGCTCAGGCTGGAAATTTAGCAGGTTTTCTGGCGGGGACAGGTAGCAAGGATTGCCGTTCATCAGGTTTTCACTGACGGCCGGACCGTTATTGTAAGCCGGTGCTGGTGCTGGCGCTGTTACCGACGCTGTTACATTGTTGGATTGGGATTGATGACCTTTCTTATTTTTAAATTGCCATGATCAAACATACTGTAAGAATCAGGGACAACACCCCAATACCCGCTTGTATCTCCGGCAGGAGGGGCAAAGCGAAAAAAACACTGATCTACGTAAGGTTTTTCTTATCGAACGTTTCCAACCACGAACGTCAGGTGAAAACTTGTAAAAATCAAATTTTTCGTCTACAGTCGCCATGTTATCTGCTGTAGCATTAATTGCAGAACATATTCAAAATGCATAACTACAGTCAGGTTTTTTATACTGCGGTCTGCGGTGTGCACATTATGTCCAGTCCAGTCAGCAATTGTGCAAGGATACTGTAGGAATGTAAAAAATAGCACACGGCTTTGAGTTTTACAAGTTTTCATTATGAAGTGCCTAAATTTGATAACATCTTCAAGGTCAAAAAACAATGGACCACTGTAGTAGACTTGGTTTTTACATTATCTGGTTTTAAACACCTGCAAATTGTAAGACAGAACTGTACATATTGCAATTCATTAATTTCTGCCACCTGGCGGATTCGCGAAGAATTGCACCCAAAGAAATCCGAAACCATTAAATTAAACAGATCAACCGCGTGTGCCTGGTGGCGTCAACGGCGGCGGGAACGTGGGATTGCGGAGTTAATACCATGTGGAATACAGCAGAGCACACGACAACGGCTCCGTGATTTATTCGAATAATGGCTGCTGCAGCAGTATCTATCTGTGTGTGTGTGTGTGTTATTGGTGTGGTAATAAGCTTAACTGCCTACACAGTTAGAGAGGGCTGAAGTAAAGATTTAGATATTCTCCAAAGCGGAGTTGGCCTTTATTTTGTTTATTTTTAATTTTTTGTCTTGTTAAAGGAACGGGCACAATAGAAATCAGTGTACACTACAGGGACTTTGTCCTGTTGGAGTGTCTGTGCTCCGCCGGTTCTCTAATCTTTTTGTCAACAAAAAGTTACAACAGAGTCACAAGAGTCAAAAAGGTAATAGCAGGAGTGAGGATCTGTATCAATGGAATGATACATTAAATACAGTATAAACATACAAAAAAAACTACAAAAGCAGGACTAAGCTAAAGAGTACCACATTAGCAAAACTAGACTTAAAAGCATCAACCAATGAATTATAATATACATCCAGATATTTAAAAGTAAATAATTAAATGGATAAAGTAATGAAATAAGTGACAAATGCAAAACAAAACCTATACAGAGTATTCAAAACAGTACCATTTTCTGTCCTCGGTGCAACAAGAACGGTGCAGTCGCACCAGAGCAGTGAAAATCGCAGCACTGAAGATAGTAAGTCTTACTACATCTGTATGAATTGACCACTATTTCTTATTAGATATTGAGTCAAGGAGATAAAGGGCTTTTTTTTCTTCTTCTGTATATGTTTAAAGTAAACATAACAAGATTCTATGGATCATGGTTGAACATAAAAGCCATGGTCTTGGCAAGGTTCCAAAACCTTGTCCGTCCAAATAAAAGATTTCCATGCATCTTAAGGATTATTTGAAAAAGATCAAAGTGTAATATTAATTCTTAGTAGTTAATGATTCTTAATGATTCTTAATGATTCTTTCACTATATTATCGAACCATTATAGTTCCGTTTATGGTGTTCTCAACCTCTATAAAGATCTTACAATAGAAGTGGTATGAAATTCACTTGAACCAACTAATCATTAACAGATAACGCATTAATCTCCCATCTGCTTTAATTAGCTGAAGCTTCAACAGGCACTGGCAGAAATAGGTACAATATGTATAGCTGAATTTAGTTGGTAAAGGACATTATAAAACAGGCGCAGAGGGTAAACTATATGTTCTCAGAAACTGCTTGCAGTGCCAGTGTCCTCGTCTCTACCTCCCCCTATGTACTGCATATTAGTTTTCTAATATGAACAGGGTGGGAGGATGGATAAAATACTTGATTGCTATTTTTTTATGCTATATGCCTAATTATATCTTTTATCTCTCCAAAGTTCCAGAGGGAGCACGATCCAACCCAAAAGAAAAAGAAAATATATAGTGCACTCTGATGTGACAGGGTGGTATTAATGTGAAAATTTGGCTCATATAAATTTCCTACTTACATCCAGTAAGTAGTATAAAAGCCTTTCTCCAAAGTGTTGCGGTTTGTTTTTTCTTCTTGTGGTGGGATTATAGATGTTCCTCAGGGTGAGAAAATAGCAAACATGATGTAGATCAGCTTGTCATGAATTTATAAAGGTACAAGACATACTCACATTCTTTACAAGAATAAAAAGCACAAAAATTGCGAAGGAGAACGGCATCTCCAGGACGAAGCTCCCGATATCGGACCTTGTAGTCATTCCTTCATTTGTTCTGTGCATTAAGATGTGCTGTGGCCTTTTCCGCCAACAGGTGTGCACGGTGCAGGCTTTCCTGAAGTCTCTTCACATAGCGATAGTGAGCCGTATCGGTAGATACCCTGAGACAGATGTCTACAGGCAGCCGTGCCTCTCAACGAACATCATGAAGCACAGTGTATACCCCGTAGATTCATGTTGGGTGCAATTGTATGTGTGCACCAGTGCTTACTCCATCCGCCCATTTGAGAGACCTTTAAGGTGCCTAGCATGTCTAACAGTGTGCGGTTGAACCTCTCGGGGAGAGCGTGTCCCTTTGGATGATATGGAGTGGTTCTCAATTTCTTTATATTTAGTAGAGTAAGAAGCTCCTTGATGAGCTTGATCTCGAAGTCCCGTTCCTGGTCGAAGTGCATCCGATTCGGCACACCATAGTGTATGAAATACTTCTCCCACAGTACTTTGGCGACTGTGAGAACTTTCTGTTCCTTTGTCGGGAAAGCTTGAGAGTAGCGGGTGTAGTGATCTGTCACTACAAGCACATTGCCAATTCTCTTGAGTCTGGTTCGATACAAAAGAAGTCTAGACTAGTTCCATCGGGCCAGAGCTTTTGAGATGGCCCATTGGGGTTGCAAGGGTGGGCAGTGTCTTTCTTTGAATGCACCTTAGGCATTTCCGGCAATGCTGTTCTACGGACTCCCGCACCTTGGGCCAGAAAAATAAGTCCCTTACTAACCCAAAGGTCTTATCCACCCTGAGGTGTCAGTGGTCATCGTGCAAGGATCGTAAGACATGGTACTGCATGCTTCGGGGCAGAACCAGCTGTCACCTGTCATCTGTCAGGATGATTGTGGTAGGGGATGACCCGATAAAGGAGGCCCCGCTCTATTTCAAATTTGTCCCGCTCTGTTATGAGGATTGCGACAGTGTTGGTGGGGGCTCGTTTCACAAGGAATGGATTATTCTGATGTAGAGCCTCACGGATAGCATTAGCCACTGGATCACATATCTGCGCCTGTACTATCTCCTTCCACTCCAGGAGGGTGTTCGGAAGGATTTCCAGACCGTCTGGGTGGCAGTAGGCTTTGGGGAGTGCCTGGGGTCGGCATCCCAAGGAAACGGCTACTCTCAACTTGGAGAACGCGACTTTGTCTTCTATGATTGCAGCGGTGGAGCACATCGCCCGCATCCCAGGCATTTCTTCCCATGGACCGTCATCCTGCGTCATACTCAGTCCAGGTCTCCTGGATAGAGCATCGGCTCTTATGTTTAGAGGCCATGGCTTGTATTTCAAGGTGGATTGACAATTTGAGAGTGCTGCTAACCACCTGTGCCTGGTGGCATCCAGTTTGGCTGAAGTTAGGATATATGTCAACGGGTTGTTGTCCATTCTTATTTCGAAGGAGACTCCGTATAGGTAGTCGTGGAGTTTTTCTACTGCTGCCCACTTGAGGGTGAGGAACTCCAGCTTGTGAACCGGGTAGTTTTGCTCGCTGTGAGTTAGACTTCGGCTCACGTACGCCACTGGGCGATGGCCAGCAAGATACTTCTGGTGTAGCACCGCTGCCAGCCCATTGAAACTGGCATCCACATGCAGGACGTATGGATTCTCCAGATCAGCATAAGCCAGGACTGGGGCTTCCGACAGGCTTTTCTTAACTCCGATGAAGGCCCTTTCGCAGGCAGATGTCCACTTGTCACCAAAGGGTGTTCGTGGGGAAGTAGCCTTCTGCCTAAGTTCCTCTGGGTAAACCTTTAGTAGACTATTGGGAACCTTGGCTTTACTGGAGTATCCTTCTACGAAGCGGCGGTAGTATCCACAGAACACTAGGAAGGATCGCAACTCCATCACATTGTCTGGTCTCGGCCAGTTCACCACGGCTTTGACCGGGTCGGTAGCAACTCCGTCGGCAGACACTATGTGACTCACGTAGGTGATGGATGTTCGGCAGAACCGGTAATTGTCCAGGGATAACTTCATGCCTTCTTTGCCCAGTCTATCTAACACATACTCCTTGAAAAAGCGCAAACACTTGTGTGAAATTCGTGGGAGGACTATTTTGTAATTTTTTTGCCACTCACTAATGCCTCAATAAAGCCTTTTTATTTTTCCATACCTTGGTACCTTATTTTCTTCATTTTTCCTGCCTAAGGACTGCCCGTTCATTATCTGAGTGCCCTGAATCTATTCTAAACTTGTTTCTTCAGGAGGCGTTCCTCTTGCACTTCGAGAGTTCTTCCAAACACAATTATGTCATCGAGATAGACCAGGCACTCGCGAGGGTTCATATCCCCAATTGTCTTCTCCATCAGCCACTGGAAACTCGCTGGAGCACCACAAATGCCTTGGGGCATTCGGGCAAACTTATAGAACCCGAGGGGGCAGACGGACGCCGTTTTTTCCTGTTCTTCATAGCACATGGGTACCTGGTAGTACCCAGATCTCAGATCCAGCACGCTGAACCATTGGCTTCCCGTCAGCGCATTGAGGATCTCCTCTATCCGCGGCAGAGTGTACTGATCAGGTATGGTACGCCTGTTCAGTGTTCGGCAGTCCACGCATAGGCGAACAAATCACGCGGTGTATACCTTGGAATACCCATGTCATGGCATGGGATTTCTTCCAACTGTACCGCCTTAAGACATGAGAACAGGCGTGTGCATAAAATGGCATTTTAGTGTTCTGGCTTTTAAACACCTGACATTGACACAGTAGCACAGTAGCACAGTACTGTACACATTACAATTCATTCATTTCATTGCATATCATTGCCACAATCCATGAAATTCAAACAAAGCAACCGCGATAAACACGGGTGCCTGGGGCGATTGGCCACGTTCATGCCGCGTGGAGTACCGCAGCGCATACGAGATGATTTCTTAAAATAATGGCCGCTGCATTTGTAGCTTGCTTTCGTCTTCTTCTACACTGTAGGTCCGTGTCAGTGAACCATCAGCATTTGCCCTGTGACCTCTGCATGTTGATACCTGTACATTTTCATCATTGTTGATGTGGGAGGTCTTAGACACTCCATTATCCTCTGTCTTTTCACGGTGTCGGGGCAGGACCACTCCTCTAGAACGTGTAAGTTGTAGTCCGTCCATGCTTTGGAGGCATCTTCGCCTGCTGGAGTGGGTTTGACCCCTGAAAACGTTTCAGCTTATGGTATTGCTGTGGTTGAGGTGGTTCATTCTTGTCGACTCCCAATTGCTGTATGGCTTTAGCCAGCATTTGTATGTCGTCTGAACTGCGGGGGCTGGAACTACCAAGACTCAAGCAGCGGCTGCGACAGGATTTAACACTGACTTTGCTCCTGCAAGGGCTCCCTGAGGAAGGTGGAGACATACACATAGCAACCTCCTGCAAGTCAGGGGAGTGACTAGGGGGTTTTGCCTTCACGTGCATCTCAGGGTGGATTATAGGGCACCCGCTATCTAGCGCTCCATGGTGGGTGGGCCTCCTTCTTCCATTAAGTCATTTCTGCCAATTACTAAAACTGAGCACCATACTCTGTCAGGGTCTGTACGATGGACTAGGATTTTTGCATCCCATATGCCTGGGTATTGACCCAGTAGTAGGCATAAGTCATTGGAGGAGGTGTCGGCGGGACTTGCCCAACAGCAAGCGCCTGTTGAGGCAGAACTTGCCGTTGTAATGCCCATTCATAAACCTCCCGGCGGGAAGGTAATGATAGGGGAAACAACATAATTTAGTAGCTAAGTTTGGGCACCCCAGGTTTGAATCTCAGCAGTGCCTCCAAATGTAGCCCTCTTTCCCTCTAAATAAAGAGACTACCGGTACTGCCATTACCTGTTGGCTCAAAGAGGACCCAAGCCTCTGCCACGGGGAGCCTGGGGTGGTATAATTATACTCTCAGTGCAGCGCCTCCACCTGCGATGGATCCCAGCGTAGTTTTAGGAGCCCCTCACAGGAACCAATAGTAATAGTAAACACACACAGTATATAACAACCTTTACTGACAGCACATATAAAATAACACCACCACACAGTATAGTGAACACCCAGTCCAGTAGCACCAGTGAGTGTCCCAAAGTACATCTGGTGCTAGACACCAATACCCTGATGTCCCTTTCCCAATGCCCAGCCCACCCAAAAGTGTATGGAGTAGCGCTGGCCCATGAACTGTTGGTTCACTTTGTTGAGGTACCTGCTGAGTACTACAGTACTCGGTGTAGCCGACTTAGCAATGAGGATCCATCTGATCCAGCAACTTGGGCCTCCACGGTGGCATCCGGCTCTGCGTTGGATGGACTCCAGTAGGAGGGTTTCCCCTTTAAGAGTCTTTGATAACACCGCAGTGGTCTGGTTCACTGTGCGGTGTCTTCACTGTGTCCCTGACACTACAGTAAAATGGGGAAGCGTCCCTATCTAAGGGCCTTCCCTGAAGCAGCCACAAGCTACACGTTATTGGGGCTTATCTGGGACCTAAGGGGATTCTCTGGCCTAGTCTGAGTGGCACTAACACTCAGACCCTACCTGCCCCTTGTCTGTCCTGGCTCCAACTGACTAGTGTGGCTTCCAGTGCGCAAAATGTATCCAAACCCTCACAGGACCATACTACAGCCCTATTGGCTAACCTTGCCCACGTGATCGGGGCGCCCCAGGGGATCCAGGGATATGTAGTTCCCCTTGCAGAGCCTGTATCCAATGGCCACTTCAACTGCTCCCTTCCGCGCATACCTAGGGGTTACATCATTACGATGACGGTCATGCGCATGAGGAAGGAGGCAGGATACAAAGCGGGGGATTTACCCTACAGACACAGCCAGGTCGTATGTCTACCTTTATTAACAGCCAATGCACCACATAGAGATTAGATGTGGATGCTGACAGGCTGTAGGTTTGTTTGCTTGGAACTCACAGCCAGTGTGTAAACATGAAAATTGCCCCTTACAATTGTGGGGCTAGTCCGGTCACTACCTGCTTCAGCTTAGTACCGATTTAATACATCACTGCCCCCACCCAGCGCATGGGGATTTTATTATCACTATTTTAAGTGTTTCGTCGTGTTTTATTTGGTTTATTAAAACTGTATTATTTTTTGTACTCTTGTGTGACCGAATAGCGGTCGACCCTATTTGGTGGGTTTGGCTAATTAAGCCTTTACGATGGCCACGCTAATCTTAGTGTGACCTAACTTGAGTGCAATTATTAGGGATTTTGTGATCTCTTTTGATCATTTGTTTGTGCGTGTTTATTATAACTATCCCAATCTCCAATACTACTCGAACTCCTCTACGGGGATTTTATTTTGAAATACATTATTTCACTGTACATATATATCACTGTGTCACTCAATTAATTTTTTGATGTAAAAAACTTGTATTATTTTACTTTTAACGAAAACTGATCCAGTTGTCTATAAGATAGCCATAGCAGTATAATTATCTGCAGGATTAAATTTGTCCACTAATATGGACCTCCCTTGAAGATGACATCACATACATCATTTTTTTTTTTTTTAAAGCCGCGGTTAGCTGCTATGGTAATGAAGTTGCCTGTAAATGCATTTTTATTGCATGGGATTTATGCCGGGGGGCCTCCGGTGCTGATATTAATGGGTATCAGCTCCGGAGACTCCCGGCATGAATCTGATGCAGGAAAATTGCATTTTTTTGTCTAAGTCCTCCCTCACCGCCTTATTAGCAGGTTCTCACCACCTTCACACCAACGTTTCCTGGTGTGAGAATTTTGAGAGGAAATCGCCATTCTAGAGCCTCAATTAGCCCTGATAACCTACTCGAGGCTACTAGAATTGCATGAATGTGAGAACCTGCCGATAACTGGCTTATCGTGGCTCGTCTGGCAAATTTTTTTTTTGAGAAAAAAAAATGCTGAAAAAGACTTATCAGTCACTTATCGAAGCTTTCTGGATAGCAGTAGGCCTTTTTGGCGAAAAGGCCTCGATAAGGGGATTATCAAGGCTTATAGCATAGGCCCCATAATCAATCCAATCACATACAATCAATTGGTGAACAACACTCCTCTCTCATTACAATCTTAACAAAAAACACTTTAATATCATTTAAAAAATGATAAGCAGCATGTATAAAATAAAACAAAGCAATGTTCTAAAAAAGGTCAATTTAATTAAATCATTATGGATATCTAATGTGTAAAGTATAAATCCAAAATTGCTCCCTCCAAATGAGAACCAGATTCTGATCATTATATGTTATATTATTCTGTATCACTTCAATGTTCAAAAATGTTAAGCACCTTGTACACTGGCGACACACTTTATTCGAGCTCGGCTAGTCCCACGAATTCGGGTATACCCGGGTGTATTGAGGTTTGTGACTGTTTTCTGCCCGAGTGCATTGCGTTATTTTCCAGGCAGGGATTGAAGCATTTTATTCCCGCTGGCTGCAATACTGCACAGTATATATATATATATACTGCATTACAATTCATGAATTTATGCCATCTGGTAGACATGCGAAGCATTGCAGCCTATTAAATCCTAATCATTATCATTTAACAGATCAGCCGCCCGTCAGCCAGGCATGAACCCAGGCTGGGAAGGCAAACGCAACGGGGCTTGTCAGAGGTGAGGAGCGGCGCATTCCAGGTATCTGCCAGGTACATACTGGGTATTTGCTCGAATAAAGTGTGTCGGTGCAGTATCGCTATTGTGAAAGTCTACAATTTGTTGCTACTGTATAACCAGCTATGATTGATCTCATTGGCACTAGAACTATGAAATCTCTATACTCTCCCAATATGTTCAAAGATGCTGACCGTAAGACATATTTTGTCTTGCCTATATATTTAAACATTGAGATATACAACAGATTTCAAACTACAATTGATACTGCAGAGTAAATGAGTACTTCAGTGTTAGGTGATACCTATTTTTTAATTGGACTAACAATAGATATTAAAAAAGACAAAACAATATATATATTTATTACAGGACAAGCTTTCGAGAGGTGTCTCTCTTCCTCAGGTCAGCAATACTGATTAATAAAATATTCCATGATTTTAATACAGATGTAAAAACAGATAACAATCAAAGGCAGGTGATATAGGAAAGGAATGACAGAGGGAATAGTAAGTAAGCAGAGAGAAATAAATGGATCAAAGGGTCAGTGAAAATGTATTTATTTATTTATTTTTAAAATGTTTACAAGGAAGCAGTACAGTGAGAGTTACCTCTCATTTTCACAGACTTATGATGATACTTATGATGACATTTGTAACTATGGTTACAAATACATACAGTAGTTACATTCAGTGAACAGGGTTATACATTATATATAAAGACATTGCATTACATTAGGTGAACAGGGTTGTACATTAATGAACAGGGTTATACATTAATAGGACCAAGCATCCATCAGCAGTGTGAATGGGGCAGAGGTGCAGAGGGCTAATTTTTTTGAAGTGAAACCTCTTTAGTGGCACCTAGTCCTGATGGGACAAAACTGGAGAGATGGGAGATGACATGTGAAACGGAAGTGACGTCACGTAATGGACGCAGCTCCCCCCACATGTCCCCTGTCACATGCGGCGGCAATAGCTGCCGGCACAGCTCCTAACGGCCTGACTTAGTGCAAATAGCTAATACAGGGAATGTGTGCCAAGCTCGTGCGTTATAAGTCAAATTTATTTGCATTTTGTCAATGAAATTGTATTTATTTTTTTATAACTTATATTTTATTGGTGAACAAATACATATTGTAGTATACAGAGTAGACAATATAAGTATACAAAATACAAACTAACATATGTATTGTGATCCTTGATTCACGCATATTGGGTTTGCACGGCTTTTCGGGCCCTACTCGGCCGTGTGAGTGTAGGGGAGCAAATAATAATAATACAAAAAAAAAAGGGGGGAGGGGTAGAGGGAAGCGGGGAGGAGGTATGGGTAATAGGTAGGGGAGGACATGACGGAGCTGACTTTTCCTGAGGTTGCAGCTAAGACCTAAGGATTGTAGTGCTATCTTTGAAGCTCTATTACTCTTTAAGTAGCTGATCTCAGCGTATATGTGGGGTTAATTGCTTTACCTTTCCGGAGGAGAACGCATCTCCTACTATCATAGCCAAATTGTGTCGCGCTCCACCCCGGGGATGTCTGTCTGTGCCAACCAAGGGGTCCAGACTTTTAGGAAATTGTCGCCAGTGTCATTAACTAAACTTGTTAACTTTTCCATCTGGCAAATTAACCAAATACGATTCCGAATTTTTGGGATAATTGGGATATCGGGGCGTTTCCATAATGCTGCGATCTCACACCGTGTTGCTAATGCGAAATGTGCGATTAATTTGTTACCTGTATGTGACTTTGATAGATAGATAGACCCTTCAAAGGTCTATTCAAAAGAAACAGCCATGGGTCTGGGGGAATAGAGAGGTCAAAAATCCTCTGGATCCAATTTCTGATTTTTTCCCAGATTTGGGATATCCGCGGGCACGACCACAGCATATGTAACAGGTCAGCTGTTCCTCCACATTATTTGGGGCACAATGGGGAGGACCCTGGTGCAAACTTAGATAATTTGAGTGGGGTGAGGTACCATCTCATAAGAACTTTATATGCGTTCTCCTTCAGTGTGGTGCATATGGAACTTTTTGCGGTGTCTAAGAATATGGAGTCCCAATCCTCATCCTCTAGGGTTTCCCCTAAGTCTATCTCCCATTGGTTTTGGAATGAAGGTATTTGTTGTTTGGTTGTAGCAGGCTCGACTACCTTTCCGTAGATCATAGATATAAGTCTCTTAGTGTCGGTTTCTGCCCGGCAGAGCTTTTCGAGGGTAGGGGAGGGTATGGGGCGGATTTGTTATAGAATGCTCTAATCTGGAGGTATTTATAGAATTCTGTGTGAGGAATGTTTTTTTCTAGTCTGATATGTTCGAATGTTTTGATTTTTAGTTTATATCCTTCCATATCCTTGAATCTATGATATCCTTTTAGTTTCCAGATAGAACTATTGCTACCAATTAGGCCAGGTGCAAAACTCGGGTTGTTCCAAATGGGGGACATCAGAGAACATCCTGATGCGAGTGAGTTTTTGATTCTTGTTGCTTCCCAAACCGATAGAGAGTTGGTCATTGAGGTGAGCCAAAAAGAAATAGAGGCTGGGGCGCTCCCTTGTTTATTAGGCTTGTGGTCTGGCCTGTTTTGCAATGTGTAACCAAATAAGGGGTAGTGTATACTTGCCCTTGTTGTTTTCTGCAGCTGAACCTGGAAAGAAGATAAAGTGAGCGGCAGGGTAGCGGGTTTCCTCGCTGTTTTAGGTAACCAAATCAGGCTGCTGAGCTCTAATGAGGAGCAAGCAGCGCTTTCTAAATCCACCCATCTCTTCAATGTGGGGTCTGAATGCCAATGTATAATATGACTTAATTGAGCCGCTTTATAGTATAATAACAGGCAGGGTACCGCTAAGCCACCAGCCAAGGTAGGTCTTTTCATATTTAATTTATTTACTCTCGTTTTTTTCCCTCCCCAGATAAAGTTAGATATTGCAGACTGAAGTGAGAGTATATCCTTCAGTTTGAGTGGCACTGGTAGTGTCTGGAAGAGGTATAGGATACAGGGAAGAAGATTCATTTTTCCCTCCCCTTGATGAAGCCGACCTGATCTGGATGTATTAGTCTGGGAAGGATTAGACTTAATCTGCTGGCCAACAGTTTAGCATACATTTTTATATCGGTATTGATTAAGGAAATTGGCCTATAGCTTTTATAGTTCAGCGGATCCTTGCCAGGTTTGTGTATTAGTGATATAGACGCCCGCAGCATATCCCCAGGGATTGGGGCTCCTGCTAAAATAGCATTGAACATGTGGAGCAGCCGTGGGGCAAGAGATTTAGAGAACTTCTTATAGTATAGCCCAGAGAAACCATCTGGCCCTGGTGCTTTTGATGGTTTAAGTTCTTTAATGGCCTGTGACACTTCTTCTAATGTGAAGTCGGCGCCCAGAACTTTTCTTTCCTGCTCTGTCAATCTCCCTAGCTTTGAGCTAGCCAAGAAATCTCTCAGTGCTCTGCTCATGTTGTTATTATGTGCCAATTTCTTTCCGTCGTATAGGGAACCATAAAATGACCCAAATTCTTCTACTATCTTTTTAGGGTTGGCCGTTTGTATACCCGATTTTAAGCGTATAGCTTGGATGTTAAACTTAGATTGCCTATCTTTTAGTGCCCGAGCTAGAATCGTATCCGGCCTGTTAGCTTTTTCATTAAACTTCCACTTGGACCAACTCAGGGAGTTATCCGCCCTGGAAGTCAATAACATGTTTAGTTCAATCTTTGTATCTTTTAGATCCTGTGTTGTTTGTGGATTAGGGTTAGTCTTGTGGTTTAAGAGAAGAGAATGTAGTTTGGTTTGGAGCGTTTTGATTTTGGAGTCCCTTTCTCGTTTTCGCATAGCTGTGATGCTAATTAATATGCCCCTTACGGTTGCTTTGTGGGCCTCCCAAAGAATCATATGGGATTCTGCAGAGCCTGTGTTTATCCTGAAAAATTGAGCTATTTCTTGATCTACTGCATCACAGATTTCAGGTATCTTGAGAATGGACTCGTTAAGTTTCCAATTTGCACCTGGCTGATTGGCCCGGATATTGTTGCACCTTAGCTCTATTGGTGCGTGGTCAGACCACGAAATATCATGGATCTCTGTATGAGAGACCATAGGAACCAGATGGCATGAAACAAAGAGGTAGTCTATTCTGCTGTACGAGGTATGTGGGTGGGAATAAAAAGTATAATCTCTGGTAGATGGATGGAGCTCCCTCCATATATCCACTAATTGGGTATCCTTTAGGCCTCTGTGTAGCACGGTTTGCGCCTTTTTATTATCAGAGTCACGTCCCCCTGATCTGTCTATTGCCGGTTGCAATGTTATATTGCAGTCCCCTGCCACTATGACGCAGCCTTTAGCTACTGAGTTTAGTATTCTGAAAAACTTATCAAAGAAAGTAGCGTCTTGTATACAGGGGGCGTAGAGGGAGGCCAGAGTGATAGGCTGTTCGTGGATCAATCCTGATAGAATAATAAAGCGACCTTCAGCATCTTGTTTAATTGTCTGGGCGACAAATGGTACTCTATTACTGAACAGAATGGCGACCCCTCTTTTTTTGACTGAGGCTGATGAAGTGAAATATTGCGAGAAGCCCTTGTCTAAGAATTTAGGTGGGTTGTTCTTATTGAAGTGTGTCTCCTGCAAGAACAACACGTCCGCCTGTTTTCTCTTGTAGTCTGTAAAAGCTCATTTTCTTTTGATTGGACTATTAAAGCCTTTTACATTGTGAGATATTAAGGTTAATGCCATGTGTTATGGTAAAAGAAGTAACTAGTGTGAAGACCCATATACTCAATCTTGACCATCTCTCTGGTGAATCTATCCGTTGTTCCTCTAGTATTCATGTCAGTTAGTCCCATCCGAAGGGCTCCGAATGTCCGTGGGGGGGTAGGGAAGGGGACAGAGGGAGGATAGGGAGACAAAACCAGGGAAGCTACAAGAGGGATACAACGTGGGTTAAAAAGCAACATAAAAAAGGGGAAAAATCTTAAAAGGAGTGAACAAAAAACAGGAGCGCACCACGGGAGCCCCCGATGATTGCCCCTGCGCCCAATAGGTAGGTCTTCTGGCTCCATCAAATGGATGGGCCGGGCTCCTGTAGTGGAGACATACCTACCTGGGACTTGTGGTCGGTCTGTCCTGTTGAGGGACCGAAAAAAGGAACACATGCGCGTCGCCGGGGATAACTCCCCCGGCACATTTTCCATAAATTTATTAACTCATTAACTGCGGCAGATTAACTTGGGTGTCTTGAGTGCCACATTGAATTGGAAACCTTAATATGGACAGGAACAGTAATTGTACTCTTCATGAGAGACCATAAAAAATATTGTCATCATAGTGGAAACTTTGTCTGTATGCGACAACAACGAAGCAACATTTGATATATTAACCTATATAACCTCTATGGACTGCATGACAAATGGGACATAAAAGACATACATAACACATGACATATAAGACATAAAAGGCATATAAGACAGATACATAGGACATAGAAGACAAGTAGGGCGCTAACATCTCCGTAGTATAGATTACCGTATCTATAACTAACGCACAAAACAGTGAACTCTGAATTAAGTGTAATAATCGTATTAACTGTATTCCCTTTGGAATTAATTAGCCAAAGGTTATGTGAGACATAAACATAAACAATCTGCATATCTCTTATCTAAAGTGCAGGTCATATCCGCTATCTATACAACTATATCTACTGTACATTACATTACATTACCCAACTACCTATACTACATATATGACTCTAAATATTAACTACACTAAGTTAACATTAAGTTAACATTAAGTTAAACTTAATTAGACAACCCTAAATCTAGGTAAACATCTCGTATAAATAGATCTCTGAATATGGGTGTATACAGCACAGGTAACTCAGATTTGTGTATATATATATATCAACATAAACAACAAAACAGGTAGCGCTAACCGCAAAGATGTACCGTAGTATCTAGTACCTTATATTGGAATAATTAACCATACATAAGGGGCTGCCTGGGATACAAAAAACTGACCCCCTGGTCAGGATAACAGTATGGACAAAAGATAGTTTCCGTGGGCGCCTGTATTAACAACTACTACAAAAGGATATACGAAAACCAAGCCTGTTGGCTGTGAAGAAACGTGGCTCCTCACGGTGTGCTTGAAAGAAAAGAAAAAGCACAACACATAGCGTAATACTGTAGAATGTAAGACAAACAACACTTAAGACAACATATAACAGCTGAGAACTGGATAGGTGAATTTAACACGATAAAAACATTTAATAACAGTTAATAATTAATATAATGCACAATACACATGGACATATATTATGTAAACAATTAAAATGAATGAATTAATGGTTCTAATACTCCGTTCTAAAAAACCATTAACTGATTCATGTTGTTTTGTCATTCATTCTTATACTGTAGGGGTGGGGGGTGTGTGGTTGTTGTCAATGATTATGATTACCAGGAATGTGAATAAATATTTATTTATTTCATCAGGAACAAAAAAATGCAAATATAAAAATAATCATGAATAATACATAATGCAGTCTTTATTAAGTTCTTCTGGCAGATTGAAATTGGATAAACATTTAGAAAACACTTGTAAAACATGGAGAAACATGAATTATGCACATTTATAAGAATATTATGTAATAATATGTATACACTGTAATGTATAATATATGTATACTGTATATATATATATATATATATATATATATATATATATATATATATATATATATATACAGTATACTGTACATAGTAATATTATTTTTTCAGTCGTTATCTCATTCCGAGTACAGTACAGTAGTTCATTGAGAAAGGAGAGGTTTTGTGTACATCAATACTGCTGTTTATATACTGTACATTTGACTGTACAAACAGATTAGACTGGAGACAACACCACACCTCCCCCCAGGCCACCCTTTTTTCCTGAAACGACAAGAAAACAAAAAATTAGTGCAGTTACTGTATGTGCATACTGTATTATGGCATTGTGTGATATGTAGTACTACTTTAGATGGCTGGTGCTGCTTTCTCTGAAAAGAAAAAAAATGATCAGTTAGTAGGCAGTTACTGTACTACTGTCAAACTAGTCTGTATACTGTTTACTGGAACTACTGTATACTCTGACTACTGTTAAATACTACTGTATGTAACCTGATGGCTGGTGCTGCTCTCTCTGTTAAGTAAAAACTGTAACTACTGTACTGTATACTCTGACTATTGGGAAAGAAAAAATCTGTGCCATACTTACCTGTATAATACTGTACTTACAATACTACTGCACAGTACTACTTTCTTGATGATTGCCCATTACGCGCGATCACAATGGGCAACACAGTCGCAATATGGTCTATATATTTATTGCAGCGTTTCACGGTGAGTACATCGTTCCAAAAACTCATTATGCCTTTCAACAACTCGTCCTTTTTGGAGGGTTTCGCCACTTTCCGGATATGGTCCTTCAGCTGATGCCAGACCATTTCGATCGGCCATCTTCTCCAGTTCTACCCGACATAAAAACATAAAATTTCCCCCCCGCATAAAAACATAAATTTCCCCCCCGGTCGCCCTATCATTTCGGGCATTCAATCCTTAACATCACATTTATCTCAGTACATTGACAGACAGCTTCAAAAATATGTGGTACAATTACCTTCTTATCTACGGGATACTACCCACATACTGCAGACCCTCCAGGACATTCAATGGCAACCGCATTATTTTTTTGTAACAGCAGACGTTAATTCCTTATACACAATAATCAACCATGAACAAGGATGTGAATCAGTCTTGAATACCTTAAATAATGACCCGTCTAGTTCCAAAGAATATAAGGATTTTCTTATTCTAGGGATCAAGTTTATTCTTTGTCACAATTTTTTTTACTTTGATAAATCATATTATTTACAGGTGTGTGGCACCACCATGGGTCCAAGTTTGCACCCAGCTATGCTAATTTATTTATGGGCAACTGGGAGGAACAACATATATGGTCCAGTTGTCCATACGGTGCGAACTTGGTACTGTGGCGGCGCTACATAGATGATATTATTTTTATTTGGTCAGGCACATTAGCACAGTTATCAGATTTTCAGTTATATATGAATAACAATAATAATAATTTGAAATTCACATTTGTCACCAGTCCCAATAAAATAGAATATTTAGATTTAGAGATAACGATCGTAGATGACTGTATTCACACTAGCACATACTTTAAACCTGTTCAATCTAACAATTATTTGCATGCACAAAGTCACCACAATCCCACATGGGTCAAAAATATACCAAAAGGCCAATTTATTCGACTGAAAAGAAACAGTTCACATCCAGACACATTCAAAATCCAAGCTGAGGATCTTAAAAACAAATTTATAGAGAGGAAATATTCCCCACAATCCTGTGTGGCGGCAAGAGGTCTGACTGTACCTTATTGAAAACGTCCCAGAATTGATGGTAAACGGAAGGTAGAATAACTTCGGGAACAGAGGTATTGGCCAGCAGTTGATGAGTCTCGCCTGACCTCGGCCTCCAGAAAATGGGAGCAGAGGAAGTCCAGTCAATGAGAGGATTGTTAAGCTGTAGCCAAGGAAGACCAAGGGTGATGGGTATCCCAGGAGCGTGAATGGCATCGAGAACTAAGATCTCCTTGTGCAGATGTGAGGACAGAAGCAAGGGAGCCGTCTCTAAGGAGATGTGGGCCGGGGTAAGAGGATGTCCATCGATACCGACGAGTGTGATGGGAACCATCTTCCTCACGAGTGGTATGCGGTTTAACCTGGCGAATTCAAGATCCACGAAGTTTCCTCCAGCTCCTGAGTCAATGAAAGCGGTGGTAGAAGTCTTGAACTTATCGCCTGAAAGGGAGACTGGAAATGTAAGTTTCTTAGGGAGTTCACCTTTAGAAAGGGGATGTGGAGAGGCGCATGCGCGAAGGCTAAGGGAATGGCTGCTTAAAGTGAGAGCTCCTTCCCCGTCGGCAATATTAAGCATTAAACTAACCTATTATCTCAAAAAACACACCAAACAAATATACCCTCAGTGAGCAGAAGAAGCCAAGATGCAAACAAGACCGAAATCAGGACGAGCCACGGCTGTCCTCACCACATATTTTAATAAAACAGATCCAGCACGGACGAACAGAGCGGGAACCCCATCATCACATGCAGTCTCTGACTCAGATGAAGAACGGGATCAAACAGACTCCATGGAGACTCACTCAAACGAGTCAATGACAAGGAAAGTAATGCGGGAGTTCTGTAATGAACTCAAAGCTTACATGCACAAAGAACTCTCTGATATAAGAAGGGATATTAATAACATCGGAGCTAGAACTGATGAGCTGGAGACACGTCTTGACACTACAATTAAAGCTGTACGCAAAAATGAGAAAACCTCAACAAGCCTGCAAGCTCAAATTAATGACCTCGCTAGCAAGCAAGAAGATTCTGAAAACCGGGACCGCCGGAATAATATCCGGGTACGGGGGGTCCCAGAGGAATATACTGATCCGGACGATTTTATTTCAAGATGGCTGGCTAACCTTTTCCCAGACAAATCGGAATCAGACCTCCACCTTGACAGATGCCATCGGGCTCTGAGATCCAAACCCCAACCAAATAATCCCCCAAGAGACATTATCGTCCGGCTCCATTTCTTTAAAATAAAGGAAGCAGTGTGTCAACTTGCCAGAGCCACAGGCAATTTAGAATTCGAGGGGGTCAAACTCCTGATTTTTCAGGACCTGTCCCCTACCACTCTGCTTAAAAGAAAGGACCTCACGCCCGTCTCCAGATTGCTCAGGGATAAAGGAGTAAAGTACCGTTGGGTTTTTCCCTTCGGTCTCCTCGTGCTGAAAAATGGCGCTGCTCATACCCTGCGCAAGATGGAGGATCGAGATCTTTTCCTGCAAAATTTGGGCCTTCAGAATAACACCACTGACCTGAGCGATGCATCGACGTCCGCCCCCGAGCCTGGCTGGAACAAAGTGCCACGTCAACGGAGCAAATCGCGGGAAAAAACCCTCAATTGATGCCCAGCTGCAAGCAATTAAGCCTTAAAAGGGCAATCCACTGGACTGTCCGTCTGTTCACAGAAGGACATTAATAAAGTTGACAGATTCAATTATTTACCCGGGAACGGCAGCCATCTTGGATTCTTCACCAAGGAATATCTGTGAGGTCTGGAGACATTCGCGCTTCCCTTCCTCCGGAGCCCTGCGACATCGTCCCGAGCTGGGGACCACTGCTACACAGACCGGGTGGCTCTGCCCTTCGCCCTCCTTGCGTCGGTGCCCTCTCCCCCCCCCCCCGTGACCCTAGGCCTGGAAATTGGAGGCGAGACACGAGCGGGCTGGTGGTGGGGAGGGGGGGGGGATGCTATGTGACGGGCTCTGGTGAAATGCGATGGTCCGGAGGGGGGGGGGGGGGATCCCCGGTGCAGGAGGGACATCTACCCACTACTAAGATCTCACTATGGGGATATATTGTTAGAATATTGTATATTTTGTATATTTTGCCTAAGATGAATCCGGGGGAATGAGGTTGATTGGGGGGTGGAGGAGGGAGACCGTCTGCCACTCACTACAGGGATATGCAGGGAAAGATTATAACAGTCAATAGTTCCTCCAACACGAAATTCCTCAGAGCACCCCTAGAAACCACCTTAGATAACAGCCCCCCGCCTACATACAACAAAGAGGGATAGAAAGTGGTTACCACAATCTGTGTACAGTTTGGATACAGTCTAGATATTAATGCCTCTGCATTATATCACTACATCAAAACGCCCAAAGAAATGAGCTATATTTCCCTACACATGACACTCCCAATAATTAACAATTAAAGTCCAATTAGATATATAGATAGAACCCCACATCCCCAAAAAGGAAAAAATGTAAGTCAAAAATCAATACAGAAGCAACTATAGCAATAATTATAATATAACTATAGAAATAGTTCTAAGCGAGATATTCGTGTGTCTATGATGAAACCCCACAGGTCCTTAAGATACTTATTTAAGAAACGCCTGGTAAAGAAGAACCAAGATAGGAAAAGTTAGCCCAAACCTGGACATGACTCAAGCTGTTCACCACATACTCTTGAGATTTGTGAATTTGGGAAATATAAGTCTGCTGTCCTTTTTATTAACCTCACAGTTAAGGTTAAGGTTATCAAATAGCGATATGTGTGTTTACATATTATATATCACATTTTTTCGTTTATGAAAAGCCGAGGGAGGGAGGGAGCCACTTACTCCTGGCCCTTGCCATGTTGCCGATTCAGAGTGTCCTGGGTAATCACAGGACACTCACCCAAGTCCTTTGGAGAGGAGAAGACCGTTTTGATCTGGTCTATCGTACACCAGATTATGGTTTACGGGACTCCAGCCTTCCTCCAAAGGCAAGAGATCTATTGGAGTCTCAGACCCCACAAAGATCTCCGTTGTTAAGTTTTTGTATGTCTCATCCCTTGTTTTTCCTTCCCACCCCCCCCTCTCCCATCTGGCCGCTTGCCACGCAACAGTCTGAAAGTTCCCTCAAAAGGACACCGATGTCATGGACAGCTACAGAAAAGGTACAGATCACCTACAAACACCCCACACCAAACACTAAGGTTAGATCACTCCGTTTAGAGATGCTGTAATGGGGTTAATAATCATATCTCACAATGTGAAAGGCTTAAATAGCCCGAATAAACGACATATAGCTTTTGCCGACTACCAACGTAAAAAAGCTGATATCATATTATTACAAGAAACACATTTTAGCATAAAAAACGCCCCAAAATATCTAGCTAGAAGATTCAGACAATTTTATTTCTCATCTTCCCCAAAGAAAACAAAGGGAGTAGCAATTATATTCCATAACAAATGTCCCTTTAAAGCAGAAAAAGTTATTAAAGACAAGAATGGAAGATATTTAATCCTCATAGGTTCTATAAATGGCCAAACACTATCTATTGCATCTATCTACGCCCCCGGTGAAGTGGACCCCACTTTCCTCACAAGCGTTTTCAATAAACTAAACAAGGTTGCACAGGGCCCTTTAATAATAGCAGGGGACTTTAACACAGTCCTCGACCCAAACATGGACAGATCAAACCCGCAATCCCGACAATCCAAATATACGGCATACACTCTACGACAGGGCCTGAAAGAGAATAATCTCCTAGACATCTGGAGGGAACAACACCCCACCGATAGAGATTATACCTTTTTCTCGCACCCCCACTCTTCATATAGCAGAATCGATTACTTCTTTATCTCTAGCAGACTGGTCCCGCAGATCTCCCATACAGGGATCCATGATATTTCATGGTCGGATCATGCGCCTATAGAGCTACGGTGCACCCAGCTAATTCTTGACAGACCTAGAGCAAACTGGAGACTAAATGAAGCCCTATTAAAAAATCCTGTCACCGCCCAATTAGTAGCCAACGAAATAGATCAATTTTTCCAAACGAACCACGGTTCAGTAGACTCTTATCTATCCCTATGGGGGGCTCATAAAGCCACGCTCAGGGGCATACTAATTAGTATAGCGTCTAGAAAAAAAAGAGAACGTGAATACAAACTAAATTTACTACAATCTAAATTGAAAACCCTAGAGGACAAACATAAACAATCCAATAACCCAAACCTACTCAAACCAATAAAAGATGCCAAAATAGAACTAAATCTTCTGTTGACATCCCAGGCTGATATATCCCTGAATTGGTCAAAGAGGAAATTTTTCGATAAAGCAAACAAGCCAGATACTATGCTCGCCAACAAACTGAGACACAGACCCCCCAATTATAGTATACAAGCCATTAAAAAATCCTCAGGTTCTATCTCTGGCAATCCTTCTGTAATTGTAGATGAATTCAAGTCATTCTACGAGAAATTATATAATGGGGATAAAATAGTACATAACCAAACCACTGATCGATCTCGTGAGTCATTTCTCTCGAGTTCAAAGCTGCCAAAGCTGACGTATGAAGAGAGAGGACGACTGAGTTCTGACTTTACCACAGAAGAGCTAGATCTAGTTATAGACAACCTTAAAAATTCAAAAGCCCCGGGACCAGACGGCTTCTCGGGCCTCTATTATAAGAAATTCAGTAAGATATTGACCCCATACCTGCTCAAAATGTTCAACGCGGTATTAGCAGGCCAACCCTTTCCCGAAGACATGCTCCAAGCGTCAATCTCTGTAATTCATAAATCTGGCAAAGACCCATTAGACTGTAAAAGTTACCGACCTATCTCGCTTATCAATACGGATATCAAAATCTATGCTAAATTAATTGCCAATAGATTAAGTCAGATCCTACCTAGACTAATACACCCAGATCAAGTCGGATTCATTAAGGATAGACAAGCGGGAGATAATATCCGACGAATCATTGATCTGTTAGAAATAGCCAAATCAAAAAATGTAAAAATTATGGTGTTAAGTCTAGATGCAGAAAAGGCCTTCGATAGGATCGACTGGGCATACCTAAAAGCTACACTTGGAGCATTTGGTTTCGAGAATAAATTAATATCAGCTATCATGGCGCTATACACTGGCCCGACAGCTAAAGTTAAGCATCAAGGTTACCAATCGGACATGTTTAAGATCAAGAGTGGCACGAGACAGGGTTGTCCCCTCTCGCCCTTACTCTTCGCCATGTGCATGGAGCCCTTAGCGGCACATGTGAGAAACAATCCAGATATCTCCGGTCTCAAAATAGAGAACCAGATCCATAAAATAGCTCTCTATGCTGATGATGTACTAATGGTCTTGTCAAAGCCACTCACCTCTCTCCCTAACCTCTTCAGCCTATTAGATAAGTTTAACAAAATATCAGGATTTAAAATAAACCAGTCAAAGTCAGAAGCCCTGAACGTTAACATTCCAAAACCAGAAGAAAAACTAATCTCTTTGAACTTCAACTTTCAATGGCAGCTTAAAGCGATCAAATACCTAGGGATATTCATCACAAGTGAATATAAATCTATCTATAAAGCAAACTATCCCAAATTAATTAAAACACTGAAGGAGGATATAAGAAAGTGGGCGAAATTCAATATCTCCTGGATAGGAAAAATATATAGCATAAAAATGAATATTCTCCCACGCATCTTATACTTATTCCAAACCCTCCCAGTGCCGTTAAATTTAAAGGAAATTAGAGATCTACAATCCATCATCTTTACATTCATTTGGAGTGGCAAAAAATCTAGAATTACTAAACAGACACTATTGAAACACCCAACAGAAGGGGGCTTAGCAGTACCTTGCTTGATTTCATACTATCGTGCGGCCCAATTATGCCAACTTTCCCAATGGCAAATACACCCTGATTTGAAGCGATGGGTAGCATTGGAAAGCAAAGCTTGTTCCCCATTGGAACTAAGCAATCTAATATGGACCCCAAAAATAGCAAGAAAATCCGCTATACAACAACCGCTATCCTCAATGACCAATTCTTTAGCAATCTGGGATGCTACCAAATTTAGGTGCGGACTTACGTCCAGAAAAACCCTAATGACACCCCTATGGGGAAACCCACACTTTGCTCCGGGTATGCCTAGCGCTAACTTTCAAATCTGGAAACAGTATAATATTATGAGATTACAAGATCTGGTGGTAGATAACAAACTAATATCATTTACACAATTAAGAGAAGAGAAAAATATCCCACATTCAGAATTTTTTAGATACCTCCAGATCAGAGCCTTCTACAATAATTCAACCCCATACCCACCATTGACAACATTTGAAAAGCTCTGTCTGAAAGAGACCAACACAAGGGGACTCACATCGCAGATGTATAGAGAAGTGATCGGTTCTGGAACTAAAGTCACCCACAAACTAGGTTACATGCTAAAATGGGAACTGGACTTAGGGGAGACCCTAGATGTTGACGAATGGACCCAAATAGCAACAGCAGCTGCTAAGAGCTCGATTTGCACAACATTAAAGGAGAACGCATATAAAGTCCTAATGAGGTGGTACCTCACCCCACTTAGACTATCCAAATTTGTAAACGGTAGTTCACCACTCTGTCCTAGACAGTGTGGAGAACCCGCTGATCTGTTACATATGCTGTGGTCCTGCCCCCGGCTGATTCCAATGTGGAAAAAAATCATTAATTGGCTTCAGAGGCTTTTGGGCCTCGATATCCCATTTGATCCTGGTCTCTTCCTTCTGGGAAGGGCAAGACAAGGCTTCTCAAAAGCCACTCTTAAATTAATAGCACATTTTGCTACAGCCGTGCGGTGCGAGATTGCAGCATTATGGAAACAAAATGAAATTCCTGTTATCCCCAAAATTCGGAATAGAATTTGGTTCGTATGCCAGATGGAAAAATTGACAAGTCTAGTCAATGACACTGGCGAAAATTTTCTAAAAGTCTGGACGCCTTGGCTGGCCCAGACAGACATCCCTGGGGTGAAGGGTGCCACCGTTTTGCTTTAATAGTAACTAGATACGTTCTCCGTTAATGGAGTAGCTTACCCAGCAGCAATAAATTAAACCAGACATCGGTTCCCGAGGTGTTGATCAGAACCGCGGCCTCCCAACTTCCCTCTCATCCTCCCCACCCTCTTCCTCTTCCCCCCCCACCTAATTTTACTTTAGGATTATTTATTATTTAAGTCTATGTTGTTACTTATAACTTTGGTTCTGATGATAATGTTTGTGTTCAGATATCATACATAAGAGATATGAATAATGCTGGTCACAGTACTGGAAATAAGATGTATACATGCTGTATTTTCACAAAAATAAAATACAAGTTATAAAAAAAAAAAGAAAGGGGATGTGGAGACATTATACCCAGAGAAAGCCCCTCTGTACTCACTGGGTGTTCCCGTTTCCCGGACGCAGTGGACACTCCCGAACCAGATGTTCCATGGATCCGCAGTAGAAACACAATCCCCCGGCGTGGTGGAACTGCCGTATCGGTGTGCGGATGCGTTGTACCCCCAATTGCATTGGCTCTGGCAACTCCAGTGAAGCACGAAGAGGTATGGTAGCACTTGGGGGAGCAGGAGTGTTGCTGGGAGTACTGGAGAACGGAACTTGAAAGTTATGGACGTGAGTGCGCTGACGCTCTGAGCGGCGTACCTGGATACTTTGATCCACTCGGACAGCCAAATCAATGAGGACCTCCAATTGATCCGGCCTGGATTGGCGAGAGAGTTCATCCTTGATGGGATCTGCCAGGCCTTGCCAGAACACGGAGACAAGAGCCTCTTGTCCCCAGTTAGTCTCGGCTGCTAGAGTCCGGAATTCCACAGCATACTGCGTCACCATTCGCCGTCCCTGAGTGATCTGGAGGAGAGAAACAGATGCCATCTCCCGACGAGCGGGAGAATCGAATACTCATTGAAACTCGGCTTTAAATGCCGAGTAATATTGGGTAAGGTCAGAACGTCGCTCCCAAACCGGGGAAGCCCAAGTCAGGGCGCTGCCAGTGAGGAGGTTATAAATGTAGGCTACCTTCTTGCGATCAGTATTGTAGAGATGGGGGGCCATTTCAAACTGCACCTCACACTGGTTTAGGAAACTCCTACAATCTTGCGGTTCACCTGCATAAGGCTTGGGGGGAGGAATCCTTACATCTGAGCTGCTAACAGCGCTTGCGGAGTGGGGGCTTACATCTGGCGGGGTTGCGGTCGGTACCCTGTCTGAGAGTACTGCGACCTGGCGTGTAAGTGTCACAATTTGATCCGCCATAGCCTGGTTTTGCTGAAGCAGATTGGAGAGAAACTGTTGAAGATCGGTCTGGTCTGCGTCTTGTGGGCTCGACATAATGTTACGCCGGTGCTGCCTGCAGACCAGACCCGTCCCCTGAGCTGAAGGGGGAAGTGGTAATACACGCACCTGCAGCAAAGGGAGCGTGTCCGGAGTGTGGTATGAAGCGTTGCCAGGCCAGGTGTAGTAAGGTAGACAATACTTGCCGGTACTGGTTGTAGAGATAGAGTGAAGGATGCCTCGCCGAAGTCAGGGAGTGGAGAGTGGAGATAGGTCGTTGTCCAAGACGTGTTCAAGGGGTTACCAGAGTGTGCGTTGTCCAAGGAGTGCCGAGATCGAGAGCCAGAGGGGGTAGTCGTACAAGACACGTCAGAACCTGTGAAAACACTGAGAGAATCCAGAAGAACTTCCATACAGAGACTATGTCGTGCAAAGACTGAGAGCAGAGAGGAGCTAGATAAAGCAGGAAGGTCCAATTAGGAACGGAGGCTGGACAGGAAGAGCTACAGGGAGACACTGCAGATTGGTGCAGGCATAACAGGCCAGGTTAGTCTTGTTAGTAACCTGAGTATGCCCGTGCAGTGTGCGGGGGCGGAGCCTGAGCTCCGGGGGACGGGAATAAGAGTGTGCAGGCTGAGCGTACTCCGTAACTCGTGTACGCGTGTGAACCGAGGCAGTGGATGGTGCAGGTGTGCGTGCAGGTGTGCGTGCAGGAGGGCGTGGGCGCGCCCAGCGCTGAGCAGAGGAATCGCCAAGGGGAGTGATCCCGCGACGGCGGCAGGGGCGAAGAGCCGTGGAGGCCGGTAAGGCAGGATTGTTTTGTGTGTCCAGGGGCTCCCTGCGTGGAGGGAGTGCTGTGTGGGAAGCGAGGAGAACGCCGATTCCTGACACAGCCAAGGGAATCCTCACTACAGCTGATCGGCACTAGTTTGATGACGTGTGCTCTACGTGTTTCATCAGCTGGTGCACTGACTTCATCAGGGGAAGTCCTAAGGAGGTAGCCATGAAATATTTAAAGCCCATGTCAAAAGTCCAGATTGGTAGATCTTAATAGGACATTAATCAGCAACAATAGCATAAAGTTGGTACATGGAGACATGATATATGAGTGATACAGTTAACAAATGTCAATACCTATCACAAAATATAAATACATATATAACATAACTTAATGGAAACAATAAAAAATAATATTAAAATATATTAAAATAATGTGCTAATGGAAATGACTGCTGAATGCAGGCATTGCATAACACATTAAACAAATATATCACCCAATTGCACAAAATAAAAAACTGAAATATAATAATATATAAGGTAATAAAACATATGTAATAATATAAGAACTGTAACAAATATTTGATAAATGAATAAAACATTATCCAATCAAAATATAAATTAATTGATATTTAATATAAAAACCAATGCCAGACCTGAAAAGAGAAACCAGCCACTAGATAATATTACTAGTGTCTAGAGTCTAACTGAGACCTCCTGGTACCAAGCTGTTAAACTTGAAAATCCAGAAGATCTCCTTATGAGAAAGCACCTTGACCTATCTCCAGCTAAAATGGAAGCGGGATGTGCACCAAACTCATGACTTTAAGTCCTACAGTAGTTTTATTATGGCATAGGAGATGGTGTTTGGGCAAAAAGTGATTAGTAACACCATTTAGAATATTCCTCTTATGGTCTAAAAATCTGGTGCAAAGAGGACGTGTTGTGCGACCTACATATTGTAGGCCGCATCCACAAGTTATCAGATAAACCACAACGGCAGTCTGACAATTGATAAAGGGCAAAAACAGTCCAAAGACAAAGTCTGGGGCTCTAAAAATCAATCCAAACAGTATATTAAAGGCACTGTATGTTTGAATCCCGAAACACTACAGTAATATCCAATTCCTTAAATCTTGAATAGAAAAGGTATCCTTAGCAGCTCCACTTATGATTGCTGTGAGTGATAAGTCTAATTGTTTACAGCATGTACATGTAAAAGAAGATGGTGCCTGGCTGGTTTTGCTCTGTTAGAAGCTTTCACAAATCAGCTATACATGTCCACATAGAAAGGCACCTAGTTAACTTCCTAAATCATTAACTGTAGACTTGCTTGTCCCCCTATAATCATAAATTATAGCCTCAAAAATTGCAAAGTGAAGACTCACGGTTGTGAAAGGTTGCATCAGTCCAATCTTGGTTGCTTGGAAAAAAATATAGACCTTTCGCAGCTCTAAAGACACCTTAGATCCCGACAGACAAGGGGGGGATATAGCAATTTATGAAATACTGGGTGGCATGTTATCAGCAACCTTCACGTGCAGGGGTATATGGTATAAAGAAACAGCTGATGATGTGTGACGATGCGTATGGACTTCAGTGGAAACGAATGGAGCTGGCATGCTCTGTAACAACTGCTGGCAGGAATAACCACACAAGGGGTAAATAGTAATAAATGACCTCTGTGGTCCTGCTCAATTTCGCAATCTTCATGTCGTTCCGGTCCAGAAAATAACGCGCCATGTCAGAGGTGTCACACACTGTTTCCCTCAAGCTGTATACCGACGATAGAGCAGTTTCTAGTCCTGCCCTGCTGCTGCGGGTCCATCCAATTGAGAAGCAGAGTCAAGAACGCTGTGATAGATTGGTGGACAACTCGAACACGCCCAAGCACTAAGAGAAACTACTTGAAGGAGAAAGCAATGAAACGCTATAACAGCGTGAAATGCGTGGGAGGAGAATATTTTCTGTTTTGTCCCCAGTATGTTCCCATTATGTCATTTTTATTTATGTAGTTCATTAAATGTTCTTTAATTTTTGTTCAAACCTGGTGAGTTGCGAGTGCTTAGGCGTGTTCGAGTTGTCCACCAATCTCTCACAACGTTCTCAATCCTGGTTGCTGCAATGCACCTTTGGTGTGCTGTTCGCTGGGTAGATAGTACAAAAGGTGAAGAATGCGTGACGCACCATAGGAATAAAAAATAAATGAACCAGAGAGAGGGTAACTACAAAATTAGCTTTTAATAATTCATCTGATTTATTTTAGGTTTTAGGTTCTGCTACGGTCATGCCTTGAAAGTGGCAGCAGGCTTAAGACGCTTTGGCCAAAGGGTTAAACTAAATGACCCTTTTTTCAAGAGAATATATAGGTATTGCACTGTGTATTTTTAATGAATGTGTGATAGTGACAAAAGGCGCTAACTACAGTATAATTACTAAAATGAATATTGTGGTAAACACGTGCAATAAAAAATGATACTGATAACCAGCTCAAACCCTCTGGCGGATCCTGTGTTCACTGGCTCCAAAAACTTGAATGATACTCTTGTAATCCAGGGGGAGCATATTGGCCAGAAGAGAATGGAAAAAAAACAACTACTACAGTAAGTGTAGATGGTACAGCAATATAGAGATAAAGCGATAACTTGGCTCTATGAATATCCTAAATAGTGACTCTATGAAAAAAAATATGGATTGATAATAAATAAATATATAAAACCAATATGTTCCAAATGAAAAAAAAAAAAAATTTCTTTTAAAAAATATATAATTTTCTAGGAGGTGATTAAGAAGAAAGAACGATGTCTAATGCTGAAAAAAAGGTGGGGGGGGGGGGAGAGCTGGGGTTATCCATATAAAAAATATGAATGGCCTATAAGGGATGTGTGATGACAATAATTGGATGTAAAATACAAATGTGATGAAACACATATTAATAATAGGGAGGGGGGGAAACGTAAGTGGATGATGCATTATATTCACTCATAGATGTCATTCATATTTTTTTATATGGATAACCCCAGCTCTCCCCCCCCCACCTTTTTTTCAGCATTAGAGATTGTTCTTTCTTCTTAATCACCTCCTAGAAAATTATATATTTTTTAAAAGACATTTTTATATATATTTTTTTCATTTGGAACATATTGGTTTTATATATTTATTTATTATCAATCCATATTTTTTGTTTAGATGCACTCCACCCCTTTCATCCCCATTTCACTTCCTTTCATTTTTATAGCTGGATTATGTATTATGACATTGCTATTTTTTGTATATTGTTTAATGAATATAGTATTGAAAGATATACATGTTAAAATCAACGCTTATGTAGTGTTTCATAATTTGAGTTCCTGTTTATTCCACTTTATATGGTATTTATATCCCCAATGGATGCCTGTCTATTAGGATATATACGCTTGCTGTTTGTATCTTTAGTGCAGCTGCTGTATTAGAAGAGAGACACTGATTGGAGCACACATAGTAGTTAGGGTATTTAAGCCTGCAGTTTGTAGTGGGACATTATACTTCTGATGAAGCCAGAGACCCCACAAGGTTGGTGAAACGCGTTGAGGAGAAGTTCCTGAGCCAGTTGGACTAATCCTATGTTTGCGGAGCACTTTGGAGCCACGGAGAGAAGCCAGGGGAAGTGACATCACGGTGGCGACGACGTGACGAAGCACACCGCGAGGCTGACCGGCTGCACGCATCTGCCCTGTAGGGAGGTGGTGAGAACATCTGATGCACCGCAACCTTTGATTATATCCATTGCGCTTAATTATAGCACTATTGTAAGTGTTCATTTTTACCCATTGTCATAAAGCTGTGTTTGTCATACTGATCTGCACTATTAGTTCTTTCTCTCTCTCGAGTGCTACCATCTGCTACACTGACTGGCACATTGAGAAGCTCATCATATCCACATATCCTCACCACATTCCAGTGCCTGTTTTCCATTGGAATCCTGTAAGTAGGATATCCATAGAGCCAAGTTATCGATTTATCTCTATATTTGTGAGGTCCGGTGAACACCTCTCCCTAAGGGGGTTCCTCCCGCGACCTCACTTACCTGCGCTCCGGCTCTCCCCCTTCGCCACCGCGACCGGGATCTTCCTTCCCCTCCGCTCCCCGCGGCGGCTACTGAACTCGCACATGCGCGCGCACGGCCGAGGACTTTTACGTCCCCCCTCAGTGGGAGTTCCCGCCCCCAGCTGAGGCCGCGCGCCCCTCTCCCGCGTGGCGCACACGCCTGATGCGCGTGCACCGCTCACAAGCTGCATATCCAGCGCAGCTGTGGTAAGTTTCTCCCTTCCAATCTCCATCTTCCCAGGGGCCGCTCCCTCGTTACTCCCCCTCTCCCCATTGGTCCTTCCTCCTACTTATACCTTGCTCAGCCATTCATTCTTTGGCTGAGCATAGCTTTGTATGACCTGTGTTAACCACTGTCGTGCCTGCCTCAGTTCCTGTCTCTTTTTTGTCTCCTTAGTGATCCCTTGCGTACCGAACCGGCCTGGCTGTGGATCTACTCTGGTCTTCTACCCCTGGTCTGTATCCTGACCTCCTGGACACCCCTGGTCTGTATCCTGACCTTCTGGACACCCCTGGTCTGTATCCTGACCTTCTGGACACCCCGATCCCTTTACCTCGGTTTGCGGATTCCAACCTACCTCCCGGCTCTGGACCCCAGGCTCTCGGTACCACCTATCTTCTGGAATCTCCCTTCTCGTCTGACGAGTATATTACTTTATCTTATACTCCCAGACGGTTCCAGACGCCTACTGCTGCGGCAGCCTTTATTCTTACATTTGCCACTAATTGGCCGGGGATTTACTCCGGCTGGCGCCGTGACTAAACAGCGCGCCAGCCGCATCCCCTCCGTGCACCCCCTCCACTTCGCGCGCATTTTTGTTCCCCTTCCCGGCCCCCTAGCTGCTCCTGCCTTTGCCCCTCTGCTTCCCAGCACCCCCGCTTACCTCACTTCAACTTCAGGGGTGTCGGGGAAGCCGGGGAAGCCGGGGAAGCCGGGCGCGCCACGTGACAGTGACGTCACATGCCGCCGTCACCACGCGGCCCGCACGCATCCAGCCGTGTGGGAAAAGTAAGAATTAAATGTGACGCCAGTGTATTTTCCACTTTCCAGGCATGTCCCCGTAGCTGTGGGTGCAGTTTGTTACCCATCTCACCTCAGTTTCGAGGTCCCTCCTTGTCCGTGGTGAGCACAGCGTAACAATATTGCTGTACCATCTACACTTAGTAGTTGTTTTTTTTTCATTCTCTTCAGGCCGATATGCTCCCCCTGGATTACAAGAATAGCACTGTGTATTTTTGTCACATTGGAAGTAGCTTTGGGCATCTCTGTCTGTTTTTTGTTCAATAACATAACCAATAACCACAGATTGATTCTAATCTTCCGATTAGTTCCCCCATAAGTACTACTGGTACTTTTAAAAATATACCCCTTTTAAAAATAAATCTCTTTATTATCCAAGTTACCTTAAAGGTGGTTACTTGGAGTTGTTTGAAAAAATAGTACAAGATGACCTGGAAAAAATGACTAAAGAAAACAAATACATTAAACGTAATCTTTTAAACAACTGAGAATGGATGATACAATAGTTATCAAATCAGCTAATAAGGAGAGTGTAGTTGTTCTTGATAAGGACACTACATCACAGAATCCCTTAAGCTTTTGAATGATGTGGATACTAACATTAAATTGCAAAGAAATCCTACTGAGGAATTTCTATTGCAACTTTAAAAACTTAAACAAAGGTTCATCAATAAGGAAGAATTTGAATTTATTTTAGTTAAAAAAAAACACCCTTCTGGTATTTTACCATTTACCAAAATTACACAAAGATGCTGTTCATCCCCCGGGGAGACCAATAGTATCTGGGATGAAATCCATAATGTCCAATTTGTCTGCTTATAATGATTTCTTTTTGCAGAAACCAGTCAAAAAGTTAAGATCTTATATACAAGATACAGTACTTCCCAATTTCTCAATATACTCCATAATATTACTTGGAATAGTACTGTAATTACACTTCAGTCACTTGTAATGTTTCTTCTCTTTGCATAGTAATTGATCACTCACAAGGGTGTTTAGTAGCCAAATATTTTTTTGGGAGAAAGAGGCACTTTTACCACAGTACAGATAGATTTCTTATTAGTACTATACTGTTCACACTACTGTAACTCACAATTTTTGTGGGTTTAGTGATTAAATCTACCTGCAAATTAAAGGAACAGCAATGGGACCAAGTTTGCGCCAAGCTATGCTAATCTCCTTATGGGAATGTGGGAAGTCCATCTGGTCCCTGCATGAGTTTGGCGCAAACTTGGTGCTCTGGAAACGTTACATAGATTAAGTGTTTTTGTTAAGGAGGGTGATCACAATACTTTATTATTGTTTATTGATTATCTGAATAATAATAATTTCAATTTAAAATTCATGCACAATTTTAGTAAATCACATTTAGAATTCCTTGACTTATTGATTTATATTGAGAACGAGGGTATTTGTACCAAAAACTTTGCTGTAATTATATTGAAGCAGACAGAAACCATTTTCCAAAATTGCTGGAAATATATACCTTACGGTGAGTTACGTAGGATTAGATGTAACTGTAGTGACATCAATGTGTTTGAAGAGCAAGCTGAGGCTATTATTAGTAAATTTAAAGTAAAAAATTATAAACATAGCATTTTACAAGGAGCTTACTGTATCATAAGGCTAAGAATTTGGATAGGAAGGAATTACTGTCATAGAATAACAGTAAAAAAAGCCTCTGACTTTAAATTGAAAGATGGAAAATTGTGTGTTCCATTTATAACACAATATAATGCCATGGCCCCAAAAATACGTAAGGTTATTAATAAACACTGGCATCTGGTTTTAAAAGATCCGATTCTGCAAAAAAATTTACCTTCTAATCCGAAAATAGTTATCACAAAGGCAGACAACTTGAAATGAAAAGTAGCTCCTAGCTGCCTTAAAAACAGAAAGTGCATTACAGGAACAACTACTGTACTTTCATTGATGCTAAAGGATTTCATAAATGTTTAAGATGGAAAATGTGTAAATTGAACTTACATGAAAATAAACAAGTCAAGAGTTTTTCTTCCACTAAAACTAATGAACAATTCACTATTAAAAGCTTAATCAGTTGTGATTCTGTTAATGTAGTTAATTTAATCCAGTGTCCATGCGACAAACAGTACATTGGTTGAACAACCAGAAAATTAAAGTAAGATTTGCTGAGCATATTACAAACATTCAAAGGGGATTGCTACAGCATAGAGTTTCTAAACATTTTAAAGAATGTCACAATCAAAATCCTACAGTGATAATTTGTATAGGAATAGAAAAGCTTTCTCCAAATTGGAGAGGAGGAGATACCATTAATGAGACTTCTAAATTAGAAACAAGGTGGATACACACTATGAAAACCCTTGACCCTTTTGGACTAAATGCAGAAATAGATCTGGGTGTGTTTCTAATCAATGAAATAGTGTTTATCTCATTTTTGTTACTCCATTTGATTCTCCTTTTTATCTGTTATTAATGATATAATATCTCTTTGGGATGTTGGTTCTCTATGGTTTAATTTTCTGTCACTTAGTTGCGGTTATTCGTTTTGATATATTTATATTTTTATTCAGACCTAGTTCCTTTGTATGTTCTATTACATTTATTATATTTAAATTGTTTAATATTTCTTTGATTTAAAGTTTAGTTAAAATTGTTACGCTTTTTCAATCAAGTGTATAACTTTGTTTGTATACTTATATATTCTAATGTGTAGATCATCATGTTGTTTGACTGATTGATCATTATAGACAACCTGTGTAGTGCAGGTGTCTTTGGTTCAATCAACCAATGGCATTGTTGCTAGATATCTATATAAGTTGTTTGCACAGTTAATTATTTATTACCCCTGATGAAGTTCCCACGCTAGGAATGAAATGGGAACGGTTAATATTTTGTGCACATATTTGCTACTTGCTAGAGTTCTTTTATGATACTTGTATATCAACTCTCTGATCGCTGACCTGCTAAAGAGACTGCAGGCAGCAGGATGGAGGAATGACACGGTCTCTCGGTGGACCAATTTCTATATCCGCGTCTGACATCACGACTACGAGATTTGGATCACCGATCGCTGTATTCTACTGCTGGAAAAACAACACGCATTAAAACCTGGGATTCCACTACAGGAGAAGCATCTCCACTGACGGATGATTCCACATCCAGGAGGGAGTTGCTGATTACCTTCAGATTGTTTGTGTGATATCATATATCCACACTGCCTGATTTTATCTGCTACATTGTAAGTAGCCAATTTTCTACAGCGTATAAAAATTGCCTTTTAGTACTTCACTATTGTGGCTTCTTTTCATTCACTTTAGGACAACAAGAAGTTGTAACTTTGTTACCATCTTGGACATCTTCGGTTTATTGGTTATATTATTCATTATTTATTGGTCAACCTATTTGCGCCCTTAATTAATTTTTTGTCTTTTATATGTATCAAATCTTGGTGTGAGGTTAGAATTTACAGGCTATATTTGGGGACCATTATTTAATTACATATTTTGATTGAGACAATACCGGTCTATTCATTTTTAATTATTAAGCTTGGATAACACGGTACAGATACCTCTACATATATATATATATATATATATATATATATATATATATATATATATATATATATATATTTGTGTGGTCTTATTATATTTTTTGTCAAGCCAACCGTGTTTATTGTAACCTGCAGAAATTTACCTACGCAGAGTGAATAGTCTTGTTGAGCAGGGTGTGGGGAGGTGTAGACGGATGTTCACAGAGGTACACAATTTGGAGACGTTTATAATGTGAAATTATAATAAGGCTTTATTGTGCCTTTTCCTTTTCATCAGGAAATCCATCCAAACACAGGGGGGGGGGAACAAAGCTTCTATTCACTTGGGAGTATTTCTACTGAAACACTATGCAATAATTCACATCTCCCTTAATCAAGCATTTCTCGCAGCCCAAAAACATATAGCATGAAATAAGCAGATATAAGCAGTCTCTTAAGAATAAAAGTCTTATCTGTTTCTTGGAGGGAAAATCTTCTCACTTCCTGGTTCAGCTTCAGTTGTAGTAGTTTTCCCTGTGTCTTGAAATCAGCTCTGTAGTGCAGAGCGCAAGACTGGTCAGCTCCAAAGGTCAGCTCTCAGTCAGAGCTAAGGAGTCACTTCCTGTCTGAACAGACAGGTTTTTGTAAACAATCTAATCAGGCAGGGGGTGTTTAGTAATTAACTACCACACTGCTAGATTAAAGGCACATTACTGAACAGGGATAAGTCCCCTGTTACACACCTCCCCTGTTTGTGGGAAGCTCGGGCTTACCACGGCCAAAGCCCATCCTTCCACTCTCATTCTAGATATCTCTGTGACTTGAATGAGAGTGGATGGAGGAAGAGAACCCTCTGTCCCGCTGGGATTGGAGCCTTTTCTCCAGTTTATTTTTGTCTCCTCCGGAAGATGCTTGAGATCAGCACTCCTCAGTCGCTCGAGGAGGACTTTTTCCACGCAAAGTCTTTTTATCGCGTGCGCGGTCTTGAGATTTCTGTTGCGTCGGGCACTCCTCTTTTTGTAGACAAAGTGTATGGCAACAGTTGTAGAGCAGTTAGGACTAGCCCTTAGAGTTTTCTGCTCTTGAAGTGGTCTTTCTGCAGCTTCTCCACACCACGAAGTCACCAGTTCAGCTTCTTCAGCTAAGGATTCTTCTGGCTTTGATTCTGCACTCCTACCTCTGTTTGTTGCCTGTTGGGCAGCTGTAGGTTTGGCTAGTGCTTTCTTTGGTGGCTCAAACTTCGTAATTTTGTTTTGAAGTTGCGTGGAGTCCCCAACTCTCACTGTACCCTTGTCCTTACGGGCATTAGTTACTGTGGGATACTGGTGCTTGGGCAGAGCCAATACCTTTTTCCGTATTGGAGGAATCTGTATCAGAGTCTCCTTCATTTTCTTGAGCTCTGTAATTTTTGTCGTCAAGGTTGCCGCTGCGTCTGTTTTCTCCTTGGTGTACTGACTCAAGGGAATGGAACAGTCTCTCTGTCTCTCCAGCTCTTGCTCCAGTTTCTGAGCCTTCTCACGCTCCCTCTCATACAGAGTCACCTGGTATCGAAGCTCTGCTTCCAACGATGCTCTGAAGACATGCAGCGTGGACTTTAGCTCCTCATACTGCTCTGTGGGGACGTACTGGGTACTCAGACGTTCCTGCAGCGCTTGTACCTCTTTAACAGCCTGCAGTTTTTCTTCCTGTAGATTTTGCTGCTTCTCCTCAGCATACTGGATGTATGTACGCAGACCTTGCAGTTGGTTCTGCAGTCGGTGCTCTGCGTCAAATTTTTCCTTGACTTCTTCTGTTAACTGAAAATTTTCTTCTTTCAGTTTTAAGTTTTCTCTTTTTAATCTTGAATTTTCTCCTTTTTCAGTCTCTGTATTCTTCAGGGCCTCTTTGCAGTCCTCCTTCCATTTACGCACATCTGCTTTGAGAATGACATTCTCCTGGCGTGAGACTTCCTTCTCTAGGTTGAGGGTCTGAAGCTCCTTCTGAGAGACTTTGAGATCTGTTTCAAGATTACCAATAGTTTCTTTAGCAATGTCCAGCTCCTCAGTGAGACTGTGTAGTTCCTTTCTGGAAACTTCCAGGTCTGTGCGGCAGCTGTTGGTCTCATGATGTGAGGCATCATGTGCTCTGCGGAGTGTCTGAACCTCTTTCTGAGATACGTCCACTTCTATCCGGACACTGTTGACCTCCTGTTGTGAGGCATTCAGCTCTATACGAAGAGTGTGAACCTCTTGCTGGAAGACTGCTTCAGTGCCTCCTCATACTTCCGCTTTAGCGTAGCCACCATTTTATCAGATTGGCTCTGCTTTTCATCCATGGCGGAAATAGTAGCCTTTGCAGTATCTAGCTCAGTCTTGAGATCGTCCAATTCTGTCATGGCTAAAGAGTAAATTGTGAGCACATCTTTTTGTAGCCTCACGTTATTTTTCTGTAGCTCTGTGTTATCTGCTCTCTCAAATTTCAATTATTCTTGAAGTAGATCCCAGTCACGCCTGGCAATTTTCAGGGCGTCTTCAGGGCTGGTCAAGGGATCGTCACTCACTGGTTCCGGCTCCGCTTCCCTGGGATGACTGGTTGAGGGTTCCTCACTGTTGGCACCGGACAGACACTTCTTTGGGGTACACGACTTCTGCCTTGGGCCCTCTGGATATTCGGTTAACCGCGGGACGAATTCTCCATTTTCTCTAGGCTGCAGGGCAACTCGGTCCCCCTTTTCCTCCACAGGATCTGCGGACGTGTCTGTTCCTTCCACGATAAGTGAAGAACTGCTTTTCTTTTTCCACCTTTTTGATTTGGATGACACCGTCCCTTCAGGGATATTGGGGTCTCCATCTTCATTTGAAATTTTAGCAGCTTCATTATATACGCCAGGCTTTTCTTGCAGTTGCTTTAGCTGACAGAAATATTGGGTGATCTGCTGCTCCCGCTCCGTCTCCTGTTGATCATATTCTTCATCAAAGGGAGCGGTCTTTTCGTGCCGAGTTCAGGCACCCCCACCATTCTTGGGGTGTTTTGTGAGTGTGACTCGGTTTGGATTCCCTATAAGAGATGTCTTCCTCTTTATTGGACTGGAAGGGCCACTCTTCCATGGGGTAGGGTTCATTACAGGAACGCAGCATCTTGTCCTCCCTTTTTAGGCTATCAGGTGTAATTTTCTTCCTGACCTCAGGAGGCGCTATTGCAGCTGTTGCCACTGTATTTGCTAGAACCCCCAATTGTGGTAGTCCTACAGGTGGGCATATTTTGCTTGTAGAGGTCGTAGCTCTCACAGGCATCTCTGTAGAATTTTCTTTCTTGGATAAGTTTTACAATATCAGCAGTACTGTGCATGCATTTTCTCTCATCAGGTATAAAAGATGTGCAGTTGCTAGGTAAAACTCTCATTAGGTATGCTGAATGTGTAGTTGCTAGGAAAAAAACTTCTGTTTGCTTTACACCATTTATTTGCTAGGTGCAATCTCTCTGCTTCAGCAACAGAATTTGGTTTTCTGCCTGAGTTCAGTAATTTTCAGTCTCATCTTTGGGTATTATGGCATTCACACTTCACACTTTGGGTGTCTGTTTTTGCTCCCAAGACATATATAGGCAGACTTTTTTTTACTTGCAGAGAAAAAAACATTCTTTGCAGTGGACTATTTCTTTCATTCTCGGCATGGTGACTCAACATACAGCAATTGGTTTTGAAAAACCTTTTACACAGTTCAGAAATCACTTTTTCCCCTATAGGGCAATTTTACACTCAGCATTTGTTTGCTAAAAATTCCCCTGCTTCAGCACAGTCTTGTATCAATTTTCACACTTTTCTGCATATACTCCATTCACGGCTGGTAGCCCTATGCAGTGTGGCAACCTTTATTTGCAAAATCAGTACCACTCGTGGGTCACCATCTGTATTCACTGCTTCAGCGAAACTTTTGAAACCAACAAACACCTATCCCTTTTTAAGGGCTGACTCACTTCTTGAACCCTGACTATGGCTGGAAGGCAACACCCCTATTTCAATGACCATATTACGCTTTGTGATAGGCAAATAAAGTTTTAGCTTCTTCAGCAGTCTCTCTCCTCTTGGGATTGGGGCAAAGAGTCCATCTGTGGTTTTGTAAGTTTCAATGCAGTGTAAGTTTCAGTGGTGTGTCCCTTTAACTCTGATCTCTGCTGCATGAGATTTTTTTTAATTTTTTTTTCTCAGACTGTTTGTAGGCAAAAAGCATTAAAAAAAATTCACATAAAAATCTCCGGTCCTTTTTAACTACAAGGACACTTCTTGTCCCACCTCGGACACCATATGTAGATGCACGTTCACAGAGGTACACAATTTGGAGACGTTTATAATGTGAAATTATAATAAGGCTTTATTGTGCCTTTTCCTTTTCATCAGGAAATCCATCCAAACACAGGGGGGGGGAACAAAGCTTCTATTCACTTGTGAGTATTTCTAGTGAAACACTATGCAATAATTCACATCTCCCTTAGTCAAGCATTTCTCGCAGCCCAAAAACATATAGCATGAAATAAGCAGATATAAGCAGTCTCTTAAGAATAAAAGCGTAAGGGGTAGAATACCACTGCTCAACCTTAATATTCAACACACATAAGTTTTGTATACTCTAAGTGGTGCACGGGAAATAGAAACACTCTATATATAGGATGGTCCAAGAACAACCACAGAAAAGAAATCCCATAGATTTGCACTCAACTTAATAATATCTCTGAGTAGATGGAAACAAATTTCCAAACCATATAGGATACCAGAAGGTTTAAAACACAAAACAAAAAATTATTTATTTGATACTAATTTACTCTTCTAATGAAAATACATAAAAAATTATTTATAAATTTACTTATATATAAAATCACCTAAAAGGTGCTCTAATGAAGGTAGCAACGGAGTATGCCAGCGTGCAATAAAGTATGGTATATAGCGCATATGAGTGCCTCAAATAGGTACACACTCTAATATGAATAGATATTGTAATCATACAAATACAGAGCTCAGTAGTATGCGTCTATATATATCACCAAAAGCTGATGGCTTGAATGTCCGCGCGAGCAGGCTGTAGTATGCCTCCCGTGCTGCGTCTTGACAAACAAAGTTAGCCGGCTTTAATAAGCCCAAAATACCCATAGAGTGTCACCATATACTATGCAATAGTAATCCCATATGATGTTCTCCTCACAATGGAATCAAATCATTTCCTAAGTTGTGCACAGTTATTGTGGTGCACATTGAAACCCAATCGTTTATACAACCAGTCAGCTGCAGGGTTACTGGCATCATCTCGCGCTCTGTCTCAAACTCCAGAACAGCAACCGGCTGACGTCATTAGTTAGCGCGTCGCCTGACACCCGACGATCGTTTCACGCCTCTTGGCGCTTCTTCAAGGGGGGAGGAGTGTTCATTCATTCCTCTGATGTACGTATTTATACACCTCCTGGGGGCGGGATTAGGGGCGTGTACTAATGAAAACAGGTCCCTATTGGTGTAACTCCCGCAGTCTGATAGCCAGACATAAGTGGCAATAGATATATGGCCACTGTTATTAAATGAATAGCGTATGCACAGATTATTATCAGAATACTTATATTGGACTTGCGATCCTCTCAACTGGTGAAGTATTGATTGCAAAAAAGAGAATAAGTACATGAATACTTAGCTGCTAAACAGAGTCGTGTCAATACCTTTCCATATACACTGGCGACACACTTTATTCGAGCTCGGCTAGTCCCACGAATTCGGGTATACCCGGGTGTATTGAGGTTTGTGACTGTTTTCTGCCCGAGTGCATTGAGGTATTTTCCAGGCAGGGATTGAAGCATTTTATTCCCGCTGGCTGCAATACTGCACAGTATATATATATATATACTGCATTACAATTCATGAATTTATGCCATCTGGTAGACACGCGAAGCATTGCAGCCTATTAAATCCTAATCATTATCATTTAACAGATCAGCCGCCCGTCAGCCAGGCATGAACCCAGGCTGGGAAGGCAAACGCAACGGGGCTTGTCAGAGGTGAGGAGCGGCGCATTCCAGGTATCTGCCAGGTACATACTGGGTATTTGCTCGAATAAAGTGTGTCGGTGCAGTATTTACACGCATCTGTTGGTACCATAGATATGGGGCGAAATATATGAATGTAGGAATGTCAGCTGACTGGATAGACCGCCCAAAGGGTCTATACGGTCTGGCTAGTTATTAGGTATCTTTAATCTAGCTGATGACTTAGATGTTGAGAGTGAAAGTGGATACATAATACTCTACTCTGCAGGTAAAGAGCTTACTCGTGTGTAATATCGTATATACACATGAGCAAATCCTTGTAGCTAAATGCCTATAGGATGTTATGTTAGAGTGTAGGAATGACAGCTTTCTAGGTAGGCCGCCCATAAAGGTCAATACGGTCTGACTAGATTTAAAGTATATTTAAGCTGACTAATTGCAGATGTTTATATAAAGGGCGAATATATGAATCCCTCATTCAGTCCTGCAGGGCTAAGTGTCTTAAGGGTATATATCCATTTGCACTCCCTTTGAAGCAATAGCCTGTTCCAGTCTCCCTTACGAGGTCCTTGTGGTACCAGGTCTATCCCTGCAAAGCATAGGTTGTTAAGTACACCTTCATGTATGCCATTTACGTGTTTTGCCAAAGGTGTATCATGTTTATTTCGTATATTTCCCAGATGTTCTAGGATACGTACTTTTAATTGGCGGTAGGTTTTGCCCACATACATTTTGTTGCAGGAACACATGATGATATAAACGACACCTCTATTGTTGCAATTTATGAAATCATGGTATTCTCTTTTTTGTTATCTGTAAATGATTTTGTGGGTGGCATGTACATACAAGCCTTACATTTTCCACAGGGAAATGATCCCTGCGGTTTGTGATCCAACCATGTCCTATTTGGGACCGGTTGATAATGACTTTGTACTATCCTGTCTTTTAGGTTTCGTGATCTTCTACTTGTAAGTGTGGGGGACGAGTTCAAAACCTCTACCAAATCCTCATCCTCAGTGAGTAGATGCCAGTGCTTTGTGAAAATCCGTTTCACATCATGCCATTGTGTGTTAAAAGTGCCAATAAAGCGTATTACTTCTTTGGTGTCATTCCTTGACTTGTTTTGTGTCAGAAGCCTGTCTCTGTGTGTGTATTTGGCTCTTCTGTATGCTTTTTGGACCACTTTCTTGCTATACCCTCTATCGTAGAAGCGTTGACTCATTTCCTCCGCCTTAGTCGCAAAATCTGCCATATCTGAGCAATTGCGTCTCAGGCGCAGAAATTGCCCGGTAGGTATATTTTTTACAAGATGGTTGGGATGATGGCTGTCAGCCTTCAAAATACTATTTGTAGCTGTGGGTTTCCTGAAAAGTGTGGTTTGTAGATACCCATCAGGATCCTTATAAATAGTTATGTCCAAAAAGTCGATACTATTTTTGTCCATTTGTATGGTCAGTTTTAAATTGAATGTGTTGTTTTTCAATTTATCACAGAACTCATGTAGGCGTTCCGATGTCCCTTTCCACAGTAAAAGGATGTCATCAATGTACCGGACCCACATGATAATGTTGTCCGCATACATATCCAGGTCACAGCCGAAAACCACGGTTTCCTCCCACCAGCCTAGATATAGATTGGCATAGGTGGGGGCACACGTGGTTCCCATGGCTGTGCCCTGGATTTGATGGTAATATTTCCCGTTAAATATGAAAAAGTTTATTGCACGCTGGCATACTCCGTTGCTATCTTCATTAGAGCACCTTTTAGGTGATTTTATATATAAGTAAATTTATAAATAATTTTTTATGTATTTTCATTAGAAGAGTAAATTAGTATCAAATAAATAATTTTTTGTTTTGTGTTTTAAACCTTCTGGTATCCTATATGGTTTGGAAATTTGTTTCCATCTACTCAGAGATATTATTAAGTTGAGTGCAAATCTATGGGATTTCTTTTCTGTGGTTGTTCTTGGCCCATCCTATATCTTAAGAATAAAAGTCTTATCTATTTCTTGGAGGGAAAATCTTCTCACTTCTTGGTTCAGCTTCAGGTGTAGTAGTTTTCCCTGTGTCTTGAAATCAGCTCTGCAGTGCAGAGCTCAAGACTTGTCATCTCCAAAGGTCAGCTCTCAGTCAGAGCTAAGGAGTCACTTCCTGTCTGAACAGACAGGTTTTTGTAAACAATCTAATCAGGCAGGTGGTGTTTAGTAATTAACTACCACACTGCTAGATTAAAGGCACATTACTGAACAGGGATAAGTCCCCTGTTACAGGAGGGGTGTCCACTTTCCCGTCAGTGGCCATTCAAGAACCCCCCCCCCCCACTCTCCAACACACCTCCCTCTCTCTTCCCTTCTATCCCCTTCTCTCACTCTCCATCTCTCCCTTCTCTCACTTTCCCTCTCTCTCTTTCTCTCTCACTTTTCTCCCCTCACTCTCTCCTACCCCTCTCTCCCACCCTCTCGCTCCTTCCTCTCTCTCTCGCCTTCCCCTCTCCCGCCTCACTCTCTTTCTCTAACTCCATTCTCCCTCTCTCTCATTCTCCCCCTTTGCTTTCTCCTTCCCGACTTCTCTCTCACCCAACTCTCTTTCTCCCTCTGTCATGCTCCCCCTTCTCTCCCTTCATCTCCCTCCTATTCTCTCCACTCCCCCTGCCCTTTTTCTATTGCACTCTCCCTCCCTCCTTCTCTCTCTATTTCTCCATCTCTCACTCTCTTCCCCAGCTTTCTCCTTCTCCACCCTCCTCTCTTCTTATGCCACCTCCTCTCTTCTTCTCCCCCACCTCTCTCACTAAATCTTCCCCATCTCTCACTCTCTTCCTCTGACTGTCTCCCCCTACATTTGGAGCGAGAGTGTGTGGTCTGTCCAGGCCTACCCAGCAGCAGAGGGGGGTCCACCCAGGTGGTCGATACTGAATGTTGGTGCCTAGCTTCTGGGTTTGGACCACTGGGCAAGGGACAGATGTTCTTATGGTCCCCCCGTTGGCGGCCCTGGTTAAATAAAAAAACTTTTTTAAGCTAGGAATAAATTACCTTGAACTTATATTATTTACTGAGGAAGAATGGCGTTTCACGCATTTTCAAACACACTGGAGCTCCCTTTTTCTGAGACTGTAACACAGGCAGTCTACATCATTTAAAAAAATGTTTAAAGATATTTGGTGTCATTCCATGTTTACCAAGTAGCGCTAAGCCATAAGGCATTAAATGACTCATTCCATTGGAAGTAAAGTGGAAGCACCATTTAGAAAACATGGCATGTTTTTTTATATTTAATAAGTGGTGTTGCCATATACACCATTCATTTGGCACAAGTGTACAGCAATATTTGAATCTGCCTTAAGCACTGTTTAGTAAATCTTGGCCTTTATAGCTGAATCCTAGTGATAAATAAAAATTGTTCCATGTATTGTGAATATTGCTGTTGCTTCTGAGAACAGAAATAAAGAAATTTTTCTAACGCATCAATTTTTTTCTTAATGCCAAAGAAATTGTTGTATAAAATTAATTATACTTAAAATTGCATATTTCTGTTGGGTTAGACGTTGAGGTGAGTTATCCAGCAGATTTATTTATGCTTAATCAGTTCAAAGGAGATATTACCATACTTTAAAGAGTTGAATAATGACAAATTATAGCAAGTAATTTCATGAATAATCCATTCATTTATTTAAAGGTCAGTTATAATGATATGACCTTCAGTAATATGCTAAAAGGATTTGTCAAGTGTCTCCCAATTTGCATCCATTTAAAGTACAATGTGGGGAGCCTGAGTTTATCTAAACCTTAAAGCTGCTCTAATAATGTTAATCTGTTCCTCTATTAAAAATAGCCATATTGAAATATTAAAGTTTTCCAATCACATGGAACTGTGTATTCATAGTAATAATTGGGATGCTATATATGTAGCAAGACTTACAGTATTGTTCTGTAACCATGCAAAAAATACTCCCCTGGATTTCATTGCATGTCACAGTCCCATGACCATAGCTGAACTGAGGCTGACAAAAGGTGTTTTGCGGTTGCAGTAGTACTTTGCAGTAACAACAGGCGGTGCTTGTGTGCCTTTAACCTAGAGTACAGATGCAGCGGCCATTATCCAACATTTTCATGGGTTGTATTCCTTAGCACAACTGGTCTTGCTGTGTGATTTCTTGAAATTTTCACGTGATAAGGCATGATTTTACTCTTGTTTTGAACGATTGCAGAAAATTTAATTTTAGCGTAGTCTGCAATACCGTCAAGAAACTCAAGTGGGTGATTTGTCTTTTATTCCGTACAACCCGTCTTTTATTCCCGTACAATACTTCAAGTGTGTGTAATTTTAATTTAAAGATTAAAAAAATGAACACACTAAAAACTATTTTTAAAGAATTAAATGTTTTATTTGTACAAGATAATGAAGTTAAAATGAATAATATACAAATACAACGTTGCCTCTTCTTTCAAATGTAAAATGTTTATTCTGTGCATGCGTGTATGTCACGATGGAACCTTGTTGAAACGCGCATGCATGTCACAATGGAACCTTGTTGAAATGCATATGTGTGTCATCGCATTTCTGCACATGCGTGTGTCAATATGGAACCTTGTTGAGAATAAAATTACTACTCTACAGGGGTAGTTGCATGAATTATAGTACTGTACAGTACAGTACATTTCCTCACGGAATCGCTAGATGTCTACAGTACTACTGCTGTAAGCCTATCTAAACAGTAAAAACACATTTTACTTGATAGATTTACAGTATACAGTACACAGGTGCAGCCACGAGTATTCTAACACTTGCCTTGGAAAATCTGGGGCAATCTCCCAGTAATGCTGCAACATTTCTGTGACATTTCTGCAGACAGTCTAATGGCCCATCGGATTAACACAGCGGGGATCCCTGGCAATTCCATTAAAATTGACCAGGGATCCCTGCTGTCTTAATCTGATGGGCCATTTGTCTTTCTGCAGAAATGTCAGAGAAATGTTGCAGCATTACTGGGAGAATGCCCCAGAGTTTTCAAAGCAGTGTTAGAATACTCGTAGCTGCATCTGTATATTGTAGGTGAATGAGATATTTATATATATATTTAGAAGACATTTGTACTTTATGCATAGTATAGTATGACAGTATCTAAACAGTAAACAGTAAAATTAACTTGTTTTCAAGATTTATATACTGTATACTGTGTGTTAATAAGATATTTATATATATTTTAATGACATTTGTACTTTATGTATAGTGTAATATGACTGTAAGTGTATCTAAACAGTAAAATCAACTTGTTTTCAAGATCTACATACTGTATACTGTGTGTTAGATATTTATAAATATTTTAATGACATTTGTACTTTATGTATACTGTAGTATGACTATAACTGTATCTAAACAGTAAAAACATGGACACACCAAAACATATTTTTATAGAATGACAAGTTTTATTTGTACAGGGTAAAAAGGTAAAAATGAATAATACAAAAATACAACGTCGCCTCTTCTTTCAAATTTCCAATCTTCTTGTCTTTTTCTTCTTCGCACTGGTTGGCTATTCTTGGACATCTTGGTCTATAAAGAAAGAGAAGATATTCAATATTACCAATCGCACCATACATTATGCACTAATGAGTTTTGGGGGGGTTTGGGGAGAAAAGACATGGGTGGGGGATGCACTGCTACATTTATTTATTTTTATTGTCTTGCTGAAATTATTACTGTAAAAGCTTCATGCATGTCAAAAGATATGTTTTTCAGCCTTTGTTTCTTTGCAGTTCATTTTGGGCCTAGACATCACCAATATTAGAGGAAGAAAAAAATAAGATATCTTTATTTTTTTTTATGTTATTGTCTTGCTTAAATTATTACAGTAAAAGCTTCATGCATGACAAAAGATAAATTTTTCAGCCTTCTTTTCTTTGCAATTAGTTTTGGGCCTAAACATGTTAGAAAAAAATAAGATATCTTTTTTTATTGTCTTGCTGAGATTACTACTGTAAAAGCTTCACGCATTTCAAAAGAAGAAAATTTAAAACAACTTACCGTAATTTTCTTTTCCTGGAACCATGGCAGTGGGCACCATTGGGTTAATCCCTTCTCACTCTAGGCAGGACAGGAAGTAGACTTTTGCAGGTAGGCCATATAAGGCCCCTCCCTCTACCTGCACATTAGTCTTACAATTCTTCCATAGCTGAAAATATATAACTGATAGGCATTAGACATACACAGGGAGGGTAACTATGTGCCCACTGCCATGGTTCCAGGAAAAGAAAATTACGGTAAGTTGTTTTAAATTTTCTTCTTTCCTGATCACCCTGGCAGTGGGCACCATTGGGACATACCCAAGCAGTTAAAATTTTTAGGGAGGGATACATCAGAATGAACAACACCAGTTAATGCCTTATCAGTTTGACCTTTATTAATACACCTTACACTTATTTTACTACAGATTCTAACACTACGACCAAAGCTTGCGTCAGCAGATGATTGTACGTCTAGTCTGTAGTATTTCAAGAATGTATTGAATGAGGACCAGACTGCCGCTTTGCATATCTGTCCTGGTGTAGCCTGGGCTTTAAATGCCCATGAAGTAGACATGCCCCTGTAGAATGAGCTTTAATGTTCAAAGGTTTATCTTGTCCTTTGCTTTCATAAGCCTTTTCAATACAAGACACTATCCACTGGGAAATTGTTGTCTTTGATGCTGCTTGACCTTTCTTCGGTCCCTCTGGAATGATGAATAGTCTGTCTGACTTTCTGATATCTCGCATCCTTTCCAGGTACACTTTTAGACATCTTACCACGTCTAATTTGTGTAGTCTTTCTTCTTTCTTATTCTTTGGTTCTGGACAGAATGACGGAATCACAATTTCTTGATTCATATGGAACTGTGATACAACTTTTGGCAGGAATTGATGTACTGGTTTGAGAACTGCCTTGTCTTGATGTATGACTAGGAATGGTTCCTTGGCTGATAGAGCCTGTAGTTCTCCCACTCTCCTTGCTGAGGTGATTGCTATCAAAAATGCCATTTTCCATGATAACCATTTAAGCCTATCTCCTGTATAGGTTCAAACGGAGCTGCTGTTAGTACATCCAATACTAGGGACAAGTCCCATGTAGGTACCCTGTTCTTGATTTGAGGCCTTAACCTTTTAACTGCCTGAAAGAATCTGATGATCAATCTTTCCATTGCCAGATTTCTTTCCAACAAGGCTGATAGTGCAGACACCTGTACTTTCAATGAGCTAAGACTGAGACCTTTCTCAAATCCTTTTTGCAGGAACTCCACTATTGATACAATTCTAGGTGAAAGGAAATTTTGTTTTTCTTTTTCACACCAATCGCGAAAGCAATGCCAGATTCTATGGTATACTTCGATGTGGAACTTTTCCTTGCTTGAAATAGGGTTTGGATTGTTTTGTCTGAACAACCTTTCAGTCTCAATGTTTCCCGCTCAATCGCCATGCCGTCCAGCCCATTGTTTGGCATTCGGATGACATATTGGCCCCTGTCGCATCAACCCTTTGAGATCTGGTATGTGCCATGGTGTATCTACTGCCATATTTACCAAGTGTGTGAACCAAAGCCTTCTTGGCCAGTAGGGTGCTACGAATATCACCTCTGCTTGGTCTTCCCTGATTTTCCTGATTGTTTTCAGAATTAGGGGAATTGGAGGGAACAGGTATGCCAACTTGAAGTGCCATTTGAAACTGAGAGCATCTGTACCTTGTGCGCTTGGATGAAACTGTCTGGCACAGTAGTTCCTTACCTTGCGGTTTTGGTGTGTCGCCATGAGATCTATGTCTGGCTGACCCCATCGCTCTACCAGTTCTTGAAACACCTGTGGATCTAATGCCCATTCTCCTGGGTATATGATGTTCTGACTTAGAAAGTCTGCTGTGACATTTTCTAGTCGTGGGATATGTATGGCTGTAATTTCCGACAAGTGGCACTCTGCCCACAAGAGGATTTCTACTGTGAGGTTCATCAGCTTTCTGCTCCTGGTTCCTCCTTGTTTGGCTATATACTTGACAACTGACCTGTTGTCTGATTCTATTTTTATACAGCCACCTCTATATGGTCTTGGAAAGCTTCTAAGGCCCTTTGTACTGCTTTTAGTTCCAGCAGATTTGATGGAAGATGCTTTTCCTGGTTTGTCCAGGTTCCTTGCACCAATGTTTTTCTCATCTGGGCACCCCAACCTGTGTTGCCCGCATCTGTTGTAATTCTTACCCAGTGCACTGGTTGTAGTGTTTGTCCTTTTTCCAGGTTTCGGGTATCTTTCCACCACTTTAAATCCTGTTTTATGTGTGGGTGTAACAAGATTCTTTGTCTTGTGTCCTTGTGCTTCCCGTTCCATTGTTGCAGAAAATTGTTTTGCAGTGGTCTCATATGTATTGCTGCCCATTTTGTGACGATTAATGTTGAAGCGAATTTCCCTAGGAGCTTCATGCATCCTTCTGCTGAAGTCCTGGTAGCTTTCCTGAGCTTCTTTGTTTGCATGGCTATGTCTTGCCTCTTTGCGTCTGGTAGTCTCACTTCTCCTTTTGCTGTATCGAATTCTACCCCCAGATATCTTAACAGCTGAGTGGGTATGAGATGGCTCTTGTCTCTGTTTATTAACCAACCGTGGTGTTCCAGGAAGGTTATTACCATCTTCTGGTCTTGTTGGAGTTTCTCCAGACTCTTTGACAAATAGCTGCTTCCTTGTGGTGCATGCATCACGCTATGTTATCATTGCAGAAGAAAATCCTAGGATTGGAGCAGAGCACAGCAAGAGAAGGTGGGGGACCAGTGAAGTGTGGGTTAAAAAATTATTTATTAAAGAACATGGTATCGGGGGACAAAATCAAACACTCTGACGCGTTTCAGGCACAACGCGCCTTTTTTTTCTCTTGAGCCAGGAATCATGGATAAAGTATTCTTCCAAGAGCAAATTGTCACCTGTATTGTTAAATACATTAGGCATGATTTCCCATCTGGTAGTCACCGGTTCTTTCAGGACAATGACCCGAAACATGCCACCTCTACTACCTATATTCTTGCTAGCGGGATCAACTAGGTTAAGACGCCACCAGAGTAAGTTCTCCAGTGTACAGTAACTGTTTCTCATTGTTTTAAACTGTTTTGTAATTTTCAACGAATTCACTATTTTATTTTCCCTACTGTTGCAGATCACCAGATTTGAACTTCATAGAACTGGTGCGGCATGCGTTGAAGGATCATTGAAGAAAGGTTATGAAACCAGCCAACAAGGAGGAACTAGTAAAACAAATGAAAAGTTTCTGGAGAGACATACTCAGTGCACAAAAATACAACAACTACATAAATATATTAGCAGCGTTTTGTCCGTTCTCTTAGAGCGAAATGGGAATGCGACCAGCATGTTGTGAGGTACTGTAGTAAGATGCAATACAGGTAAGTACATGTAAGTACAGTACAGGTATGTATATTACTTACAGGAAGCACTTTAAATGTTAGCCTTGCAGTAAAGTTACAGTACTCTAGTGTTATCATTTACTGTCTGCGCTTATTCTCCCATTTTTATATTTTATATACAGTATGTATTTATATTCGACATCTGTGTATTAGTGTATTACCTATTATTAGAAAAAATGTATTTTTTATTACAAGTACAATCTCTTACAGTTTATGTGTTTTGTGTGGATGTCAATACTGTTAATCTGTCAAGGCTTTCAATACACTAATCCTGCAGCCATGTTTTTTCTTTCACAGGAGAAGCTGCACTCATAGAAGGTGGGGTGGGGAGGGGGGGAAGTCCAATCTTATTGTACTGTTTGCATAATAACAGTCAATGGTTTGGCCTAATCCCCCCTCTCTCAATGACAAAAAGAAATCTGCTGTCATTTACACTCGAAGACTCAGCTAAATTCCATGGAATTAGAAGCCCCTTAGAAGATGAATACAGCAATCTGTTGTTTACACCCTGTGACTCAGCTAAACCCCATTGAATAAGAAGTCCCATGGAAGATGCGTACAGTACAGCACTCTAATTGTCGTTTACACCCAGTGACTCAGCTAAGCACTATGTAAATAGAAGCCCTGTTCAATGTGAAATATACTGTATTCTTATTGTCAGCTGTTAAAATTGTTTGTTAAATTACTAAAAGTTATCTCTCCGAGACCATGTTTGTGTCTGTGGAACATTTCCGTAAACAGTATGAAAAGCAGACCAAGCCTACCAAAAGTTGAGAATGTTGGTAATGAATAGAAATCCCCCCCCCCCCAAAAAAAAATTTTTTATTAATATTTTATTTATTTTGGGGTTTCTTACCCGAATAAATTATACATGCAAAGTCTAATTATATAGAAATATGCAACATAATTGAGAAATAAAAAGGTAGTGATTTTAACATTTTTAAATTTGTTTAAATAAGAAAAGTAAGCATCACATAAGGTTTTTTTTAAACCTCACAATTATTCTCTCCTCAAGAAAAAAAAAAGATATGCCTATTATTTTTCTGACTTCAATTTCACATTGGAAATGAAGTCTTTCTACATAAATCCCAATGCCGGACTTATCAGACATGCACATGCGTGTGAAACCAGGAATTGTAATTTCTCAGTCAAGAGCCAAAGCCTGAAACTTTATGTGTCTTTGTGTGTAAATGTCCTATGGCCCGGGGGAGGTGTTGATAATGAGTCGAATGCCTTTTGCTTGGCTTTGTGTGTGAGGGGGGAGGTGCAACTCAATTGGTCTGTCTTGGTCTAATGCTGGGATGAGCATGAAGGATCAGAAAGAAACTGTTTGAACTGTTGGAAAATGTAATAAACGTTTTCCCTACAGTACCTAAGACCATATTTGTGTACTGTATGAGGAATATTTCCGTAAACAGTATGAAAAGCAGACCAAGCCAACCAAAAGTTGAGAATGTTGGTATTGAATAGAAAAGCCCCCCCACACCCCCGAAACAAAATATAAATGTTTTTTTTTTTCGGGGTATCTTACCCAAGTAAATGACAGAATTAATACTAGAGAACAAAGACACCCTATGGACAGCACTCGTTGTGTGTGGTAATGTAATGGTGATAGACTTAAAATTAAACAAGACATCTGCCGTTCTCCTGCAATAGAAACAAGTGGTTATACTCAGCTGTTCTGCATACCTTGGTTACTCAACACACTATATATATCCTGCGTGTAGCTCTCCACGTCACCACCTTTGAAAAAGCGCCCCAGCGAAACGTGCGTCAGGTGGGAGGTGGCTACAGGACTGACGTCATCATGTCATGACACTCACATGCCGGGCAGAGGGTGAGAGGCACTGCTAAGTGCCGGTGTATGCGCGAAGGGATACTATGTTGGCTTCTTATTGCTATACTGTGTATGTTATGATCCTTTTGCATGCTGGATTCACAGCATCTAATTAATTTCAGCGTTACTTTGTTTAGTGAGCTTTGACGAGGGCTCGATACATTTGATAGGGGTACGGTGAACACACCATTACTTTACCCTGAGTATTCTTGCGTAACTGCTGTTTACATTTGCTGCATTGTATTTATCCCTTCCTCCCCTCGGCCATCTGTGTGTGTTTGCTCACTATTTCTCTGATGTCTGCGATCAAGCCTGCTATAGTGGCACATTTGAATTAGGGGGCCATAACTGGATACGGACTAGATCCGTGCCCCAGAGCTGAGTATTACACTTTGTAAGCTCTTGTGCACACTATTGCTTAACAGTACTGTTAACTATTTACCTCTGTGTATTGTGAGGCTTGATGAAGCTTGCTATAGTGGCACATTTGAACTAGGGGGCTATAACTGGATACGGACTGGATCTGTGCCCCAGAGCTAAATATCACACTTTGTGATCTTCTGTGCACACTACTCACGACTATCTTGACCACTATCTCTACCTGTCTATTATTAAGCTTGCTTAACCCTCTACTTAGGGGTCCTTCACGACCAGAGTTATTAGAACATTGTTGCCTCTTGTGGCTATACGATTCTAATTATTAGTGAGCTCTCACTCAACTGTTATATACTCTACATAGCATTTCAGTATATACATGTGCATGGTCAGTCCACCGTCACCTGTATCTATTTTACAGGCTTTTTAACCTTGTCATTGCTGAACTAGGGGGTTAACTATTTAGTTCATGATAGCTTCTCTCTGCTAATTAGCAGATAGTTTGGATCTTCACCTCTCCCCCTAGATCTCAGTTTTAGTATTGTGTATTTTTGTCTGTTTTATGTGTTGTGTTACCACTATCAGTTGTCCATTGATTTCAACGATTTTGACACTTATTTTAACTAGTATAATTAAAGCATTTTAATTTTAAGTCTATCACCATTACATTACCACACACAACGAGTGCTGTCTATAGGGTGTCTTTGTTCTCTAGTATTAATTCTGTTCTCTCCCCTTATTGCACCGTTGTTGTCTTTACTTTACCACATACTACAGGCTGATGCGAGGGTCCCCATCCCTTTCCTCCTTCCCCCATTGTTGTACCAAGTAAATGACACATGCAAAGTTTAATTATACAACAATATGTAACATCATTGAGAAATAAAAATGTAGTGATTTAAAAAAAAATTACATTTGTTTAACACTTCTGAAGTTTTGGTTAAACGTCCCAATTATTCTCTCCTTCTCAAGAAAAAAAAAGAGATATCCTATTTTTTTTTTCAGACTTCAATTTTACATTGGCAGTGAAGTCTTTCTACACAAATCCCAATGCAGTACTTATCAGCCATGCGTATGCATATGAAACCAGGAAATGTAATTTCTCAGCCAAGAGCCAAAGCCTGAAACTTTGTGTGTCTTTGTGTGTGAATGTCCTATGGCCCGGAAGATGTGTTGATAATGAGTTGAATGCCTTTTGCTTGGCTTTGTGTGTGGGAGGTGCGGGGGTGCAACTCAATTGGTTTGTCTTGGTCTAATGCTGGAATGAGCGTGAAGGATTAGAAAGACTGTTTGAACTGTTGAAAAATTTAATAAAAATAGGTTTTCCCTACAGTGCCTGAGACCATGTTTGTTTGTGTGGAATATTTCCGTAAACAATATGAAAAGCAGACCAAGCCAACCGAAAGATGTGAATGTTGATATTGAATAGAAATTCCCCCCACCCAAAAAAATATTAATAATTTTTTTCATGGTTTCTTTGCATGCAAAGTTTAATTACAGGTATACAGCAATATGCAACATCACTGTTCAGTGTCCGATCATTTGTGAATGCATTATATACCCCATTAACCAGGAAGCATGGGCGTCCGCAGAAATGTTTTCAGGGGGGGGCATAATGTTAACTAGACAGAGAGAGAGAGTGGTTGTGGGGGTGTGTGGGTGACGGGATGGGTGACTGACACTTTGACTGACTGACTCGTGTGTGACTGACACTTGGGTGGGTGACTGACTGACTGTGGGTTGGTGTCTGTATTCATTCACAGACACAGACACAAACACACACCCTCCCTCTCTCAGACTCTCCCTCTCCCTCTCAGACTCTCCCTCTCCCTCTCAGACTCTCACTCTCCCCCTCAGACTCTCCCTCTCCCCCTCAGACTCTCCCTCTCTCAGACTCTCCCTCTCTCAGACTCTCCCTCTCTCAGACTCTCCCTCTCTCAGACTCTCACTCTCTCAGACTCTCCCTCTCTCAGACTCTCCCTCTCCCTCTCCCTCTCAGACTCTCCCTCTCAGACTCTCCCTCTCAGACTCTCCCTCTCAGACTCTCCCTCTCAGACTCTCACTCTCCCTCTCAGACTCTCACTCTCCCTCTCAGACTCTCCCTCTCCCTCTCAGACTCTCTCTCCCTCTCCCTCTCACTCAGACTCTCTCTCTCACAGACTCTCTCTCTCTCTCACTCAGACTCTCTCTCTCTCACTCAGACTCTCTCTCTCTCACTCAGACTCTCTCTCTCTCACTCAGACTCTCTCTCTCTCACTCAGACTCTCTCTCTCTCACTCAGACTCTCTCTCTCACTCTCACTCAGACTCTCTCTCTCTCACTCAGACTCTCTCTCTCTCACTCAGACTCACTCACTCAGACTCTCTCTCTCACTCAGACTCTCTCTCTCTCACTCAGACTCTCTCTCTCACTCAGACTCTCTCTCTCTCTCACTCAGACTCTCTCTCTCACTCAGACACACACACCACACACACCACACCACACACACCTTGTCTGGTGCCACTCTAATGCAGATAGTCCCAAGGTGTAGCCCCATCTCTTTCTTAACCCCTTTCTTCTTCATTCACTCTCTCCCCTCACCCCTCTCTTCCTCACTTCCTCTATTACACCCCCTGTCTCCTCACTTTCCCCCCTCCATCAATTATCCCCCTCTGACTCAAACCCACTCCCTGAATCCGTCCTCCTCACATTCATTCCCTCCCCCCCTGATCTCTCACACACACACAGACACACACTCAGACACAAACTCAGACACTCGCAACAAGGGGGAATCGGAGCAGGGGGGGGGGAACCGGAGCAGGGGGGAGAATCGGAACGGGAAGGGGGGACCCGGAGCAGGGGGGGAATCTGAACGGGAAGGGGGGACCGGAGCAGGGGGGGGAATCAGAACAGGGGGGATCAGAGCAGGGGGAAGATTTTGGAA